>NW_021940535.1:45080076-45408299 GCF_001715985.3 Manacus vitellinus
TTTCCTTTCCTTTCCTTTCCTTTCCTTTCCTTTCTTATCAAGAAGCTCCTACAGTCTTCTCCAAAAATAAAATGGACAGTACCACATCTGTAGTGTATAGCTACCAATATCAATTCCTTATCATGTCATGGTGATCTCTTAGAATAGTATGTAAGTAGAGGATTAGGTGGTGTAAGAACTGATCATTGTGGGATGCTGAATGTAGGAGCTATTTGCAAGGGAAAAAATGGTGGAGTGTAATTGTTCATAATGTAGAGGAAAGCTGGTGTTCTTGCGTTCAGTGCCAATGTAACTGGGACAGTACATAAGGACTAAATGTGCTGGAGTTTGCTGGCAGAACAAGTGTCACTCACCTAGACCTACCACCCCAAACTTTTACTTTTCTTGGAAAAATGAGGGATGGAACTCTGTACATCTTATTTGTAGATCTGACTCATGCTCAGCTTTCCATAGTTTAATGCAGCAGCTACATAAGTGCTCACATTTCCCATATGTGCAACACAGATAATGAAGTGCCCCCAGAGTCTTCCAAAAGGAGCTTCTTCCTACCAATTTTAGGTAGACAGACAGGGTGTGCTCCTTAGATCCTTTAGAATGTAATCACAGTAATCTGCTTCTCTCCATTGGTTATATTAGAAACTCACTGTATGTAGGCTGCTTTATTAGGTGCCTAAAATGTATTGAAGCCTGAATGTTTAAGTGAGGTGGACAGTCTCCTATAATCAGTATGTCCTAACCATCCACTAATTTGCCTCATGTCATCTAACTCTGGGTAAGAGCACAATTTTAACAAGCTTGTACCTTGTCCACTGGTGTGCAGAAAGAAACTGTGAAGAATGCTTTTTTTTTCATGAAAGTGGACTATGTTCTGGTAGTCAAAGGCAAATCAGCAAATTGTCTTGGACCATTACCACAGAATATTGACAGAGTTCATAACTTCTACCTTCCTTTTCTGAACCACCGAACCCAGTGATTCTTCTATTTCTGCAAAGTAAAAAGCTGCAATGGCTCCTTTTAAATCTGACTCAGTATTGTTCACTTAACCCAGCAGAGAGATGCTAATTAATAGGTAAATTAGATGCCTCTATCTGCATTTGTCCTTGGAGAGATGGTAGATATAATTTTCTAGCAACCTTGTTAGCCTTTCCTCATTCAGTGGGCTGGATTGAAAAACAGTACAATAACCCAGTGGTTGTATCATATAACAGAATATATGTTATGAGTAAAACTCAGCTTAACAGCCAACCAGTGCAGACAGTGATGCTTTATCCTCTGTAATATAACCATGTAGCTGCTTGGTGCTGTGGTGTAACAAAGGATGAGGAGACACTGGAGAGCATTCACAAGTTTTCCATTTCCTCACAGCCTCCTGACAGCTAAACAATATAATCTACTTCACAGTATATTGCCTTATTGTGAGAAGCATATCTCAGTATATTGCAATAAAAAAGAAACGTTTGAATGTCTTACATCTCCATTTCACATACCTGTCAAGTTTCAGGTGGCCATTTAGATGATACTATTGCAGCAGGTGAGTTAAGAGAGGAAGAAGATTACACCTTTGTTTTCCAGTGCAGCCCTGCAACTGAGAACATTCCAAGACTGGAAACGATATGTTCAAACTCCCTAAGCTGACTTGTTATTATAATAACATGAGAGTGGTTTAGTCTGACGCGTTCTACTTCACGCTGGCCATTGTCTTGGTGCCTGCCCCAGTTGGTTATGACACCTTAGTTTATTTGCAACAGCTCTCTGAACAGTGCTTAACTTGATCGTACGTAGGCATCTGGGCATAGCTACAGTAATAAATGTCTTCTAAAAGAAGACCTAGTTTTACTAAGGATAATACTCCCAAACCACTTCATTGTCACAGCTTTACACCATAACAGGACAGGACAGGGCTCTGCCTTGTCACTGCACTACAGAGACTTCTCCATTTCTGGCAAATGCAAAATTGCTCTGGGAATCTGAATCCCTGTGGTCTGGTGATGAGGCAATGTATTTTAGGCCCGGAAGCTGCAAGAAATTTAAGAGGATTTCAAAAGGATGGTAAAAGTAGAGGAAAATCCAGAGATTTGTAATGGTAGGCTGAGAGTTTGTGATTGTGGTGGGAAAGGGATAGGCAGAACATCAAAAACAGGATTTTGTTTTGAAGTGCAGAGTGGGTCTAACTAAAGCACAGGAGCTAATTTAAAAGGAAGTTACAGTGCTGATGAGGAGATAAATGTTCGTCAAGGACCTACCGAGTGACTCTAGACAAACCACTGATCCCCAGTTCCTCATTTGTGAAATGGGTATAGTAATACTTCTCTGCATTATAGGACAACTTGTGTACAAGGTACATCTTAGATGTGGGCTTGGTGATCCTACTGCTTTCTTAAAGTCAGGATCTCTTAAGAATCATGAACCTAGTATTTTGCCCTCTACTGTAGATGATGTTACCTCAGAAGATGCTGATGCAAGAGCAAACCTAAACCTGCAGTACTACTATCAAGTACTACTTGATAGCTAAATGCTTGCCTGAAGCAAGATCAGTTGGAACTGAATCATTTCAATACATTTTACAAGACTGTGACTCTTCAATAAGGAATAGGATCTTCCTTCACTGAAGAAGTTAGAAATATGGTTTATTAACCTGTCTATGTAAATTTGTTATAACTGAGTAGAAGTAGTATTTTAAAGTGTTCTGAAAAAAACAAAGTTTTAGGATTATATTTGCAAGATATGTAGCTCATTTGTTGTATGACTTGTACTCCTGAATCACTCAGGTGCTCATAAAATGCAATTATTTGTCTACTTTCCTTTACAATTTTATATCATAATTAAAAATCAAGGTATATTTAAAAAGATTTTAAAAAGGATAAGAAGCACTGCCTTCAAGCTGTGAAGAGTTAATCTGTAAGATTTATTTTCATTGTATCTTTTTGGCCAAGAATATATCAGGATTCAAAAAACATTTGGTGTGTATAGAGGCAACACAAATATCCAGCCATATTAGGATATCAGAAGATTTAAGAAGTAATACAAGTCCTCAGGCCTCAAACCAGGCTGTAATTAATCAAGGTTAGAGACAAATCTTTAGGAAAAACTGCTCTGTTGTAGGATTTATACAGTAAGTTTTTAGCTTGTTAGTCTCAAGTATTTGATGTTGAAATAAACCCAGACTAGAAAGACAAGTGATCAGGTACCACGTGGGATTTGCTGTTTCTGTTCCTCATTTAGTATCTATCACACACACATACATAGGTTCACACAGTATTTCTGTGTTTTCCCCGTTTTCTGGTGTCTACACTAATTCTCACTGAACAGGACATTCTCTGTGCTCTCAGGAACACATCTGTGTTTCTTCCTGACTACATGACCCAGCTGTCTTCAGTATATGTCTGATCAATAACTATCAAAAGAACTAAAGTGGAAATGAAGGGGGTTTTTTTCCCAAGAAAGACTTATTTTCAAGTATTAATAAATATATATATTAAATTCATTATTTCCACAGACAACAGCAGAATAGAGAATTTGCAATTAATTTGCATTGTCCTTCCGGCAACCCGCGCAAATGACTTCCGTGTTTCTAAAATCCTGCAGTCGTTCTGCACTCCCCCCATAAGTGAGTGCCTGTGCTCTGTGCTGCCAGCTGAGCAGGCTGAAAGGAAGGACTGATGCCCCCAGGTCCCAAATCAAGGTCAAGAACAGGCAAGGTGCAGCACGCAACCCTAGACATTTCACAACTGCCCCTTTTTGTCTCCTTTCCCCACTCTGCAGCCCGACAGCCAAAGCTCTTTTGAAGCATTCTTTACTCCATTGTTTCCTGTGTAGTGCCTTCTCAGTTCCAGAGAGAACTTTTTTCGTGAAGAGGAAGGGTTATACGACATTGATCTGGTGGTGAGAGCTTCAGCCAGAGTACTGGAGACACTCATTTAGCTCCTTGCTTTGCTTGATTTAGATCAGGGGCATGACCCTGGTTCTCCCATGTTTTAGATGAGTGACCAAATCACTGAGCTATCAAGGCAATCACTTCTGCTCTCTGGCCCTATTAGTATCTCATTAGTGAATTAAACAGAGCGGCACATTGAACCAGGGTCCCCACTCCCCTGTGAGTGTCAGGCTGGCTGATATGCAGTGGTCAAGATCTCTAGCTTCTGTGAAACACCTCCAGGAGCTCTTGGCTTCATCTCACTGGGAAAGAGGAGGAGTTCTGAAATCTCAGGAAGAACAGACTAAAAAACTCTCACCCAAGTCTCTCACAGGATTGCATCTATTTATCAAACTGTATAAATATGACTAATGGATGGTCTATATCTCTGTCATCCTGTGTGCTGATTTTTGCAGAGCTAGAATTAATGCTATTTCATCATTTTAGACTAATGGACGGGGATGCAAAGAGATGGGTGCTATAGGGTCTATAATCACAACTGAGGCAATCCAGTAACATGCCAGTCCCATATGAAAACAGTTAAGTCAGGCCTACATAGTCGCAGGGGTTTTCAAATTCAATTTGCAAGTAAAAGACTTAACATGCAACAAAACACTTTACCTATTTTGGCTTCCCAGTTGGAGCAGGAGGAAATGGCATGAAATTAATGACAAGGGTGTAGTTGGACAGGTGCTGAGCTATAGGCTTCAAGAAATGTGCACAGGTGTGTGTTGAGATGTCCACTCTCCACAGAGAAAATAGGGAAGAAGAAATATAGAACCATTCTTTTTAACCCTTCTGTGAGTTAAGGAGATATATTAACTTTGTGGAATTGCTGAAGCAAATTGTAAATTATGTATAAAATAGAAAATCCTTGTCCACTGCTTGGAGTATATGGAAGGGCTGTGCATTCACCACTTTACTGTGATATTTCCAGAGCTAATCATTTCAGACAGAGCCACAAAACCCCACCTAGATAACAAGTTTTGGATAAAAGAAACCAAAAAGGCAGAACATAATATTCTATTTTTTGGGGTCATTTAGTGATCTACGCAACTGACCTGAAACACCTGGACTCCATGAAACCACAGTTTTAAATCCCAGCTTGGTTCATTTCATCATTTTACCTCTCAGAAAGAAATAAATTGAGTACTCTCTCTGAAGGGTTCCCACAGACAAAATCTTTTAAAAACAAACAGACTCAAATTCTTCACATTTTGGAATCTTTTGATTCCCTAAGTTTTAAAAAACATTGTGTTCATCTTGATGACAAAAGGTACATCTTCTCTCCTGAGTGCAATAAAGAATCAGCGGAGTTTATGCTCATACTGCCCACAGCGAAGCCCTCTCTGGCAATTAACGCGGTTAAAATGCCCCAGAGTTACTTATCGCTATATTTCATGAGCCCTTAGTGGTGGTCCAGGACTGACAACCACTTGGGTAATACTGAACAGTGTGGATGTTTCCAAAGACCCAGACTGAGCTCTTCCAGAAATCAGGATCACTACCGACTCAGTATACACATTAGAACATGTTACTAAAGTACTGAGAAAATTTCATCAAGGATGAAAAAAATAGAGACAAAGAAGTGTGCATGAAAAATATTCCCACTACTTTCGAAGCGAGATAAAAATAATTTTATCTCAAATTGAAATTCTGGAAGATCAACTATCTCCAGGCACACAGTCCCAGGAAAACTTGGACACAGTAAGACTGGACACAACAGAGAACTGTGTTACTTGATCTCCTCCTCAGTTAAGTGCCATTCAGATCGTAAGTAGCATTTTGCACTTAAGTAGCCATAACTACATCCTATACTTCCCCTTTTTCTCCTCCTTCACCCTGCCCTCCTTTCTACACTTTCTTTTTGTTGAAACTCCGTATTTTTCATGGTGGCCTCATACTCATGTTTTTTAATGGGAGTAGTTTGAACTAGAGAGGTAAACCTGTACTTGAAGGCTTCTGTCTTCCTTTGTAAACTCAGAAAGCATATTATAAATTGCTCTGTTGACAGAAAAGATGGGTTTGTGTCTCTTTTTTGTGAACTTATTCACTCAGGAGTTTCTCTCCCTGCTAAAATGTTTTTCAGTGCTGTCACCCATCTCTGTAGCAACTGGGGACTCCTCTGAACAATCAGGGCTCAATCTACCATCACCGGGTTTCCCAGGATGCAGGAGGATCCTGTCAGCACAGTGCAAGTCAAACGTACAGCACTAACTGCTGTTGGTTCTGGGTCTATTACATAGATATTTCCCTTTCCTCAGTTTCCAGACAACAAAACCAGTTGGGTTTTTCTGTAGCTTTGATTTCTAAGATCCTTCCCTCCATGGCATGCCTCCAGCCACAGCTCCGTGACTGACCAGCTCCATACCTCACCCATCCCAAAGGTCTCTGCGCTCATGTTCAGAGCACGTATTTTCCAGTTATACCATTTTTTGCTGTTACATCTTGAACCCTTTGCTAAATGGCTACCAAAGCAGAGCGCCAAGGATGCCATTAATAAATGAAGCTGCACAGGGCAGCTTCAAATGCCAGACCTGGTAACACAGCAGCTGAGGCGTTCATGTGGGAGAGAAAAGCTACTTGCCCTGAGAATGAAATGAAAAGTACATCCTTGTGTTTAGCACTTCAAAAGATTTTCTTGGGTGGAACAGCTTTTGTCTCGGCCAGAAGCAATGTCAACCCCTAGGAAACAGTCATCCTCTTGGAAATAAAGACATATTTAGATTACAGAGACTTCCAATAAAATAAAAAAAAAAAGGGGGGGGAGAAAAAAGATAAAAATCACAATACAAAGCATTAAGGTTAGAATGTGATGTGTGCTTTGAAAAAAAAAAAGGATCAAAAAGTTAACAGGTCTGAGAGTGTTCTATCTGAAAGAAATGTCTTTATGAGAGCTATAAAAGTAGTAAAAATAGCCAGCACTCAAAAGAAACAGTAAAAAATTAGTCTCTTTCTGGGAGAAGATCTAGCTGTACATTACGTTAAAAAAAATAATGGAGCAGTCAAAGGGGACTTTTCCCTCCAGTGTGTATTTTCTTGGCAGTTGTGCTCACTTGTGGATGGTGTTAAAGCACTTTAGTTTTCACTGTAGAAAATAGAGTCAGAGAAAACAGAAGTGGAAGGGACCTCAAAAGGTCATCTAGTCCATCTCGTTTTCTAAAGGCACAGTGAGCTATGCAGACACCATCTGGACAGATGTTTTGTTTCTTAAATGGACATTTCACACATATGTAAAGACTTGTTCCAAATTAAACCACATCAACCACCAACTCTATAAGGCATAGCATGTAGCTACACTATCTTAGGAGAACTTTGGAGAAGGAAATTGTTCAAGCTTTCTGTTTCCCTTCTAATTTCCTGCTTTGGTGTCAGGAAACTGATGCTAATTCACTGTCCATAAGCAGATGGTGGCGTGTTGATGGCCATGCAGCCATAGCTCCCAAACTTTGCACCACAGACCCAAGTCGTGAACCCACCAGAAATTCCGTCTGAGAACTAGAAGGGAATCGCAGGTGGACATCACGAGCTCAGAACTGAAACAGAGATGAGGCTGCTGGGATATCTGGGGAGAAGGCTTTCAAGATGTACTAAGACTAAGCAAACAATCAAGCAAATGCGCTGTCATAATTGTTCACTCTGGTACAGTTGCAATTTATTTGAGTTTAGTTTCTGCTGACTTTAATTGAATTTTGAACCTTATGCATATGTACTTTATTTGTCCTTGTCCTTTAAATATACACTTTCTGTTGCTCTTCACAGGGTTTGTGACATAATTTGTTGAAATCAGATATGAGTAGAGAAGACATTTTGAAGAGTGAAAATAACTAAATATGTCAGGGGCAGAAAAGGGATACAATAATTCTTTTCAACCAAGTCAGTTTTCCTAAGTGAAATTCTTTAATTTTGGTAAAAATTCTGCTTTCTGAGACTTAGCCTGTTGCTTGTTTCATTTATTTGGTCAGCCTAAACTGTTAGTGAGAGGATCTCACAAACATCTTTTGCAACTCATTCAAACGCTTAAAGTTTGAAGACAGAAAAACTTCCTTGTCCACTTATTTTACAACCACTTAAGATGAGTAATGACTGTATAAAACTTTAGAAAATATTCAGATGGACACCTGAAGAAGTATCTTTAAACAGTTTCTTGAAACACGACATTTAGGTGCTATATAATGAGATTTCAGTAAAAACTGATGAGAATGTGGCTCGTGTCCTGCACACATAGAATGCTGCAGTCACGGCTGACAGAAGAGTAGGGCTGTAGTAGAATGTGATTCATTGTAGTATCCTGGGGTGTGATCTTTCCATTTCAGCCAGTGATTTCCAAGTACATTCATGGATTTTGTCACTTGAGGGTTGGACTTCTTCAGAGCGTCTTGCCTTGGCTGCGAACGCTGTGAGCTGTACAAGTACTGAGAGAGTGTGTAATGGCAATTTTCAGCTGGTCATGCACTGGCTTTCAGAATCAAATTTTCATTTCTTCAGTGAGGACTTTCTTTCAGAACCAAATTTCAACCCTCAGGTATTTTCTCTATGAAGGCATTATAACTTTCTATGACAAAGGAAATATTTTTACCCTGTGTTTGGGCAGAAGGTCACAGCCACAGTGGAGAATATTTCTCCTTGTGCTGCATAAGCCCAAGATTTTATTCAGATCTTCTTTCAGCTCCAGCTCATGTGTGTCTAATGTCTACTCTAATGAGAAAGTAGCCCTCAGGATAGTGTTTCCCATCTGTAACATAGATAAAGCTCTATCTTTGAGACACATTTGTTGCTGCTATTGTTTTTGGTAGGACATAACCAAAATCCTTTTAAGTCATTGTGAAGGCTTCAGTTCCTCCCTGGAGATCAGAATCCACCATGAGGTTCATTTTGATGAGGCTCATCCTTTCTAGAATTATCATCTTATCTCCACACATCTTCCTCCTTTATTTTCAAGACCTTTAACCTGTCTAAATGATGATCTTTCTAATATTTCCTTTCAGCAGAAAACCTCATTCTAAGTACAATGCCTCCAGCAATATCAGTGTTTCAAGGGCAAGTTTGAATGTTGATTTGCACAGCTAGAGCATTATGGTGCTTTTTGTGTCACCACTATACCATGACTCATGTTGTCAAAACCTGTGCTCAGTAAAGTATAAGGAGAGAGTGTTTCCAGTACATATTCCAGAGGTGAGAAGTTTGGATTTGTCTCAGGAGATGGTCACTCCACATTATTACTGTCAAGATGAGTTAACTGAAACATGATGTATACAGAAATAACTTTTTCAGTTAATAGATATAAGGAAAAATGGACATAAGTGCCATAACACCAGCAAAAGATTTATTGCACTGCTGTTGAACATCTGTGTAAATACTGGATAGACTGAAGATGGGGTGCTCAGATCAGAGCCCTCAGAGCTGTCCCGGCTCTGTTATTTCACCCACTGTACTCAGACTGAGGCTGTGTTATATTTAATTTTGTGCTGATATTACCACTTTTGTCATTATTGGATATTAATGAATGATTTTAACATTTAGTCCACAGACTTTTTTAATACCTTTCACATTTACTGGTGAGGAGAGAATGCTTAAACATTAGGAATTTCATTTCTTTCAGTCAAAAGCTTATCAGTACCTTTCACATCGATCAGATTGTTCAGAAAAAAATGAGACGATTTCTGAAGTGCAATTGCTGATTGAGTTAGAAAAGCTGATGAACTAGCGTTTTTTACAGTGTTTTACCTGGTTTCCTAGTACTTCCTTCCAGGACAACTGGATTTAGGAGAAACAATCTTAACCAAACCCGACCTAAAAACATTTTGGCTGAGTTTCACACGCATCTTTCTGACAGGTTTCATTTCATTCACACTGACCATGCACCTCCACAACTGCCAGAAGGAGTCTAGTTTCTGAATATATTTTACCAAAATTGCATTTGTAAGTGCAAAGTAATCTCGTGATCCTCACAATGTCTATAAGCCACTTGTTTCCTCTTAGTGCCTATAACCAGATATATACAGATATATACAGATACATACAGATATAATCAGATATAATCATATTCAGGACAACCCTACCTTCTTGAGTTAAATGAAAATAGAATTACAGATGTATTTTAACCTCCTTCCAAAATATTTAACTTTACATAGAGTTTCATTAACACACAGTCTTTCAAGAAAGGAATTTTTTTACTTTTTTTTCACCTTTTTTTTCACGTTCTTCCTGAGATTTTGCATGGCATTTGAACCTTCAACGATCATATTTTCTACTGATGCTAACAGAGACCTATTACAGCTGAACTGATTTACTACGACTAAGAATCTGTCCATAAAGCCAAATCAACCTTTAAATTAGGCTCAAAAGAAATACTACCAATTAAATTTAGTCTGTGATCTATAACATAGGTTTAACAAGCTCAACATATTATATGGATTTCAGTAGGGAAAAAAAAATCAATTAAACTTTAAGAAAAAAAATCAAATCCCCAAAGTCTAAACCTTAACAAAAGTAGTTCAAAAATCCTGTAGCATCCAGCTGTTTCCATGGTTTCATATCCTGTGTTCTAGTTTTTAGGGTGCTATATAGGATATGAAAGGAGGCTGGGAAAAAAAAACCTCCATGAGAAAAACCTTTTTTTTCAGTTCCCTTATTTGTTTTATTTCTTTTCCAGGTTTTTGGTTCGATTGGGTTTTAGGTTGGTTTTATTTTCCTCCCTGTCTCTGAAAAAGCCCCGCATTTTCATTTGGATTTGGACACTTCAAAGCCCTCAGAGATCATGGGACTGTTCCCTTTGTAGGCAGCAGCAAAACTCTCATTGTCTTTGGTGGTAGTTGGATTGGACTCTAAGAAAGAAACTAGGAGAAAAAGCATCATCTTTTCTCAAACTCCTTTCCCCCCAGAAATAAGCTAGCATAACCACCCTGATGCGACAAATTTATTAAAAGCAAATAGTCATCTTGTGCTACAAATCCTTCTGAATACAATGTTTTGACTAAATGACATTTAGCAGTGTTGTAGCTTTAATGGTAAAGAAAACACTAGCAGCTCAGTACTTAAACCTCTGTCCCATGGTGAATATCATTTTCAATATCCTGTAAAAATTCTTTGAAGTGTTTGTATCCAGTCTGCCCCAACGGATTTACTCAGAATTAGTTAATAGTGAGAAAGCATTGAACTAAATTTATCGGTTACGGTCTCTCATGATCGCATAAAAAATAAAATTAAAAGGAACCCTCTACAGAATACTTTATCAGGCTTGGTAATGGCATCATCTCTGACAGTGAGGCAATAAAAGCATATTAGTGACCCCCTGATGAAACATGTTTACAGGCAAAGTCAAAGAGATTGATCATTCTCTGTGGAAAGTGGCATTTTCCTTCAATGCACTGTTACTGCTAGTCACAGAAGCATACTGATGGGCTAATGTATGACAAGAAGGAAATGTGTGAAAGGGGATGCAATTATCAAGTGCTGTGCAGCTTTTCAAGGAGAAACCTCTTCTGCTCCCAGCCTGAACTCCTTGTTATATCAGCAATGTTGCTAGCACTATGAAAGAGAGTCAAAGGTCGTAGCCAATACTCCAGGTGTTGTGCTGGGTTTCATACACGTATCATTTCTCCCAGAAGTGTTTGCATTAGGTAAGAGAGACAAAAAGAGCGAGGATAGCAGGGGGAAGAGTTAGGGAAGACACTCTCCCAAGATCACAGCAAGGCCAGGAAAGAATCCCTCTTCTAGTGCCATGACACCATGCAAGGCAACCTGTCCTTAGCAGTCACTGTTGGGGTTTTTGGGTGTGATCTTTGGGATATATTCTACATGTTCATACTCTTCAAAATCCCAAGCCCTGGTGACACACATTGTTTCCTGCAGTTGCATTGTCTTGTAGAGTCCTTCTGATTCTGATTTGTTTCAGTTTTTCTCATTTTAAATCTTTCTCAATCTGTCATTCCAACTGTTGTATTTCTACTTCTTCTTTCTCTAGTTACTTCACTTATTATTTGGGTGAAAATGGTAACTGTTGTACTGCATGCATGACAGTTCAAATTGGATTCTTTCTATTTTAACAGCTCACCTCTCAAATGATGGACCTATTAAGAATGGGTTGGTCTTTCTCAGGAACTGCCCTGTTCTCATTCACTCACATTAATATTTTCTGGAAAATGAACCAAAGCCAAATCTATGCATTTCTGAACCACTTTTAGCCCTCAACTCATCTTCCATCTTCAGTGCCTCTGAATACAAACCAGAACTTTGTGCTTTTACAGTCCTATTTCTTACCCTGTCCCTCAGCATGGCTTCAAGAGAGGGGTCTTAATGTAAATATAATTCCCTGCTATAATTTTTATAAATAGTAATTTCTCAATCATCAGCCAAGTAGAGTAGACCTATTCCTGCTATAAAGTGTTCTACCTTAATTTCCTTGGTTTTTCCTCTCCCCTTATGGAGAAACCTTCAGCATCCACTCTACCTTTCCATGTGGACATGCGTTATGGGATGAGCAGGGGAAATGGGCACCCCAAACTGCATGCAGGACAGGGAAACATACGGGCTCAGGGAGGTTTTCTTTGGAGAATGACAGAGTGTGTCGATAGGCACTGGGAACAAGACAGGATGATTTGTGCTTGGCAGAGCTTGGCAGGACTGGGTAGGAGTCAGGAGTCAGGGCTCAAGGGTAATAGCTCTGGGATTTGGTGTGTATGGAGGCAAAGTTGCAAAATACTGAACATTTTTAAAGCCTTCTCTTTCTCTTAGCTTACTGATGGTATCAAAAGTCAAAATTATCACAATTCTTGGTTACTCACTTCTGTGTCATCATCCCTATGTCTGTGTCAAGGTCCAGCTGAATCCCTGTTTGACTGAAATAAATAAGACATTAGATATGAACCATATAAGTGCAGGTGGGAAGCAGTGAAAACTTTAAAGAACTGATTAAGACAAGGGTTTTCCTTGGTGTAAGGGATCATTTAAGGTTTTTTCCACCTCAGCTAGGTCCCATGTACTCTGCTGCCCCTGAGTGCTCAAGACCTGTCTAAGGTAGAAATGCCTTGTTCTAGCTAAGCCAGAGACTGCATCTTTTCCTGCCATGTGGCAGGAAGATCAACTAACCTGCTCTTTGTCACCTTTGCATTAAATTACTGAACATTACTGTGAGAGGGGTTTGTGGAGAACAAGATGAAGAGGATCCAGATGGTTCCACACATGGTGACCTGTCACATCAGCAACACAGATTTATAAGAGCTGATCACCCTTGGCTCCTTGTTCAGTACCGTGTTTTATTATTAAGATCTTTATTTTCGTAACTTTCCGTTGTCTGGTTCTTGGCTCTTTCCTTGACCCCCTTTCTCACTGTGCCAGTCATCTGTGGCAATAATCATCTACCTCAAGAAGTTCTGTGGAACAACAACTGACAGGTACCAGAACAAGACTTCCAACAGAGATGACAAGACCTTCTAAATGGGTTTTAAATCAGAGTCAAGGCTAAACTTCAAACCAGCCATGCTCCTGACAACATCTAGAATAAGGTATAGAACCATATAAAATACTTGTTTCGAGATGTGACTTCCAAAACTAAGTCTGGAGGGAAATGAGAGAAGAAAATAATATCAGTGAAAGACAGGTGCATAAAACCAAGAAAAATTCAGGTTCTTCCCAAGGGGAAAAAGAAAAACTGTTTTAGAGGAACATAAGAGAATCTGCTGCCTTCTAATATTAGCAGACTTCAAGCTCAAGTGGTAAAACAGTAACCCTGTGTAACAGAGTCTGGGTAGAGGACAATTTGGTTAATACATCTTAGTAAAGAGCATTAGGAAATATAGGAAACATAAGACATTTTTAAATAGAAGTTTCCCAAGGGTTGTCAGGAAGATTTTACTTTCACATTTTATTACTGCAGCACACTGTTGTACTGTGAAAAGCATTTCATCATTTGCAAGGCAAGAGGTTGCTGGCTCAGGCAAGTGTCAATATCAAAGACAATTTTTACAATGCATTCAAAAGCTTCATTAAGTGCCTGTCTAACAATAATATTGGCCTCGCTATGTTCAGGTACTGGAACACAGATCCATACCTGGCTACACTTTCAGGCACAGGAGATGAATATTCATCTTTGTCCTGCAGATTTCTCTGAATCCATCACACTGCTTGCAAGACACAGGTCAATGTGAGTAGGTCTGTGTGGCAAGAACCTCCTAGTACTGCATGCTTTTTTTGCTTAAAACCAAAAACAAACACAAAATTACATCACAACTGGAAAGCAAATTGATAATTTCGGTAGGACTTCTTCAATCAGAAGAAATTGGCAGGAGACAAGATAAGCTGTTTAAGGTTTAATGTAACTCAGTAGATCAGATCTTAAATCCTTTCCTCACCCCATACCTCACCAAAGGATGACCAGAAATTACAGAAAGTTATTTCCTCTATTGAACTGAAAGTGACCATTCTGTTTAGGGTTTATGAGAAATAAGAAAAAAATCTAAACAAAGACTAAGTGGAGAGAAACAGAAGTGGGTTATATATCAAAATTCAAAACTGTTTTGAGGCACTTTGGATACTGTGGAATTTGTGACTGTAAAACAAATTAAACACCGCTCTCTGAATACACATTTAGCTGGGACTGTGGCAAGTCACTTAATCTTGTGTCTCAGATGGGTTGCACAGTGTAAAAACAATTGGAGCTATGTGGGCTGGGCTCAGCGGGGAATTAAAACACCCAGACTTGCCCTCTGGGGGCTGTGAGCAGCAAAAAAAAGAAATAAAAAACATAGACATAGAGGACAGATTTGAGTGAAAGGGAATGGAGGATTCCTTTTGAAGGTTCATGAAAAAGAAGTCTGGTTTAAATGTTAAAAATTTAGTTGATTAAGCCAAATCTGGGGCCTGATTCAAGTTCTATGAGGTAGAAATGAACTTTTCTGGCTGTCCTCAGTAAGACAGAGTGAATATCATGATTAATGAAGAATTGGTATATTTTACCATTAGACTGAGGAATATTGGTATGACAGCCCTGACTGAACCAAGGTGAGGAGTGCTTCTGAACCCTTTTGAAATCTGCCTTTCCCCAGCATTACAGGCTTCTACTGGACTTTCCTGGAAACAGTGGTGCTGTTTGCTTCAGTGGTCTGGAAGCCAAGAACTCCCACTCTCCTGGCCTCAAGGCTGGGATGCCAAAATATAATCACAGAATCACAGAATCATAGAGTCATTAGGATTGGAAAAGGCCTGTAAGGTCATCGAGTCCAACCATCAACCCAGTACCACCACGATGTTCACCAATAAACCAGGTCCTCGAGTGCCATATCCACACATCCTTTTAATATTTACAGGGATGATGATTCCACCACTTCCCTGGACAGTCCGTTTCAATGCTTGAAAACCCTCTCTTGTGAAGAAATTCTTCCCCTGGCACAACTTGAGGCCATTTCCTCTCATCCTGTTAAAAATTCTGTCCCTTTATGTCAGTTTGTCCTGAAACAAGGTCAGGGAAGTTCCTGAGAAGTATAGGTCATATCTAAATAAAGTCTTCATCAAAATAAATGGAAGTTCTTGTTTTCATATCTTAACAGTTTTTTTAGAAAAGTACCAATGTAGGAAGAGTCATTGTTTCAACAAGTTTCCAAACCCTACATGAAATGAGATATTTCCACCTCCATTCTGCAGCTAAAGGCTTGTTCTGGTGACAGACCTCTCTCTATTCCAGCTCACTGCACAGTCAAAAAGCTTGGATTCAGTCTTTAAGGGCCATTTTCCTTCTGGCCCAAATAGCATTTGAAGTCATTTAGGTTGTAGATTACGTATTTTTGCTCAAATGTCAACCCCAAATAATTTAGTTTTATTTTAAGGGATCATAAATATGTGTAGGAATCACCTCCTTCTTGTATATAATTGCCCTGAATTTTATCATGCTATAGAAATAATACTTTGCGCACATTTAGTCCCTGTACTCTGGGATCTTAAAAGATAGATATTAAGGACCCTTGTGAGAGTCAAAACACATTGGAGGAATATCACTTGGATAATTAGGCCTTCTGAGGACCTGAAACTCCTCTATGAGTCATTCACATCTTGGGACAATTGACACATAAAAAACACACCCAAGGCTGCACAGCAAGTCCCCTGGTACTATACAGGATCCAACTTAAAAGATATTAGTCATAAATACCATAAAAATTGTTCATATTCTCCTACCTAGAAAGCATCAGAAAGTTCATCACACTCATCCTTCTAATGGTTTCAAGAAAGCTGAATTGGGCCCATATTTAGAAATTGGGGTATACAAAATTCACTTTGTTTTGATGCAAATAAGAGCGTTTAAGAACAAACATCCTAACGCTTAATAGCGTTGATATGACCCAAACCCCACGAGTTTAACAGATCATTCCTTCTTTTTATAGTTCTAATAGGAGCATTTCCCCCTTTGTTTTTCAGGATCCATTCAGAACGTGTCTTACCTTTGACTCCACCTTTAACTGTAGAGTCTGCAGCTATTGCAATGTGATGGAGGCAGAGAATGGCAGCAGCACAGTTGATGACATAGGCAGAAAGCTGTGGCAGTTGATGTGACAGTACTAATCCACTAAAATGACACCAATTTAATGCCCTGTTTTTCACAGAGTATTACCAGAATAGCTTTTGCTACTATTTATGAGTAAAAAAAACCCTGTTCAAAAAAATCTGCAGGAGCAGTATGTTCATGGCCTTTGCAAATCTTTATAAGACCAGTTTTGTTTTCTGGGGCTCAGGAATAAACCTAACAGAGCTTTAGTCAGCTAAAGGTCATCTGTCAGCTAAAGGTGCTGGGCCTTAACTTTGCTGTCACACTGTCAGAAGTTAGGACTGGGGAGACTCGTGGTTGCAGGGTAATGCAGTATTTCAGCATTTTATCGCTCAGACAGGCTGCGACTGTAATATTTCTTCCCACATCAGACTTTCTCATGGAGTGTTTGAGCAAGTGTTACCTGTGCTAAACCCAGCACCGTAAGTCCTGGGGGAGATTTCAGAGATGCTTGTTCTGGTCCCAGTTAATGAAGGTAGGTCCCAGTGGTCACCCCAAGCTGCTTCAAGATAACATTGGGTGAAAATCACTTTGAATAGCCAGAAGAAATCTGAGCTGTTATCCATGTGCAATTGCACATCAATGAACACTAAATGTTTCACATAATTTTAGACATCCACCTAGTGTGTCCAGAGCTAAACTAATGTCCCCTTAATTTGGGGTGACAGCTAGTCACCCACAGTTCCTTCCATAGTCAGTGAAAAGGAATAGACACTTTTCACATAGAATTCATCTTGTCTATTTTCATTGCCTTCTTTGAGAGGAGACAAATCATTCTCAACTCTGTTTTGAGTATATTACCTCTGGTGAGTTGAGCCAACTGAGCATCGCAGGATGCTCAACTTGTCTGCATGGGTTTATGCTGGGAGTGAGTCAGGAAATACTACACTGCCCACAATGACACTGAACACCTAAGTTTAGGACACTGCATCCCACCCAGTCTCACCTCTGTTATGTGCTGACTGCATGACAACATTGCTCTTTGTCAGGACTTACCAGTGAGAACACCAGCACCAGTGTCAGTCTGCCATGAGCAGCCAAGTAGCAGTTCAGTCCTATCACTCCTATTCTTCATATTCTTCAGTAAGTTCTCTCTGACAATGACCCTGTTGGATGTCTATGGAAGATGTATAAGAATAGCTTAGTAAGAATACTAAGAATATACTTCCTATGATCTGCAGCTCAGGATCAGGAGTATCTCTGTGACCTCAGTCACTCCAGTTAGAGTTTTGTTCCAGTAATTCATTTAATTGGGTTTGGAAAGCATTTACTATGCTCAGCATCGTACTGCAAGAATTTCCACAGATTAACTATACAAAGTATAAAAAGTGCCACTTTACCTTGTGTGGTGTCTCTCCTTTGACAAACCCAAGTCATTACCTGCAAGTAGTTAATTTTTTTCCCAGAGACTGAGCACTGGATCCTATGGGACCTCATCTACGTCTGGAAGCTAGAACTGTCCTCCTGATCATGCAACTAAGCAAAGATCTGCTTTTAGTCATGCAGTAATGAACAGGAGAGTGGGGGTGCTCCCTGGTGTTGCAATGGCCTCTCTGATGTCCTTGAAAATCATGGATTTCCAACACTGCTATCAGGGCCTAATAACTGTGACTCCATTTGCTTTTGTGGAGACTTGAATCTAAGAACACCACCTGTAAAATTCCTGTTACAACTACACATATTACAGAACATAAAAAGAATAGGAACACATCTATCTGTACACACAAAATTTTGTTTGTGCTTCTCTATCTCTGGTAAACAAAAGTTCACTTTAAAGACAAAAAAAATAAAAATGAAACATGAAGGGTCTTAGAAGGCAAGCAATGAATCGTGGATGCCCAGCATGCAGTGTTAGAGTGCTAGATTCAGGGAAACCAGCTTGCATCTCCCAAGCATATGCTGCTGTAACAACAGCTACAGCACAGAGAGCTCTGCTTGGAGGCACTGTGGAGTGGCAACCTGTAGGGCTGCCATCTGTCCCATTTCAGGCAAGGAAAGCTTATCTTTCCACAAGAATGGAAGCTGCAAACTGATTGCAATCGTCTGGGGCTGGGGTTTCCTTGCTGGTTTATGTTTTTAAGAATGAGTGGTTAGATAACCCACTGTTTTGGCTCAAATTATAAATGTTCACAGTTTGACTACAGTGTTCACATTCCAGCCATCAGCATCATGCAGGTACCCAAGTCCTGTTAGGATAGTCATCATCTATGTAGCATTATGAGGAAATCCAACACTGGCAATAGGCTCCGGCTTTTTGGATCAGTCTTTTTAAAATAATTTAGAAAAATACAATTTATTCTGGAATAGTAGGGGGCAGAGAAAGGCACTAGGTCACCTCTCGAAGCCCATCTCTCCTGCTCTGTGATTGTACAATAGCTAGAGTTCAGGCTCAGGACTACTTCAGTTTTTTTCTAGAAAAATTTCATGAGGTTCTGAATACAAAATTATAGTGAATCAGAAAAACAAAAGTAATGCTCAGAATATAGCTGATTTGTGTTATATTCCTGTACCAGTACCCAGGTCACCACTTATGATGAACCTTTGCATGTTTTTCCTGACTTCTTTGCAGAATCTTGGGGTGTTCAGCAATCATCTGTGACTTCCCAGTACCCTTGTGGTTATAAACCTAGGATGCTGGTATCACAAATCACAGAAAAACCAAAGGAAGATTAAATAATGTATCTTCAATTTCTCCCAAAGTAACAGGAATGCACTTTAAATAGGATTCAATTTCAGAGCTGTGATATCGTTGCTTTAACTGCAAACACTGTCTCCCTAACCAGGTCATCTGAATGTACAGAAACATGTTCTTCCTTGTGGAATATGAGCAAATGGGTGAAATTAAGGTACAAAGATAATAGCATACATCAGGGAAAGAGAACTAAGCTTTTGCTTCAAAAACATTCTTCACAGAAGGGTCTAGTGGGATTTGAAGTTTTCATCTGAAAGCAGGTAAAAGTTAGAGCTTTAATTTGAGTTTCACTTTATATTTCCAGTTCATTTCAACCCAGAGCTCAAAGTGAAATTTTAAGATTTGGGGAAATGAGCAAAAACCTGAAGATGTGCATTAAAATGTCACATGCAAAAATATTCCAGTTGGGGCCTTAAGGCACCATCCATTTTAAAGCTACAATGGAGTTTTGTGGTTTGACCTTCAAAGACTTCTTCAAAATTCCAGCCTTAAGCATCCTATCCAGTACTGGGCTTCTGTAAGGCTACAGGGCTGTCTCCTTCCTTTTCTCCTACAGGTCTGCCTTATGTACATTGAAATTGAAGCAGGAAGTGCAATAAATGCTAAAATACCTGCTGTCTCCTCAAAAAGATGCTTTCCAGTATCCAGTAGCTGTACAAATCATATATGGATATGAAGGCTTGAATTTGTTTCCTTTTCTTTCTTTTCTTTTCTTTTCTTTTCTTTTCTCTTTTCTTTTCTTTTCTTTTCTTTTCTTTTCTTTTCTTTTCTTTTCTTTTCTTTTCTTTTCTTTTCTTTTCTTTTCTTTTCTTTTCTTTTCTTTTCTTTTCTTTTCTTTTCTTTTCTTTTCTTTTCTTTTCTTTTCTTTTCTTTTCTTTCTTCTTTTCTTTTCTTTTCTTTTCTTTTCTTTTCTTTTCTTTTCTTTTCTTTTCTTTTCTTTTCTTTTCTTTTCTTTTCTTTTCTTTTCTTTTCTTTTTTTCGTGTATCATGATACTGGCTACACTAGAAGCATATTTGAGCATGAAATCCAACCACATGTTAAAAATCATATGACACTGAATATGGATGTAGAGGTAAAGTGAAGGAAGAAAAAAGTCTGCGTGGGAGTATCACAGTTCAGCAGTAAGTAAAGAAGAATACAAAGAGATTTGGAGAATAGTGTTTTATGTGAGTTCTCTTAGAGAACATAATGGCCTAGTTCGAAAAGCACAAAGCTCCTGTTCCAGCCAGGAACCTGAGTAACCACCTCCAGGAATGACTTGTGGCTGAGGAACTGCAAGGTGGGCTGTTGCAGAGGAGGACAGAGTGCCTTGAGGGCTCTTGGATGATGGTGCTCTTCCCACACATTGATCTTTTCAAGGCTGCATTCAGAAATGAATGGGATTTTACCAAACAGGTTTGTTTTCATACAAAGAGGCTGAATGGAAGGTAAAGGTTACAGTTCCAACCAAGCTTTCTTCAAGAAGAGTTTCTGAGCTCAAGGAAGGAGGTTCTCGTCAAAAGCAAAAGTGCTAAAATAGTTCAGGAAGCAGAAAACACAGATCCTTGACAGATCTGTGCCATGTCTAAATAGATACACAACCTACCCTGCGATAACAACTGCTTCCAGTAGAGCAGTGCAAGGCTACCTCTGTCATTCCCTTTCTTCCCCTGCTGGTACTAAAACTCCTTTTCCAATTTTACCCTAGATCTGTGTTTTCCCTGTCTTCCCCATCTGTTTCCTTCATAATACTCCCTCCTAGAGTACTGGAAGCCTTTGTGGGTTACTGGTTCCTTTAGTCCTTACAATTTTGGGGTTTTTTCTCCTTTTTTATTGTTCTCCTGTTCAGACAGATAAAGTAGTCCCAAGTCAGCAGAGCTTTGAAAAAGCAGATTGTCACACTGAGGAAGGCTCCAGGCTGCCTCATTCCAGTCGATAACCCCCTTCAGCACTCATAACATTTGAAAATTTCTCAGAATTATTCAGTGACTAAATATTAATTATTTCCCTGCTAACCTGAATCTAGTGTTGTAAAAGGGAGATTGGAAACAGAAGAGATGGTTCAGCACTTCAACCAGAAATAGGAAACCCACAGCGTTCCCTTTTTTAGTTTAAAGTCACTAGACCAGAATTTTCTAGAGGGAAAATTTGCAAATTAGACCACTACAGCCTCTACCAGAAGTCTCAGTGTCTTTGGTGGAGCACAGTTCTGTTCACCTATGAGATCAGCTCCACTCAGTTTATAAACCTAAGACCTCTTGTTTGTGAAGTTACTTAATCACTGTGAAATGGCACATTACTGTTGTCACATTGCTATACTAAAAGGAATATTTAAAAGGAAACAGAGCTTAAGGGTAAGCTAGGGTTTGGTGATCTGCCAAGCTGAAAATAGCATTTAACAGGCTTTTAATCTATTTCATAGGTTATTGTCCCCATGAGTGCTGTTATAGTCTACAGATAAGAAAAATGAGAACAAAGGGTTATTTTCACTTACAATTCAGCAGCTGCTGGTATTATTACTGTGCCATTGGTAATCAAACAGAGGTACACTAATAATTGTATCCTTTAGAATGCAGTGTGCAATAAATATTTGTTGTTTTAAAAATAAGCAGGCTATAGAAATTTGACTACCCTTTCTGTCAAAGTTAGCAAATTAAATGCTCACAGAGCCAAGTACCACTATGAGAGAAATGTCTGGCATTTGTGGAAGATTTTGTTGATCTCTGCAAGATTGCTCAGGTCTGTTTGCACCAGGGAGAAAAATAGATGTTTGAAGTGAAAATGCAATTAAAATCAAAATTAAACACATGTTTTTGCTTTTGAATCCTAATTTGTAGATAGTACGTAATATACTGTTTTATACCTTAGAGATAGGCAATTACCAAAATAACCCTCTATTTGAATCCATCTGATTCACTGTAATTACTAGAATACACAAGGTATGAGAAGGAAAACTTTTTTATCTTCCTGCTCATCATTCTGCTCAGGATGGAGAGCAGGGCTTTCCTCATGCTGCAGAAGACAGGCAGATGGTCCAACAAGATGGTCTTCTCCATATACAGCAGCACAGGGGAGCTTCTGGAGACTTTGTTTTGCCTTCTAAGGACAGGAGAAGGGAAAAGAGAATTTCCTTTGCTCGCAGTTTTGCTTCATCCACAGAAAAAGTCATAGAGTGTAGGTTGGGATGGCAAGATGTCTTGTCTTTGGTGCCTGACAGTTGTCTTCTTAGGACTCGGTCATGCTCTTTTGAGTGTTGCACCCTGAACAACCTGAAACAAGAGTGGAGTACTCTGTGTGCATATAGTGCAAACTTACAGTGTTGGACAGGCCTGAGCAGACAGAAGTGATGCTGAGGAGATGGGAAATGTTTTTATCTTTGTCTCACAGCAGGACACAAAGGGCATGAATGCATTTAACTTAATATTAGATGTCTACCATGCAGACTTCACCACTGGAGCTGCCTAGAGTCAACGAGAACAATCTGGCATTTCTAGTGCCTGTGTTGACTCTTTCTCATTCAAGAGAGAATCCAAAGAAGTATCTCAGGGATCACAGATGAGTTGTGTTTATCCTTATGCCCTATTTCTGTCCAGTAACAGCAAAGGAAACACAGAATAATTAGCTCAGATGAGTTCATTCACTCTCGAAATGCAAAAAAAAATTTAGACGACTTTATCTCATTTTCAGAAATGTGTTAAGCACATATAAACCTATTTGTTGTTAACAGTCATCAGGATTTATGTTCTGAAAAGTACTGCACACTTATAAAAATGTTCCCTAAGGTGACTTGCATTGGCCACATGGTAAAACAGGCATAGCTCTGGGCTGCAGCACACTGTTTGAACAGTGGCTTGATCCTCCAAGGGGTTCCACACTATCCAAACAGTGTAACAACAGAAAGAAAGACCAGCTATTTTCATTTATGAGGTTTCTTATAAAGATCGTGAAATATTTAGGGAGTCTTTGAAAATGTAAAATAATATCATTTAGGAGGACTTTGAAAATTAATTTAGTAGTAATAATAATAATAATAGTAATAATTATGGAGCAACAGGCTCCAAGTGTTTCAGCTGTACTCCAAGCTGTGTGCTACAGCCAGGGATTTACCCCCTTAATCACCCTTTGATTTTGTAAGTGAGGAAGGTTCAGACAGTAATAAACTGAATCTGAGCTACACATCTGCTTTTTCAAGTAGTGTTTGGTGCAGGGGCAACACTGACAGATTTCATTACAGTCGCTGTTGCAGGCGTTGATGTATTAACACTGTCACCTCACATGCAGTCGGGATGAGAGAGCCCTTGAGTGAAGCTGAGAGCTCCTGATACCAACGTGGCAAATGACTCAGTGCAGATCATTATACACATTGGCCTGTTATCTCCTCCACGATGTGTGAGGCTGTGAGTGAGCTGTCTCCTTGGTTCATTATTTATTTTTCCTTAGCTTGGGGTTCTGCCAGTCGAGCAGCCTGGAGCAGAGCTGAGGAGCCGTTTTGGGTACAGCTCGACGCGTGGAGGGAGCAGTGTGAGATCACGGCACTTGCAGTGTCTCCACTCATGCTGGAGCACTCACCCTCTGCAGTGGCAGGAGGGCAGGGATGTCACAGGATATGCTGCTGGGAAGAATGGCTGACTTGCTAGCTGTTGTTTCTGCCAAGACTTTTACTGGGGCCATTAGCAGGTTCTGCAGTCTGGTGTTTCGGAGAGAAGATTGGATGTGATCACCCTGAGCATCTATTGCATCATGCATCTGAGCAAGTTTAAGCTCTTTGGCAAGCATTGAGCCTTTCCCTGCTCCCCCCAGATAAGCAAAATTAGCTCTGTTTCACAGGTTGGGAAAGTATAACAATGAGATGAGGTCATTTTCCTCAGGTCATGTTTGAAGAGTGGTAGCAGAATTGGGAGTGAAATTATCCCACCTGCCACAGTGTTTCACGCCAGGAATGAACCCCACCAGTCTGGGGACTCTGGAACCTGCAGGTGAATATTTATTTATAGAAAACCGTGATGGTAAACAGGACAATAGAAGCATTTCATGCAAATTGCTTGGATGGGAGCTGGTGCTCCAAGCACTCTATGTGGTGCATCAAGGCCCAGCCATGGGCTGGTACCACCAGTGCTACCGCTGTGCAGCTCATCCCCATGGGGACTGCAGCAGGGATCAACCATTAGGCAGCTCAGGCTTCTCTGTGAGTGCTGTGTCCTCACCTCCTGGACTGTGGCACTCCCTGAAAACACATTTCCTCCTCGGTACAGCCGGTCCCTTGGCTCGTGTAAATTCATAGCACAGTCATTTCAGTGGAAATAGGCTGTGTGAGTCTAGCCAGGAGTCTGGTTTGTACCTCTCACAATAGACTTTAGCTTTAAAAAGCTAGGGTTTTTCTGCTTGTCAAAAAAAGCAGACAAAAGCTACGTCTCTGACAAGACCTCTCTATAAGCTCCAGCAGCTATTTCATTTCAACTTTGCCCGCGAAGAAAGCTGTATCATAGAGCAGGGTGGGGATAACTTGTGTCAAAAGCTTTTTAAAAGTTACTTTGAAAGCATATTTCATCTTCAAAATTTAAGTGGCTTATACAACTTGTGGCAACTGGAATCAGCTTTCCTTGTATTGATGTGTGGTGTCCCTCAGTCAGTCTCCAAAATCAGTTCAGCTGAGGCAGCAATTTTGGGGACAGCAGAAGAGCCAGCCTGGAGCCAATACTGCTGAGAATGTGTGTGTCACGACATGCCACAGCCCCATGGAGGGTGTAAGGGTGCCAGGCATTTTATGCCTTCTCCTGTTGTCTCTGGAGATCAAATCTGAGCCTGGATCTACAGAAGGAGGTGAGGCTGGTGGCCTTATCTCAGCCTCTGTGCTACCAGAGCACAAACTGCCAGGAGGATTGGCAGTTTGTTTTGGGTGGAAGAAGTAAGGAAGTCCATGTCTGGCATCATAAGGATGTTTCAGCGGAGAATTCATGGTGAAACATCCTGGAGACACTTGTACGCATCCCACTGCATCCTGCATGCCTGTACCTACTGTTGCAAACTCTTTATTGTGAGAAGGGTTAGTTTGCTTCCTAAGTGCTGTCTACAATCCCTTTCTTTCCCAGCCAAACCCGCTCAGATGCCAATGAGTGCTGGGTAGGGGGGATTATTGATGAAAGCTGAGCTAGACACCACATGTGGTGAGCTAATTAGAGGGATCCCAAAACAGTGAATATCCATGAGCGTGGTAAAATATGGATGAATAGAACCCAGGGGAGTATATTCTCAAATCAGACGTGCAGCTTGCATTGAAAGTGGAGGAGAAGCTGCATAACTGAGCTCTGCACATCAAGTTGAAATCCCTTTCTGTACACATTAAGGCTGATTGTTTACTGAAAACACCTCACAGCTCATTCGATAAAAGCAGCAAATAATCATTGTTTGTATAGAGGAGATGGGGAAATGTACATTTAACACTCTTCAATAACTCCCCTAGTGCTGTTAGGGCATTTGTCTATTTTTACACCAATTTAAAAAATGCAGTCCCTGAAGGTCACTCTTTAGGAAAGGCCTTAATTAAGATTTCTGCCTGCAGCAAATTGTATGAAGTATAATACATCACACTGTAGCAACCCAGATACAGATCATTGGCTACCTTGATCCAGTCATGTGGTATGAGCAAATATTACCATTTTCTTATCATCAAGGATCATTTTATAAGTGAATAAAAAATTAGCAGCATCCAGGTTTTTTTAAATGTCCATGGAAAGACAGAAAAATATCTGCCATTCAGGCTAAATAAAGCCTTCATTTAGGGAGTGAAGGTCAAACGGAGACACATACTTTACTGATAGGAAAATGCAAATCTTCTTTGCATCATAAATATTAAAAACAATACTGTTTAAAAGGTCTAATTTATTTTTATTGAATTAATTTCCTTCCATCTGTTTTTCTGCTCTTTCCCTCTGGAGCTCCAAGGGCTATTCTTCCCAAACCAAGGACAAATCCTCTCTGCCTGCCAAGCCTGAAAGTTTGGTTTGGAAGCATTTCCAAATCAGAACTTTTAAACCCTTTTATCCAAAGCACCCAAAGCTCTAGCTATGGTCAAAGGCATAAGCACCTATGAGTACTGCATTCCTAAGTCTGTCTCTATAACCGCTTCCACTCTCACTTCAAACCTTCCCCTGCAGTTCCTTAAGGGACAGCCTCTGTGCATTCACAGGTCTGCACAGACACACAAAAGCCACTCCTCCAGAGACAGTTGCAAGATCAATTGCTCTCTACAAAAACCTGAAAGGAGCTGGTACCGAGGTCGAGGTTGGTCTCTTCTTCCAGGAAACAGGACAAGAGGAAATAGCCTCAAGTTGCTTTAGTGGAGGTTTAGACAGGATATTGGAAAAAAATTATTCACAGAAATGGTGGTTAGACATTGGAACAGGATACCCAGGGAAGTGGTGGAATTTCCGTCCCTGGAAGTCTTCAAAAAACTTGTGGATGTGGCATTTGGGGACATGGCTTAGGATTGACACACAGTAGTACTAGGTTAACAGTTGGACTCCATGACCTTTGGGGGTTTTTCCAACCTTAGCAATTCTATGATCAGAGCCATAACAGCCACTCCTTTCAAGTTTTGAGATTTCCATTTCTATTCAGCAGCAAATCTTCCATTTTTGCTTCTGTCCCTGCACCATCATCTAAATAAATATTTTAACTCCTGCTCTAAATCAATTATTTTCATAGTGAAAGGGAGTCTGTTTTGGATGGCTCTTACTTCCCAAGGGGAATGCTCATCAGTTGGAAAAACACAAGTACTCACCTGTTGTTGATGGCATTCCCTTTGAAACCACAATCCTATTGCAAGTAGTGAGGAAGACAGAGGTGCTTATTACTGGAAAGGGTGAGTGGTTTGATTAAACATGAACTAAACCCAGCTATTGCTTTCAGGTTTCATAGGTTGACTTATTAGGGACACTTGAATCAGGGGCAGGGGACTAGAAAAATTCACACAACTACCGACCCTCTTTTCCTCCCACAAATTACAAGGTAGATTCAAACCAAACCCCTGTGGCAGGTTGATCATGGATTTGGTTTTCAGCTGGACTTAGCTATCAGCAAGACAGGAGTATCTCCATCTCTGCAGTTTGAAAAAAGGCAGCTTTCAAGGAAGGAGTGAAATCAAAGCCTTCAGCAGCCATGATCTGTTCCCCTCCACTCTCATGCTTTTTTCTCAGCACTGTTGATGTCCAGCTCCATCCCAAAGCAGAAATTACTAGGAACTAAAGAAAAAAGCCTTTCTTATAGATTTTCCTTCCTAGCCAGAAATCTCCCTGAATAATCTGTTTCTTTGAAAACTTTCCTCTGAGTAGCCTGATGTTACCTCAGTAATACTTTTGCCCAAAAATTAGTATTTCCCAACTATCTGTCCTTCTTTCCTCTACTGCATGGTTGCAATGTTTTGGGCTCTGTTTTCATTATAACAGCTGCAATTACAAGGAGTTGGCTCTTGCAAAATATTCATGGGTCACTTCCTCAGAATGGCCCCAGAAAATACATGGCAGGTGTTGGGGATATGCACACATCTCTCACAGATTACACCTTTCCCTGATAAGATCAGGGATCACAACCTGCCAGATTTGGTCTAGTATACACCAGGAACACAATGCTCTGGAAGGTCAGGACAAGCTGAATTTGTTAGGAGCTCACCAGAAGGTATCCTAAAACATCTGATGTTCTTAAAATGACTGAGAAAGGCAAGGATGTGCACTCAGAGGGATTGTCATCTGCATGGGGCTGTATCCCAAGCCCAATCTCTATCTCTTCTCTGAATTGCAGAGAGATTTGTTCTTTGTCTTTAAAACTGGAACTTTTTCTAATGTGGTTACCCTTTTTTATTTGTTTTGGAGGAAAGTGTTTCACATTACCAGCTGGCAAGTCAGCGAAGAGTAAGTTAGTGTTTTAGCCTTGTGAATCATAAGAGGCCAGTAATCAACCACCCTTAGAGTCCTGGTAGCATTTACTCTTACATCTTTTTAAGGCATGGCAGCATATGTGGCCTTGAGAATGTGAGGGTGAATAACAGCAGTGAGTATTTAAAACATACCTGTCTTTTACCACAAAACAGACAGCATTCTTCCCTTACTGATATGCAAAATGCTCCCATCATACAAAGCAGTTAGAAACATATGACAGTAGCATTTCAAAGCATTCAGTAGAACAACCTAACTACTCTCTTGTCTTTCTTTCATTACTTAACTTCACTGTCATGTTGAGGGAGAGTTTTAGTAAATGACATGCTGCTAAAAATGTGAATGATAGATAGATGGATAGATAGATAAATAGATAGGAAAGTCTTCACATAAGCAAGGGGCAGTTTACCTGTGACTTTCTTGCATGTCACTTTTCAAACAGATTTTCAAGGATTTTTTCTCCCCTTTGCAGCCCAGTGAGAGAAATATAGCCTGCACATGAGAGATAATATTGTCCTGGGAAATATCCAGTGGATTAATGTATTTCTACGGAAGCTAGCAGGAAATTGTGTTTCAGTTTGTGCTTATGCGCTTATTGTGAATACGTCGCATTGAGAACAATTTGTTAAACAAGAAACATAGGGTGCTAAAAAAATCAAAAGAGACGATAAACCAGATTTTATAATAGGCTTGATGTGTATCTGTATTGTCAATAACCCTGATCGCAGTGACTGACTCCCTTCATTCTTGTTTTATAATGAAACAAAGCAGACTGTGGTTTTGCAAGTTATTTCTGGTCCATCTCTAAGATTTTCTATATAAATTATTCCACTGCTGTACTCTAAACAGCCTTTTGATGACATCACTGTAGACAATTAGTTCTATAACTTAATTAAGTAACAAATCTTTATCTGGAATGCTGTTGCTCATGAGCAAGATTTGTCTTTGGAATGGGAAAACTCTGAGCATGAACAGGAGCCATGAGAGTCAGGTCTGAGTCACAGATCTTAAGGCACAGTGGATGGATGTCCCAAGTCAGCCAGACTCCAGGGAGATGGGATCACTAAGATGAAAGAAATGATGTACCAAGGCTTATATATATATATATATATATATATGGCTGAAATTTTATGGAAAATAGCTCCTTTTTTTTGATTGTTTTTGATGATGCTATGACAATGTTCATTCCCTACTTGTAGAACATACTATTGATGGAACCTCAGACTTACTTGCTGCTGCAAATGGATCAGATGTTTCCATAGCCACCACCTGTGTCTGTGCAGGATCTTTTCTAGGATTTTGAAAACTTATTCAACAGCAAGGGGGCTTGGCAGCATGCAGTTTAAGCCTCTCCTACTTAGAAAAACAGACCTTACCCCTTTGGTGTAAATTTTGTGTGTGTATATTCATACATACATACATACATATATATATATATATATATATGTAATATGAAGCCAAAGTAACTAAAGGGCAGGGAGTCTGGCTCTCCTTTTTTTCTTTTGAAAGTTAAATATTTTCCTTCAAACCACTGACATCAGATCTGCATTGGCACTTTGAGCTCTCAGGGTGTTTATGCTGGTGTGTGTGTCAGTGTAGAGTACCAGTTCCTCTCCATAGGTGACACCTTTAAGTGAGAGTTCTTCCTGCTACTCAAGTGTCTGATCCTGTTTCCATGGAAACCAAGGTCAGATTACAGAAAGAAAGGTTAGGAGATATTTTTCCCTTAATTATTTTAAAATCTTACCTTATTTTCATCTTTTTGCTGTCCATTTCTATAGAAAAGAAAGCAAATATGTTCTATTTCTATCTATTACTTATGTAACACCACCTCTGTGTGGGTGTACACATACACACACACTCACATATGTGTATGACGAGATCAGTCCAAAATTTACACTACATTTAATGGAGAGAACCTTAACTTCAGGTATTTTTTTTTGTTTACATATCTGTCTTCAGCTTTAGAGGCACAATAAGAAATATGATTCAATGAAACATGAGCAACACCAACCACCCCAAGTCAAAATAGTGCTTGTGTAGTTTTGGCTGCTCAGCAGTTAAGTCAAATTGCTTTGACATTGCAAGTAAACCGATTACTCCTGCCCAGGGTTGCTGCACCTTGTAGGGCAGGTGTTAGGACCACTTCTCAATTGCATCATCAGTTAAGTTCAACCTTTGATCATTTTTCCTTACTTTCATGGAAAAAATGGCATATTTCTAAGGGGCCTGAGAAAAAGAAATTCTAGCTGCTACTCAACAGTTTGGGGATATGGCATTGAGGAAGTGGCCTATTGTCACCAGTGTAAGTTAGACTGGAAAACTTGTCACCGCAAGTACTAGTTTAATAGAGCTGATAATGTATGAAATTCTATATGTTTGTGATGTGCTGTGTCTCAGATAATGTTAGGCATGGGCTCTGAAGAACTTTCTGCAGTAAAATGATAAGGAAGACAGACACTTCCAGAGGGAGTCTGCCTTGTCCTGAGCCAGAGGTATTCAAGACAATTAGCTTAAAAATTGACCTTTCAGGGGGATAAGGTTAGATAAAACAGTAGGGTAGGATTTCAGAAATAGACACTGAACAGTACAGAAAAGGAATGGATAGAGATGGAATGTACATTGAAAAATCCTCCTTACAAATATATCTGTATTGGAATCAACATAAAATACCAGAGCTGGCCTCCACAAATGTAATGTCTCTCATTAGCTGCACCTCATATTTACTCTTCTCATATCCCTTTATGACAAAATGAAAGTATTTTTATAGATCCATCCAGAATATTTTCCTTTCCTGAATAAAACAGTAAAATGTCTTTTCCATGAAAAAAAACTAATGATTTTGGGGAGAAAAAAAAAAAGCTTTATCTACTTTCATGCTGGCTGGTAGGAATTTTTATATCTTGGCTTTTTATTTTATTCTGAAACTCATATTGCTATCAAGGGCACACTCTACACTGCAGTCAGTGTATAAAAAAGCAATTAAATTCCTCCTGGGTGTCAAAAAGTAACCTGGTTGTCAGCACTGAATCTGCAGACAATCCCACATCAGTCAGTGATATCAGAGATGTAACCAAGTGAACAAGGGAAGAGAAATGAATGTAAGGAGTTGACACTTGAACCCACGTAGGTTCCTTAAGTTTGTATCCAGCCAAGGGAATGGACATTTGGACAAAAGTTTTGAGGGGAGGATGGAGGCTGTGGGTGTATTCACGTGCCAGGGATCTAGCTGGTGGGAAGCAAGAAGAGAGACAAGTAGTCGTAGGCCCATCTGTTCTGTTGGGTAAATTGTTCACCTCCACAGCACAGGGTGTGTAAGCACACAAGGGGCTTCCACTGTGCCTCAATGCTTTATATATTCAAGAATAAATGGAGACAGTCACAGAATACGAGTATGGGTCAGAGTCTGTAAGTGTCCATTAGCTGGCTGTGGATGAGGATAAACCATCCTCGATGTTTCTGGGTAAGTGTGATGGACTGCCAGAATGCGCCGTCAGTCTGCCCTGGAGACCCTTCCTCGTGTTTCAGTTTCCTCTCTGAAAATGCTCAGTTGAGTCAATCTTTGATACAAGAAACTAGTTAAAGCAAGTGTCGTCAGATCACTGAGCTGGAAAAGCACAGAAAATGCTGTTGCCTGCTGAATGAGCATTAGGCTCTGCTGGAGCAGCGCAGAGAGCTTTTGCCGAAAACTGTACCACTTTAATGTTGAACTGCTGTATTAATTAATTGAGTATGCAAGTCAGGGTTTTCCAGACACTAAATCAACCTCATAACAGGTTATTCATGAACAATTTCAACCTGTTTTTCCACTATTAATAATTATTTGTACAATAATATGACATCAAAAGCCCTAATAAATGTAGGTTTTCATTGTGCTGGACATTCTACAAACATAGTACCGGACAGGCTGAATTTTAGGGGGCTGAATGAATTGATCAGCATTTCCTGGAAAGACTGTCTCATCATAATGGATTTCACTGTAGAACTGTCTGAGAGTGAAGTGTCTCAACTCTGTTTCCAGAGGATCCATAGGCCTCTTCAAACTGCCCAGAAATATCAAAAAGAGGGTCAGGAGAACATGACACTACTGTGAGGGGGAAAGGCAGTTTTGGTAAATCTGGGGGCATGGAATCCCTAAACTGTCAGCTCTGGGTGCAAGCCTCAGTACAGACCAGGAAGGTCAGAATGCAACGTGAGGCAGATCTTTTATAACGGGGACACCGTGGTTACTAATGATATCTTGTTCTTTTTCCATATAATTTTTTTCTCTTTTTGTTCATAAACTCTCCACTGAACCCAAGAAAACTTCCCCAAGGGAAAGTTTGATTTTATCCAGGTGATGGTTTTATTCAGGTGATGCTTTCTTACAGTCAAACTTTAAAAAACAGAAGAATACATGGCTTTCTCTAGAGCCTAGAGCTAACTGCCTAACAAATGTCAAGTGTAACACATATTTCAGTTAGAGACAGGAAAGGTTGGTGATCTGGATGGCTGACGGGTGATGAGATCAGAAAAAAACAGCAAACCCATCCCTTAGACTCAGATTACTTAATGTAAAAGTGTAACCAAAGTATTGTATTTGAAGAGAGTTAAAACAGCCATTTTCAATGAGGTGACTGATGGAGTGGTGTGAATGCCTTGGCTTGGTAGACTGATCTTGAACCTAAACCTACTGTCTTGGTTTCATTACACATCATGGTGGTTTGGTTTTGTGGTTTGTTTTGGGTTGGGTTCCTTTAATGCACATATCTTATTCTGATATTCCTTGTACCTTATTTGCAGAGGAAGGACCAAAACTAATCCTTTTTAATCCTGATAAATTTCACAGGATCTTTTCTTTTCTTTAAAAATACTATAATACTGTAAGCTTTAAAAATACTTTGCATTTTTCAGCCATTTTAGGGAGCCTATGTTAAAAAAAAAAAGAAAAAAAAAGGACTGTTTCTGACAACCGTACCATCCTAACATATTAAAAACATATTGCCTGAGAAGTGATGGTTATAAATAGCTGGCATTGTAGCTCAATACATTAGTGTGCTAGTCTTTGATTCCTCTATAATTATAGAATGAAAGCTTCAATCCCTGCATTGGGTGAGCACTTAAAATTACAGCTGAGGTAGTAAATTACTGGTCCTCAATGTCCTAGTCAGACAGATTGCTTTCAGTTCATAAAGAGAAAATCAGTGTTGTGTCAGAGGCAGATTTCCCAGTGAGCTTATTGTCTTCTGTTTAAAACTAGTAGGCGAACTGAAGGAAATACTAGAACATTTTACAATGTACCAACATAAGATACAATTCTTATTTTCAAAAACAAGCAGCACCAGTGTTGCCTCAAAATGTTCACATTGTTCGTATTGATTTTAGTTTTACACATCCCCAGGAACAAAACGTACCAGATAATAGATTGTTTTTATTAGTTTCACTGGATGCTGTATCAGTAATGGGTTTAACTCTTTCAGGAAGGTGATGTGTTGGGCCTTTTGAACCTGTTGATGGACATTTGATTCAAAGTGTCATTCTGTCAGTAGGAATCCTAACAAGTACAAAAAAATCCTCGTGAAACACTGCAGTGAATTCTGGGTTTAACAATTTTAGTCTTCTAACAAATTATTATCTTCTGAGGATTGTTTCTGAAACATGAAATAAAGCTAGGTATTAGGTCTAGAGGTTAACATCACCCTTTTAAACACTGTAAAATATTCTGAATTAAATCCTTTTGCTATAGTCTATGGCAATGTCTGGCAATAATGTAACTACAAATTGAGAAAAGTAATATATGTACTGTGTTAACATAAGCAAGACAGATTTATGCACTGATACAAAAGTGTATTTTCTTAAACTGATAATTAGTAGCTATTTAGGCAGTATGTAGCTACCTAATCACAAATTGAGTAAATCCAATGGGTAACTTCCCATTGAACATCCTGGATCACAGTGTAAAATGGTCTTGATTTTCACATCAATGTGAATTTCAGATCAGCAGCGCTTCGAAAACCAGAAAATGTGGGTAAGGCGACCTTGACTTCCATTGTCAAGATTGAATGCTCCATCTGCGGCTCTTGGAAAGGTGATCACCAGCCTAAGCCTGTGCTCTTCTGCCTTGAGGGCACACAGACTGGAAATGATTATGGAGGGCAAACATGCTCTGGATGTATTTGCTGGGGAAAAAAAGTATTTCCACCAGTTTAAATCATGATTTTGTGTCAGAAGAAAGGTAAAGAATTAACTGAGCAATGATTTGAGTTGTTTCAGGAACAACTAGGTTGGTGTTGACGTGACGTGTGCAGTGCTATGAGGAAACATATTCAAAAATTCTTAAAGGACACAGGAAAACCTAAGTGCCAGTGGAGCTTGCCTATGAAAAGAGAAAGTTATTGGGGAATTTTTGGCCACTATACCAGGACTTAAGTAGTCAGGCATCCACCTTATGAAAAAAATCTATCAGATTAGGTTAGACGGAAACTCAGCTAAGGACATATACTTTTAAGCATGCCTGGTATTTTTTCACTGTCTCAGATTAATATGAAGCATATGTGCAAAAAGCAGTAGCTACTGTCTCAGATCAATTAATGTCTTGATTCTTTCAGAAGATTCAAGATATTATGCAGAACATAATATAGAAAGATGAAAAACTCAGTTCTGAAGCTGAAGAGATATTAGATACAATATGAAAATCACAGGCTGGTCCTTTTACCAGGAATGAGAAGAAAACTTATTTGAACAGGAAACTGGAAGATCAAGATGGCCAATCTGTCATGAGGTCATTTCAACCATGAAGAAGCTAAGCATAAATTCGGATCCTGTGAGGAATAACTTTGTAGTGTATGCCGTACAGTCTTCACTGCACATCTGAGACTGCATAGGCAGCTGTGTCAAAAACATCCATGTAAATACACACCAAAGTTTGCTTCTTTAGTCTTCATGTTCAGATGCTCGTGGACATTAGCCACACCAAGAGAGACAACAATCAGAACATGTATGGCCAAGGTGCATATTTGCATATGCTTGCAGTGGTGAAAACAGGGCTTGGTAAGTTGCTTTTTTGTGAATTGCTTTGATGGAGAAGGTTACCTCTTTTCTCTTTATGCAAACATTGGCTCTGGTATGTGGAAATGAAACAATATTGCTCATTTGGGTGACCTTTCACATGAAAGGTCTTTTGATATTCTGATATTTATCTGTCAAAGTCAAAGGATCAGAGCATTATTCCGGATGTAGGAGGCTGCTTACAGTTTGAAGCACCTCTTTTTACCTATGAAAAGTTAAGTGGGAAATAATCCCTAATCCTTTTAAAATAAATACATATTGGTTTTCAACATATTAAAATAGGCTTGGGAGTTTATCTTCTTTGTTCTTAAATTGACTTGTTTTTTGCAGTGTGCTCCTAAACTCATTGTTCTGTTAATCTGGCTTTGTTGGAAGGAACAGAGCAAAAGCTGCTCCTTTCTATATAGAAAAACTACACTTGCAGAAAAAAAGCATCTTTTGTCTAGATCAAGATGCATGTAAAAAAGCATCTTTTGTCTAGATCAAGATGCATGTAAAAATGGAAGGAAGATGGGAAATGTACAAGTATTGCATAACATTCTGAAAGCGTAAATAGATATTTGATTAAATCCCAGGCTGTTGGAATTTCTTTACACATATGTTTTAAAGTCGGGAAAAAATTCTTACTGCTCAGGTAAATGAACTAATCTTGTTTCTGAGGTCAGCAATTCTAAGTTTGCTTTGAATTTGTAGGCAAGAACTTGATGGAGAAAGGAAGGAAACAGTCAAGTATTTTGCTATTACTGCAATCAAAAAATCCACTTTACTTCAGCATGTTTTACAGAGTGAATGAGATGAAAATAATGACATCTGCCCACAAGATGAATGACATTTTATGTATTAAAAATACCTACCTTTGATGATAAAGGGTAGGTAACCATTCCATATGACTAAGCTTGAGTTTCTATTTACAGCACACACCCCAAATTAATAGAATCTTAGCAAAGAATAATTTAGATTGGAAGGGACTTCTGGAGGTCATCTTGTGCAACCTCCTGCTCATGTTGCTCAGGGCCTTATCCTGTCAAGTTCTGAAAATTTCCAGTGACAGTGTTTCCTCAGCTTCTCTGGGCTACCTGATCCAGAGCTTTCCACCTTGGTTGTGTTTTGTTTCTCTCTTTGTATGGAGTCAGAATTGCTGCAATTTACAACCTTTGCTGTCCAGACTTCTATCTTCTCTTTACTTAACCAAATACTTTTCACTCCTTAAAAATATGTATAATATAGCATTCTTTCCAGGACCATTTTAATTTTTCTTCTCTTTTATCTCTGCTTAAGATATCGCCTCCGTTACACCAAATCTTACTGAAGTTCTCTGCCATTGGTTATATTACATCAAATACCAAATACCACTACAATTTTCCTATTCAGTGCTTGGTCTCCCTTGTATTTCTTTAACCCTCACTGGTTAGAAGTTCATACTGATGGCTTACAGCAAATGTTTTCTTGACTCACAGAATCTTCTCTCCTGTTAGCAGAGTTCCTTGTTTCTCCATATTACATTGGAACAGCTTCATCAGAACAACTGTAGTTATCCACAAATGGCCTAAACTCTGTTTGCAGTTGGTGGAGAGAAATTAATAAATTTAGGGTGCAGTTCATCACTTGATGTCTTAATTGGTTGAATGAATCACACACTCAAAATTCCTATATCTCCCCATTGGCTCATCAGATGGTTAACATCTTCCTTTACCTGAGGAGAACAAGAATCTGTTCCATTAATTCCTGCAGAATCTTTATACCCTTTAACTCTAAATGCGTATGTGTGCAAAGATACATAAGTGCACATACAACTATACAGACAGGTTTCTAAGCATGTATGGGTTGAAGAATGTTGTTATGTCTCTTTGCTGAATGCAAAGATAAACAGTTGTTGTGCTGAAGAGCTTCTGTACAGCTTCCCTGGATGCACCAGCAGCACAATCTGATGAGATCGTTATCAGTTTCATTCTGACACTTACTGTCCTCTGAGCAGCTTGGGCTGATAAGACGCTGAAACAACTGATCCAAAAATATACTATAATCTTACTCTGCTCTCTCTCTTTTTTTTTTTTAATGACCTTTAGCTAAGCAGCTTATTTTGTTCATTTTTCAACTTTAGGTAAAAAAAATAGTAGGGGAAAATAACATTACTTTTAATCCAGGTCTTCTAATTTCGGAGAAATTAAATTAATCTTCCATTATCGTTCTTCAGTTCTGCACATCTCTTTCAGTTTGCTTAATTAGATCTCTGCAATTAAGCTGCATGTAGAATGAGCACTGGAATATTTGAATGAACATATAGAAAGAAAATTCCTTCTCCTGTCTTAATTTTTTAGAAACCATCAAAGTTTCTCTTGCACTGTATCTGTTCTAAGTACTTGAAAGAAATATCCTCCTGTAACTAATTTACTACATATTTGATTTCATCTATTACTCCCTATGAGGACCAGTCCTGCTTTTCCTACTGATTTATCCTTACTAGTGACTCTAGCAGTAGCAGAACCAAACCTTGTAAATACAGAGAAATGGTGATTATACAAGGACATTTTTAATACATATATGTGTGAGAAAAAAATCTAAATTGAAATTAAAAATAAGTGTAACTGCATGACCCAGTTTTACAAGGAAAATTCTAGTGATTCATTCCTTAATCATTTACGTTTATCAATCTGAAATACAATGGTGCAGCTCACAGAACACGCCTGAAAACTGAAAAAAAAAATTCACCTAAAAAGGAATGAAATTAGGGAAAAGGACACACGGCACTATGCAATGCTAGACTCTTCAGTGCAGTTTTCAGTTATTTTCTTAACATTTTATTGCTGTTAGATGGCTTATGTCTATCAGCAGGTAAGTACAAAATGTTTGATTTGCCCACAGGATTTATTTGCAGGAAATCTTGAGTGTAGATGCACTCTGCTCTTGTTATGGAAAATTGCAAAGAGTCAGATATCTATTAAGGACATAACAGGGAATCTGAAAAGGCAGTGATATGTGACTGTCTTCCATCCTAGGGCCAGCTAACATGTTTTGTAATGGTAGCATGTGAAAGAAACAAAACAGAAGACAAAAATTGACCTTAAAAAATTCTTGTTAATCTAAGCCTGTTTCTGGATGATGCATTAGAAATATTCTGGGTTCTGCTTTGTTGTGACAAATATCTATGTCAATAGTCCCCAAATGCACCACCTCAAAGACCCTGGTTTTGAGAAGAGTAAGCTATCCAGCAGCATGAGATTCAGTGCTTCCCACTATCCTCAGTTTTAAATCTGTAATATCTTCTGTCAACAACTAGCCTGGGACAGGCTCCTAGGTAGAATCCTCCTGACACAGGAACTGGGAATCACCAGCTCTCATGTTTGCTGCTTTAGCAAGCACTGACAGGCTGGAGAGGACCAAAGGCCAAGCAGCTCCTCTTCTCCATCCCAGCTGGCATTGACCAGCCTCCATACAGCCACACGTTGCACAGACACATCCTCCTGTCCAGACTGGATCTGTACCCACCATTTCACTGGGTTTTACACTCTCAGCTTTCCTTAAGCAGAAAGCCTGAATTTCATCAGAAACCTTAGCATAACTTCACTTTTACTGTGAATGTAAGATAATTTTTTTATTATTTTTTCAGAACACAGCAGGACTATGAGAATTTTAAAAGGAAAAATCTAATTGGTGAGACATGATTTCCAGGAAAATATCATGCCTGGAAATCCAACAGACATCATGAATTTTACTGTGTCCCATATTCCTAAAAGCTGCAAGAGGTGATACTTTATCCTCTTTGTGGTGAATTTGAGAAGATTGTATTTTCTCTTGCATCCGGAAAGGTTTAACAGAAAAAGGTTCTCTCTCTCTTGAAAACCTCATGCAAACCTTTCCTTTTCAATCTCCCTCAAGTTTTTTTCCCTTTACATCTTACCCAGATGCCTGCTTGCATTGCCATGATGCAAGAGCACTTCTAAAGCCACATCTCTCTAACTTACAGGAGGTCTTGCTTCACCTTCAGGGGTCAGAATAAAGGGAAAGGAGAAAGGATCGATATATTTAAAACTTCTTATGTGTTGAAGCCCTGGAGCTACACTGCTACTGTAAATATGTGATAACAGAAAGTCCATGTGACTTTATCCAATTTACAGAGCACATATGACATGGTTAGAAAATAAATGGACATGAAGGTGTCTGTGGAGTATCAATTAAATAAAGAGAAGGTCAAACCAAAAAACACTTCCTCTTTTTTTATAATGAACCTCCATCTCATAAAATACTAAGTCAATAAATTAGATTGAAACTCTTTGGTCTTCTTGTAATTATATATTACAGATTATCCCATCTATTAATTATCCAGGAAGAGATCCAGTAATGTAATAATCAGAACTGAATTATGTTCTTAGTGAGCTGAGTCCCAGTCCTATAAATGAACTCTTTTCCTGAAATTTTATTTTTTCAATGTTACCAATACATGGATTCAGACCAGCCCTGTGGGAGAGAGGATTGTTATATCTTTAAGAGGCAAAGGAAAGGAAAATTTAAACCATTAATGAAGTACGTTCATTTGTTTCAGATTGAATACCTTATACATGAAATACATCACTTAAACCCAAATTTTCTACTTTAGATAATTCTCCATGATTGAGTTTCATAGCTTGAATGAAATTTCCTTACGCTTTATGCTGCAATACCTTTTTTTTAACTTATAATAAACTGAGGAAAGGACAAGTAGCCTCATTAAAAATACAACCCCGGGAAGGTAAAATGAAGGCATTGTGAGCAATTCCCCTAAGAGATCTTCAGGTTGTCACATTATGGTGAGACAAAATGTTAATACAAAGAATACAGTGGCTTTCTCCAACTATCAGGAGCTTAACTTTCCATCAAAAGACTGAGTTGAGCTGAATCACTGTGACCTAGAATCCATCAGGTTTTTTATTTACTAATAAATATGGAAAGGATTGTTGCTATTTTATTGTTCCAGAAAGACAATGGCTGTTTCAATTGCAAACCTAGAAAAGTAATCAAATATTATAGCCACTAGCAATGCTAGTCACAGCAAATTAGCATTGTATTTCCTCATCAATGACCTAGTCCTTAAAACATTCTAAATTAACATTTTAAATGCATCACATTGCTGTTTTTTAAAGTAATATCTAATGAATAAATTCCTGCCAGGTGGTGTCTGATATACAGCTGGCAAAAAAATATGGAAGCAGCTGCACTTTAACAAGTAGCCTTCTTTTCACCTGCTAACAAGCATCTGTCAGCTGGCTGTATGGATAAGCAGGATGTGGATTTTGCTTGTAAATAAATTGTACCTGTGAAAATCATGTGGTGCAGCTCTTCCCTCTACAGGATAAAAGGGAAGGGGAAGGGCTCCTTCAGGAAACTTTCAACAAGTGTTTCAAGTTAGATGTAAAGTGAAGTCCTGCTAATCCAGATCTTCTACAGCCCCTCTACTAAGTAGACACCTTTCATGTCAAAGACTTTGAAGGACTTAGAAAAAGGAAAAATGGGAAAACACAGACAACACAGTTTTTTGAGGGCAAATAAGTGTTGTGGTCTAGGCAGAAGTCATAGATATAAAAAGGAGTGTTCTTTTAATCACTACAAAAGCAAAAATCCCTAAGAGGAACATTAATTTGGTCCTTCATGGAGACCATCTCAAAGCTTATTCCAGCCTGTTATATTATCAGATTCTTTTACTGACTTTTAAATAGCTTAGAAACTTTCCAGAAATTACTCAAGGTTCCATTTTTAAACATTAGTTCCTGTTGTAGGGTCCCCGTGACCCAAACTCAGATCATCTGCTGCCAATGTCAGTGTAGTCACCAAGCTTCTCCTCTTCCTCTCCTGACAGCCTCTGATAAGAGGCAACCCTCAATGTTCTTTACCTTCTGCTGCTGGCTGCTAGATTAGTTGGGGCAATCAAATGTAGTCCTAGAAACTGGTTCGGATGCTGCCCTGAGTCCCCAGACTTCTGTATGTTTTGAAGGGACAGAAGAAATTACTGGAGCAAGGACTGTGCTCCCTGTCTCCAAAGGCTTTATTTGTAGTTAGGAAGGCCTAAATGGTGGAGAGGATATAAATAAATGACTACAAACCAGGACAAAGGGTTTCAAGTACCCGGTGGTGCTCCAGTGGGAAGCTTTCTGCTTAAGAACAGTCTACTTCCATTGCAACTTAGGAAAAGATGATCCCTTCACAAATACCAAAGCTATCCCTGTGAGTCACTGCTGTGTGATATCATTAATTGCAATAATTATTGCAGCAGCTCGTGACTGGCTGAAGGAAAAATGGTTATATTCAGTTGGCTTTTTATTTAAGAAGCTTTTCTTCCTGCAGATAGTGATCCACTCTGCAAAGATAAAATGCTGTCAGTGTTATTGACAAAAGACAGATCTGAGGTCAGAAATCCAGTGTAAGCTTTCTTGTCTTTTTGCATAATAAAATACTCCATGGCTTCTTCCTTCATGGCAAGTTGCTAGTCACCATAGCAGATGGTAATAAAAATATTTACACTAATAAATAGGGAAAATAGCTAAATGTTCATGTATTCTCACTAACTGTGCAACTTTCTTCCTCATGATAAATTATATTCTAGCAAAAGTAAATATCAGGTCTTGAAGGTTACTTTAAATAAATAGGTAATTTAAATGCAACAGTAACTTTCTCACTGCTTGGTGTTTATTTTTAAAAAGACCGCTTATCTGGAGTATGAACTCTCCTCTTTCAGAGCATCTGAGGGCACAGATCAAGGTCGCTAACAACTTGATTCAAAGTCTGTCCAGCCTTTTCTAAATCTAACCTGAAACAAAGATTCCCCCAAAATTATTTCCCTTCTAAGGGAAAATCAATTGAGTTTGAGAAGCTGGAAAGTGTAGATTTTTGCTTCCAGAATAAAAACTTGTAGTCTGTATCCATGAATGCATGGTTGAACATTCAAAATTCAGGTAGAGAATGGTGAAGATTAAGAAGAGGCTTTGATAGACTGATGACCCTTACACAAGATCCATCATCCTGAAAAACAAACACTCTCAATTTCAAGGTATTTTTTACCAAAAGTGGCAAAGTGAGCCTTCAACAGATCATATAATTGCTCTTGGGCTTTCATGGGCTGTAAGTGCTACGGGTTTAATGCAACTTACTTACCCAGGGCATGACAAGATTCAATTCTCTTGTATTAAACAATATATTATATAGATCAATAAATAAACACACATACAGAATCATGCATGTAACTTCACACATGGGAACCAAGGCAGTTTTGCCATGGGTTCAGCAGAGTAAGATTTTCACACATCATCTTTTGAAACTCCTCATTAAAACTATTGGGGAAATGAAGCAGCAGAAGTGTTTGTAGCAAGGAGGTCTGCTGTCTTGCGGAGGTGCCAGTTTGAGCTCAGTCTCCATTCTCCATCTAGGGGAAGCCTATTTCCTTTATCTCAACCCTCTTTTGTCTTTTTTTTTTTCATTAGAAACAGATCAGTGTTCAGTAGTACAGTATATTTTCTATTCAGATATTCATTTATAATCACTTATCAGCTCAAGAAGCTCAGTGAGCTATAGCCATAGTTTATCTGAAGCTTATTAGCAAAACACAGTGCTGATACCTAGATAAGGCTTCTGTAGGATTTTTTTAACTCTCCCAGGTATATTAGTCTTAGAGTCATCCAAGCTGTACAGGAGGCAGGGGAGGAGAGCCATCCTTTGGCGGCAGCTGGGAGCGGAGCAGGGAAGGCTTCATCCCTCGCTGTGGCAGTTTGCAGTGTCCCTTGGGATAGGTGGGAACAAAGTTCAGTTCAAAGTCGGACAAGTTAAAGTTGGCATTACCAGCCTCAGTCCTGCACTGCCAGGGTTTTCACACCTTTACTGCAGTGCTAGGGAACAAGCAAGGTCAGATCACTCTCTCAGGTGCAGTGGGATCCTGCAGAGACTGGCTGGTATTTGTAGCACACAGTCTTTTGACCCAACAACATCATCTTATAGGAGTGCATCGCTCGGGTTATGCTTAGCCTTTTCTCACAGTTAGAGCTTCAGAGGGGCCATTAAATTTTCATCAAACACTCCCAGGAGGTGCCATTTGTACCTTAGCAAGTATGAATTACCATATTCATGGCAGGTCAGATTCTTTGGGGTCACTTGCAAAGGGAAATAGGAGCTTATTTTCAAATGCAAGTTCACTTTGGTTTTTGTTTTACCAGATATTCCAGAATCCAGAGCCTCCCCGGGTTGATTTGTTTAGAGATGGTATTAGCAATGGCTCAGGGCTCTCTCATCACTTGCCTGTTAAGCTATATTTCAATTGCAGGGGACTCTGCCGTTCCCCACACAGCCTGTGGATGATAACAGCTGCTTTATCTGAGGCTGTGCTCTCTTCACTGTGTCTTTCCTCTTTTTAAGCTCTTGTTCAGTAAAAACTGAGCTTAAACTCTGCAGTTTAAACATTACTTATGTTGCCAACAGAAGCTTTGTTATTATTTATGAACTTATAACTCTACAACTTCACCTCAGATAATAATTCTACATTTTAGATAGGTTTTCTAGTGCTGTTTTTGTATAATTTATTGCAGTCTTGATATTATTTTATCATTGAAATATAATATTACTCCCTACTTTGGTTATAATGATTTATATTTCTGTTTCTAAAGGTGCCTGTCTGAGTAAGACCTAGAAAGACATGAGCAGAGGAACAAAATGTTTTATAGGTTCTTATTATCAGGAGTTTATCCCAAGGAAAATCAGTAGAGTTTCCTTTAAGGAGATTTTCCTGTTTATGATTTACAGGAGCACTGTTGATGTAGTCAATTTTTATTCCCCCAGTGTTCCAGAAGATGAAATAGGAATCAGCACATGTCATTTCAACTCTTTTGAAGGAATTCACAACCCCTTCAAGCTCTTGTCTGCTACAGATTACTTCTGTGCCCACTTGGGAGATAATCAGCTACTAAGTTTCATGCCAGGATAAGTTTCTCATTGTAGGTAGTATATGCAACTGCTCCTGCCCTTCATCTCCAGGCCTGGCACAGATTTTGGGTGAGGGAGGTTTGGATGGATCCTACATATCCTGTGTGGTTTGACTGGCCTTGCCAGGGAGCTCTATCTCATCTAATGGCCTCTGAGCATCTGCATTATAAAAACTGCTCACAGGGTTGATGACTTCATCCCACCTACATTTTGCAGCTTTGTCCGTGTCAAAAGCTGAATGGTGGTGCATCCCTGGGCAATTACATTACCCAATTTTTTAGTCTGAGTATTCAGACTGTTACTAACCTTCCTTTGTGCCTCGGGTGATATTTGACAGTATGTTCTTTCCTCTGTCTGCAGTTAAGGTTTTGTGGCAGCTACTGGAGAGCAAGTGTTTCAACATGAGCATTTTTTTACAACCTGTACAGCAAGGCACCCCTAGTCTGTCAGGGAATGTGTGTTTGTGTTCAGAAAAATGTATCCACCATTCTTAGCTCTTTTCAACATGAGTGGTTGTGCTAAAGCACTTCAGAAGGATCTTTTCATCTGCTGTGGTAGTAAAGCTACTTCCCTTTCTGTCAGGGTTCTGGAAATGATACAATAAATATCCAGGCCCAGATGGGACAGAAAGCTGTAAACTGAAGGTGCCTGTGAAATCAGCAGGACCATCTCTTTGAGCACAGCTCATGTCAGTGCCATGTCTGGAGGAGCTGCTGCTTCTTTTCAGGAGGACATGGTCCAGTATTTCCTCTGAAGGCAAACAGAGAGAATGATGTCCTCCATAAAAGGAACTGCTCTGACATTAAGTCAAACCACTACACCATTTCAAGACTTCTTGTGGTTTTCTCTCATTATGAAAAGAAACAGCCATGGAAATCAAAGAAAAAATAATGAACTTACACGACATAGAGTGAATGGTTCTGAGGGGTTTCTGTCACTGCTCCATATGATAACATCATCTAAGATCTGATTAGAGTGAAAATACCCAGTTAATTAATAACCTGTCCAGCTTCCTTAGCATACAAATAACAGCTTTCTTTCTTCACGTGGAAGAAAAATTAAATTTTCACTGCCTACCTCTCTGAAACCCATGTCTTCCACAATTTATAATGTACATTTCTTTTCCTAATTATGTAGTGGTTTTTGAAAACAAGCCCAATCACTGTTTGCAATCTAGAGTACCTGGAAGCCTTCCTACTGGAGTTTCTGCTCCATAGGCTTTGCCAGAGTGCATCAAAATGTCCTGCTAGTGACCCAGCTGACTTCTGACCTGTAACGTGATGAGCACCTCCTGCCATTCGCCCTATTTAGCAATGGAAGGGAAGGCAAAGCACTTTCCTCAACAATGGGAGGGAAGTAAAGGCAGTTTCTTCAGCTATGGCCAAATTACACTGATTAGAACTTGAGGACAAACAAGGCGAATGCAGAGGTCCAAGACAGACACTCATCATCATCTCTACTGTTGTTGAGATTAAAAGGCTTCTTCAAATCCGGAGACAGAGGATATGAACATAAATGAGGATGTCTTATAAAAATAAGAATCATATAGTAACAATTAATTACAAGCAGCAGCCTCTTCTAGAATTACCCATCTCGTTTTGCAGAAGTGCTAAGTTGCTTTGCATGGGGCCTTTTAAGTAACCAGTAAAAAACCCTTAAAACAGTCTGTTGTAAGGGATATAATAAGATCCATATTATGAAAAGCAAATAACATAAACTGTGCACAAAAAGGGAGGAATGTCATTTTACGTCCTTCTGAATTTCTATAAACACAGGGATTCCCTCCCCTACACATTTGGAAAAAGTGATGTATGGGACTGATATTATTAACTAGTCTATAACAAATGGAACAAGGTAACAACAATATAGAGTATTGTGCTTGTCTGCTAGACTTGACAGTTTGTGCTTAGCAGTGATTCAACTGACACCACAAAGTAATCTTAAAAATTAGGCTGTCACACCACGTAGGGAGAAGTTTTATTCATTAAAGGTCTGTGTACACGGAGCATTTGTAACCAGTCTGCCCTATTCAACATGTTTGGCAGTATTCGGCTTGTGTTCACAGCAATAAAAAACCTTTTTTATTTCAGTGCATCATATTTTATTAACACTATATATAAAGTATGTCCAATATTGACCCTAAAATACCATGATTCAACATATACTGTGCTTGAATACATTTCCTTACAGAAATAAACAATTAGAGACACTTTTTTTTGGAATCTGTATCTCATATCTTTTTTAAATTATTTTTTTTATTATTTTTCCTATTCAGGAAAGGAGAAAATTGTGTCTTAGCACACTGGCATAACTACATTTTATTTCAGAAAGGGCCTGACCATATTCCACACACTTATGCAGGAAGATGTTATGATTTTAAATTCAGGTCTCCAGAAGAAAGAAAAAACATTGATTTAGTGAGATTGTTAATCTGAAATGACAGCTAGAATTCTAAGGTTTGTTTAAGTTTTGTTTCTCTCACACCATTCAACTGCTTTTAAGCCAAAATAGGATTTACTGTGAGCAGGGAAGGAGTTCTTTTGTAATATTGATCCTGCAGTAATAATTGACGCATCCCAGACCATTATATTGTACAGACATATGGAAAACCCAAGTGAACCCAGCTGCTATATAGTACTGGAAAAGTCTTACTATTTATTTAAACCAAGGCTCTTCTCTAAGGATGCTGTTGGATGCAGACTGCACTCTTGTGCAGTAGTAGTGACAGCTCCCTGACTCCATCAAGCTGATGATGCTATTAATGGTCTGTATCCCATTTTACCTTTCCTTATTATATATGAGCATGAATTTCATGAATTTCAAACTGTCCTGTTGCAGAAAGACATCAGGTCATATTTTTAACCGCATGAATTCTCCTCCCAGAGGAAAATGGGATCCAGCAATGAATCGCGTGCCCGCCCACTGTAAGAAGTCACACCCAGTCGTCAGCCATCCCTCCTCATTTCTTTTGCACAAAGCATTTCCTTCAGAACCAGAGACAAGGAAAGAAGTGGTGTCCAATAAGGACTAGTGGATTTTCCTTCTAATTCAGTGTCCCTCTCCTGGTTCTGGGCAGTACTAGGAGACACAACAGCAGCATCCTGCGCAGAGTAGCAATCATATGGTTACTACCCCAGCCTGGACCTTGATTTTAGGTAGTACATTCTGTTGTGGACCAATTTTAGACATTTTTCAGCTTCAGGTATTTATTTAGATGCCTATTGGCCTCAGCAGTCCATATCTAACTCACATTCAAGATCCTGTTGTTCATGGTCCTTCCCTGATGGTCAAAACATGTAAAAGTTTATGAGTCTGTGCAAACTTTGCTTCAGCATAGCTGGATCTTCTTGAGAAAAATATATTTACAATTTGAAATAAAAAATTATCAGCCTTCTATCTATCACAGCAACATTGATTTTGTAAGTATGTAGTCTTAGAAAACTTCCTACATGTTTCTTCTCTTTAAAGAGCCATACTCCACCACCGGTATCCATTTCTGGTTTATTGTTGGAGCTCAGTTCAATAAGACTTTGGTTGCACATTGGTAACAGTGGAACTATTAGGACAGACACTTCCTTAAATACTAATGTAAGGTCCAGGTATGGCCCTTGCACTCTTTCCACTACAAAGGCAGGTTTTGCTATGTGTGTGAGTGTTTGCTGGAATTTACAAAGTGTGGTTTGTGCATGAGCAAAACCAGTCTCGGTGAAAAACTATATGAAACATCCTCTTGAGTGTTCATCCAATTTTCCTGCAAAATAATCATGAAGCTGTGATCATACAAAGCTATATAACATTATAGCCTTCATTTTTTAATGTAATAGAAAAAATGCAACTGGAAGGATTTTTTCATCACCTAAAAAGCAGATGTAGATGAAGACTCTCAGCAAAAAGAAATGGTTTTCCCTTCAGAGTTCTGTTTTGTTTTTTTAAAAAAGGTACATCCTAAGCCTAGATTTACTGACAGCTAGATACAGCTTCAGAAAAGTAGAAGTGGAAACTTTTCATTTCTCAATTTATGCAGAAAATATTCTTTTCAGATACATGATTTTTCTCTTCATATCTCTAATAGCAGGTAGCAGAGTAGTTTATTCATGTGAACACAGAGCATTAAATCCTGCAAATGTATTTATCCAAATATGTAATTACCTTATTTTCCATTATTCCTCAAAAATTTCATGGATATAGATATGGTGAGATTTATAAAAAGTGCTATGTAGCAAGAAATATGGAGCTGGATTTAGAATGTCTTCTTAAGGAATCTTCTCCTTGAAGGAGTATATAGTCAGTAATAAATCAACATGCTGCAGGGTTACTTGAAGCAGCTGCATTTCCATCTCAGAATATAGAACCTTTTTATTTAAATGAAATAGCTGATTTAAAGGAAGAATGTAAAACTTGAAATGACAGTTAAGTTATCCCATCCTCAGGGGAAATTTAGATGTACCTGGATGCATTAAGAGTTCCAGCACTGATTTTTTACCCCCTCGAAGCCACTGCAATTTCAGATACACAGTCTTGGAAGTCACAAATGTAGTGTTACTTCCCACCAGCATATTTGTCTTGGAAGATGGTAAAATCCTGTCCTCACTGTTGTCAATAACAAATTTCCTACCAGCTCTGATATGGACAATGTTCCCTTGTGGCTGCTCCTGTAAGAACCTTAAATCTTAACAATTTAACCATTTCCATAAAGACTGTAGCAAAATTGTAGGGGCAGTCCCTAAGAAGTACATGTTACATTCTGCATAAATAATCACAGGATCTGTCCTCAGGTTTAAAGATATCACTTGGGAAATATGATATCACTTAGAAAATGTGATATCACCACGTGCATTCCTTTGAAGACTGTTGTCCTTATTACACTGGTTAATAGAAGAGGCCAAGTGTTACCTACTGTTTCTTATTTTTCTTCTGCCTTTTCCAAATAGTAAATGGAATTTCAAATACCAGCCCTAGGTAGCTCATAGGTGATGACTGAAGCAGGAAGAAAAATCTTCAACTATAGGAAGGCACAAGGCATCTTCCAAAATAGGTGTCATGCTTGTCTCAAAAATAGGGATCACTGCTATGAAAGCTGCTGGTGGTTTATTGCTGTGTCCTTGTGCTGCAAACCTTCAGGAAATTTATGGGTGTTTCATAAACGTAAGTGACTTCAGCAGAACAGTTCATATTTGCATAAAAGTATTCATTCTGTTCATAAAAGATGCCAAGAGTTTTTAAAGATTTGTATTTGCCATAAACTGATGTTAGGTTAAAAGAGATCCTGACTGGTGCAGTGAACCTAACATATCTCCCTGCCTTTTCCTGGTTAATAAATCATTTCAACCAATTCAGCTAACATTGATTTGGTCAACAGGACACATGGCCCCTAACAAGAAAGGAGACCTGGCAGCAGAGTGAAAACATGCAAACCACTGCAGAGAGTCTTTCTGGATGGCCATGCCAGCACAGACAGGCAGAGCCAGCCTTTGCATCCCTCCTTGTTGATATGTATGGCTGCCTTTTGCACCATGCATTCAAATGCCACTTCAGGATAAAGCTGGGAGTGACATTCAGGATATAATCCCTTCATAGGTCAGACTCAAGAGTTATGGATCGATTCTTGTTATTGTACACACTCCATTCATCTCCCAGGTCTCTCATCTCTTGCTTGGCCTTAAAGAATGAAGGAAGCAGTGAAGAAGGAAACTGTTGAAATGTGGAGGTTTTCAAAAGAAAATAAAAATCCTACCTTGAGTTCTCCCATCATGCACCCATTTCAGTCTGTGGTACTTTTGACTTTCTAAATTCACTAAAAACTGACAGAAGCAAAGGGTATGGTCATTTCCGTAGGTGTTATAGTCCTTTTTCACAGCCAGCAGAGATTATAAAAACACATAACACACAGAGTACCACCAGAATTAATCCCTGCAGGAAGAAAGGGTTTTCAGAAATCTCTGTCACATCAATTTTACACTAAGGCAGACAGAAGTAGACAAGTAAGGAATTTTTAAATAAAGTTTTATTTGTTTGACCCTGACAGAGTCAGTGTACAACACCAAAAAAAAAAATCTGCCCAGACTTGCAATGTCTATGAAGTTTAAATCAAATGATACTAAAACTGGGTTGCCTCTCAGGTGCCTGCCTTGTGCTGTCTAGCTTTAGCTTTGATTGTAAGCAGTATCAGTGAAATTGTCTCTAAATTGACTCTGATTTTCTGTTCTACTAAACGTAAAACACACAGAAAGTCTCCTGGCAAAAGCTCTTCTCATCAGATTTTCTCCAAGGCTTTGCAGTTCTACAGGAATGGGATTTGTAATAGAAAGACCTGCAGAGTAAGGAGGGAAGGAGGAACATGAAGTCTCTGAGTTTCTGGAGTTCCAGCTTTTCCACTGGGATTCTCAGATGAGATAAGAATTTATTTCTAGTGTGTGAAAACCTGGGAGAAAATAATCTTCTTATGCGAAGAATGAATCCTGACACCACAAAGCTGATTTTCAAGCTAAGGCCAAGAAGTGAGAGACAGTGTTACCATTAGGGTGAAAGAGGAAATGGGTGGTTTGTTTTGAATGTTACAAGAAATTAATTTTTATATAAACTCAAGGTGCAGCAGCGTACTGCTTCTCTCCACAACAGTTACATGTTCATTGTAACCATTTTTTAGAACATAATCTCATTTGGTGCACACCACACCTCTGTGTTTAGCAGTCATCTGAAAAACCTAAATTGTGTGAGAACACTTCATTATCAAATTATACTTTATGTGAAACTGGCTACATTATGGGCTGTTTAGTCCTCAAATAATTCAGCTCAAAATGTGTTTTGCTCTCATGAAAGGCAGCCTTAATTTTTAAGGATTCCCTCAGCGTGTTTTACTAGTCTGCTTGATTTATGCTTTCTTTTCCATAGCAAAATAAAGGTCTGTCATACACAACTTTAACAAGGTTTACCCAACTGGAGACATGAAATGGATTTAAGAAAACAAGACACACTGGCAGAATTCTCATACGCCATAATCCAGATATTGGTAGGAGTGAGGAACATCCTCTTCCATCACATCCGATTGCCAGTTCTGGCCCCAGTTCCTGCAGTGTTTAGTCACAGCGACAGGCCCTTCTTGCAAATAGTCCTACTCACGATCATGATGCATCTTGAGTTTGGTTGGCTGTCAACTCAATACTCTTCTGAGACATCTGTCTGAGGGTGAGCCTCTGACATGGAGCCAACTTCAGCTTTTATTTCCTTCTCAGGCTTACTGGTATTGCATCAGTTAGACTGAGTTGAATTTTGGTTTTAATAAATTTAGTTATTAATTTTCTCATTTCTGCAAATTAGTAACTCACAAACCAGAGGCAAACTAAAAAATCCAAGTCTTAAATAACCACAGCTTCCAAATACTGTAAATTGATACTACCTAGACAGTGTGTTTGGATAAAAGAAATGTGGTCATCTACTGGTTAGGGCAAAACTCATGTGAGACAATAGGAACTAAGAGAGCCATTTGATTATATCTACCATATGTTAGCTCAGACCATTTGAAACAACTGTCCCAAAAAGTCAGTAAACATTGCAGGTTCCCAGAATATAAGGAAGGTCTGCTCATCTTTTGTCAGCTCCCTAAACTATCCAATATCTCTGTATATTGGAGAGGATAGCACTTATTTGAAGGTGTTCAAATTGCTAGGTTGATTTTGGATTAAATCTTTCATATATAATTCAGTTATTAGCATAGAGAAAGAATAATCACAATTATGGAGTATGCTGGATCACAACACACCATTAATTTTAGGCAGAACTCATGTGGGACTGATGTTCAAAGCTTAGGAGCTCAACTTGGACACTTGAAATAATCTTGTGAAAAGCCAGTAAACTTACCTTATGTCATAATTGTTCCCATATAGATTAGGTGCTGGTTCTTCCTCCAATAATATTAGAGAAACAGGGTATGGCCTGTTACTCAGATCAGTAGTTCCAAAGGATTGTATGTCATTAAGTAGAAAAATCTTTTCATTATTTTGAAATGGCTGGCATAAAGTGCAAGTTATGCTGGTGTATTGCAGATCATTCAGATTAATTACATAAAGCCATGAGTACTTAATTAAGTACAGGCAGTTCAATCCAGTATTTTTCGAAGTTACATACCCATCAAATGGGCATAAGAATATTTCCAGTGTGTTTCATAGGCTTTCTCATATTTCTGAAAGTTCTTTATGTATATATTTCCCAACTGTTAATAGAATCTGAAATTCACACGTTCAATCAGAGTTGCACTCTCATGCCAGAATAGCTTTTGACTGAAGAAAAATGATTTAAATTAGCCACACAAACAGAATCTAATGCAATACAGCATTTTTAATAAGAAAACAAAAAAAATAAGACTGGGAAAGGAATGATATCCAACACTTTGATTCATTGGCAAGGAGATAAGGTAAAATAAACATAACAAATCATAAATCACAGGGAAGATGATCAAGAAGATGATCAGTGTGAAGAACTATGGGAAAAAGCATTCTCAGCCTGTATTGATCAATCCATATAAACACTAAGGTTCCTTTGGGATCTTTACTTTTCCCTGACAAACCAATCTATTTATGTCAGGTTCCTGACATAAAAAATATAGCATCCAAAGATGAGTGTTAAGATCACCCCATGTACACCACCAGCACATGCTTCTTCTGCCCCTTGCATCAGTCCTGTACAAAGAAAACTCACCCAGCTGTAGAAACAGATGGAAATGTGCACACGGACAGTGAGGACAAACTGTCTCTTACTCGAGTGATTTGATCTCTTCTTGCAAATACAAAATGTCTGAGGAGACATTACACTGAAATTTCCACGTATAAAAAATGCAAAAAAAGAAACAAATCTACCACTGATGATCCTTGGAACAGCTGGTGGTTTCTACCAGTTAGTCCCCAGTGGCCAGCAGTCGCAATTTGTGACTAGTCTTGTCTTCAGACATCTCAGGGCAACCAAAATGTGACAGGATGACAGATAGTCCTTTCAATAGATACTGACAAACAAATTAGTGCAAAGATGCTTTTCATAGCATACCAGATGTGTTGAGTTCTATCATATGGAACAAGGAATGAAAAACTGTCTACGTCCCATCTGTGCTTTTTCAGTAATCAGTGATGCACTTGTTGTGGAGTACAAGGTACAGTAAACATTTGGACTGGGTTTTACGTGTGAAACAAATAGAAAACCCCAGGTCTTGGCCTCATCATCATTGTATAAAGCTTTTATATTAGCAAGAATACCTTAAATGCCTGGTAGAGGGATCTTCAGGAGTTAGAGTATTGTCCTGATGATTAATTGAAAAATTATGCAAATACCAAAAGAAAGGTTTATGTTAATGAGAATAGACTGCAAAAATGCACTTTGCTTCTGATCGTATGCAGGGCTTTTAGCCTGTCATAAAAAGCAATAGGTTAAAGAATTGCCATTTGGATTTACACCGTTTCCTCTCTTGGGGCTTATCTGTCCTCAGACTGTTAACCCAGATTTAATTCAAAGAGGCTGCAATTGCGGCTGCAAGAGCAGCGTTAAAATGGAAACAATGAAAAGTGAGTACTCTCTCGGCGGGTGATTGAAAGGCCCAGGGCATGGCAGCACATGCATTTCTAGCCCACTGTAAATGAAACCAATATCTCTCGGGGAAAAAGGGCCCTTTGTGGGGGCTGTCCTTCCATTGAGAACAAAAAGCCTCTGGCTTAGAGTAGGAGACGGGGGAAGGAAGAGATGCATTAGCATATGACAAATAGCTATGATAATAGAATGTAAAATATAAGGAGCAGGAGGTGTGGTCCAGACCCTCAATGTAGGGCTGAGCTTTACCCATTTTTAGCTCCTTTACCTTAGATTGAAATGTTGTGTGTTTACCCCACAGTTTCCAACCAGAAAATCATTTCTTGACAGCTCACAGCTCAGGGGCCACTTTTGACTCCCAGTGTTACCATCCTCTGTGTCCTGACCAGGCCTGGTTGCTCTCATGGGGATGTGACCTGGACCTCACGTGGAGACGTGAGAGAATGTAGACACTCTGGCCTACATCCCATCCCAGATGAGGCCTGGGCTGCAGGATCTCCTCTCAGCACTGAGGGTTACATTTCAGAAACTCCTTTTCCTGCCTCTCCTCTGCCCATGTCCAGGCACTCCAGGAGGCAGCTGTGCTTAGGGGATGTGCAGCCAAGTCTTACAGCTCATCAGCATCCTCTTTGCATAAGTCCAGGACAGCAGAGGACCTCTGCTCTCTCTGGTTATTTTACTTGTGGCTATTATATATGCTCACTCTTTTCTCTGCAGCCACACTCAGTCCTGCAGACACTCAAGTGTTCATCTCTCTCCCACCACGAGGCTCAGTCTCCCTTTCTTCTCTCTGCCCTCCCTTCCTCCTTCTGCTCTATCGCACAAGCACCTTATTATTTTATGAAAAATATTCTCTGAAAAATCCATTTTGCTTTCTCTTTCTTTTTCGGTTGGTTAGACAATTATTAATCCACCTCCTTTTCATAAAATAGCCACAGCCATAATAATAAAGTCAAAATATGATTTCCCCATAATATAGTATAATCTCTCCCTTTTCTTTATTCTCTGCAGATGGTACACCTCTTAGCATAAACAGCATGTTAGAATACTGATTCCAGATGCATAAAATACGTACAAATCTTCACATTTTCTCTCTCCCCCTGAACAAGTGTGTGTATATATATTATCCTTGCCATTTAATTTTCCCAGCTTTTCATTTTGATTTCTCTCTTAGGACGGCACAGACTTGTCATAATCCATCTGGGATTTTATTCTTCATCATACAAAAATGTTGCTTGAAGGCCAGTTTTTACTTGGCATTAAGAGACTGAAGATCAGCCTAAATCAGAGTATTATAAACCTCTTATAACAAAATCCCCTCAGTTGTAAATGTGTTGTCTCAATAATTAGATAAATATACCAGACCACTTGTTACCGGACCAGCACAGGAACTAATTACATTATTTCCTGTGACTGCATGTGATGTGCCAATTCACCAGCAAAGAGGCTCCAGGATCTGTCTATCTTCTTCTGAGGTTGTTGTAAATAACTCTAGTTCAAAAAAGGGGTTACAACAAAGGCTCTACTAGAATTAAAAGGCATTTAAACAAAGGAATCTAGGAGTGTGCTGTGTGAACTGAAGGATAAACTGGATGTATTTTGCATTGGTAGGTGAGTGGGGTTTAAATTCTCATTTGATCATTTACAAAAAGCTTCTGACTTGATTGCAAAATGTTTTCTCTTGTGCTTAAATTTCATGCCACAGATTATTAAAAAATGACTTTGCAGTATTTATTTTACTTATCTACCGCAGCCAGGCTGTGCTTAACCATAGATTTTGCAAATTATTAAATTTTAAAAGCAATTTTTGTTGGATTTTATACTCCAGTTCAGTCTGAAGGGATGTGCACCTCCAGTCCTATCCCTGAAGCTGAAGTGCTTTGATTCATCTTTCATCTGAACAGTTTTAAAAGTGCATGTTCTGAAATGTAAGACATAATGATAGTCTCCAGTGTAATGCTTAACTAACTGCTTGTTAGTTTTAACATTTAACATATCATGAAAAATAACTAGTTTCAATAGGTTATCTGAGCCATAACAATGCTCAGCATAATTCATTCAGTCAGATAACAAGAACTATTTTCAAACATAATGAGAAGCTAATAAAGGTCACTATGCCTACAAACACGTATATATCACTGTTAATTTAACAGTACTGATGCTAAATGCATGTATTTCAAGTACAAATCTCATTGGCTGAAACTGCTTGATGTTAGAAGAAGGAAGGCAACTGAATAAATCTTCTGTATTTAAATTAAAGCTAGGCCCAAGTGATAAAACTTAAATTTAAGTGAGGAATCAGACTTGTACTAGAACCAGACTAGACTCTAAGAAACCTGAGTTACCCAGGTGTAAGGTCTAAAGTTTAAAATAAGATCTATATTTTCCTAAAGTTTGAAATTGAAATCCATTTTCTCTGCTAAATTTAAGGGCAAAGCTGAGGGGTTTGCATGTAAGTTTTGGTACTTTCTTTTTGGTTTATGTAAATAGATTTCCAGAAAAATATCAACACCGTTTAAGGATATTGTTAGACTTCTCCTGTAAACTGAACCCCTATATGAAGATGGGAAATCTGAAACTCTAGTGTTGAGATTAAGAACTGTTTTTAAAATTTTGTTCTATCACTGTATAGAGGACAACAGCAGCAAATCTCTTCAATGCTCTGTACATTGAATGCAAACACAGATTTGGGATTTACTTGGGTTTTACCAGTACGTTGATATCAATGACTTTGTGATGAATTTTGCTGCCAAGTGAGATGCATTGCGGCATTTCCTAAGTCATACAGGTGCAGCAACAGAAACAAGAGACAACTGATATTCAGCAGATAGATTCTGTAAATAATTGCTAAATGTATCAGAAGCAAAACGACTAGAAAATATTTCATGTACAAACCTCTATTCTAGCTAGGTCCGTAAAAAGAAACTAAAATGCTAAGGTCTGGAGGTGCTCCATATTCTAATTAATGCCAGATTTCAAGGTGAAATTGTTTTAATTATACAGAGCATGGCAAGATTAGTATATTTAGTGTTGGCCTCATCGGATTTTGTTTGTTTGTTTTCTGGTTGATTGCAAAATTGATGCAATTATTTACATGAGGATTTTCTTTTTTTAATGCTTTTTTTGTGTGCCACAGAGCAAACAGTAAATCCCCATCATCCCCCTGAGTGGCCTGTCTGAAAAGAGCAGCATGTAAGAAAGGGGAAACATGACTCTAAACTGTTTTGGGACAAGCAATGATATTTTCTGGTCTTTCAATAGTAGTGTAGAACAGACCTTCAAAAAGAAAATCATCCTTGTGAGAAAGGAAATCCTATTCTTCTAATGGGCTTATAGTCAATATCTGGGATAGCTGTGCCTCTTAAATCAAAATGGGATTTCTTTCTAAACCTATATTCTGTGCTGCTCCTTAAAAAGCTACCATTCGTCTAGATCTACCTCCTTCCAGATCTCTGTATGGCCCTGATTTCCCTTCTACAAGCCTCATCATAATGGCTTTAAAATTTAACCTGTGAGTCTTCCAAGCCTTACTCCTCAAAACAAATATGAAGACTGTTTTTTTGGACACAGGGAACCCTGTTTCAATCATGAGTGTCTTAGCTGGATGCCAAGAACTCTGAGGTGTAGGTGGGTCCAGTATGTGTTTAGGTTTTTAGAAGCTAGGATTTACAAACTCTGTACTTATGTTTAGAAATGTTTAGAAAACTCTGTACTTATGTTTAGAAAACCACAAAGGTTCCTGTAAATGTATGTGTGTCTGCATGCAAAGGTGATCTATACGTACACTCTCTCGTAGACATCAGCCATAATAGAGATACAAGGTTGTCCACAAGAGTTGATAAACATGTGCTAGAATCCTTTTGGATGACCTTGGCTCTGTTTTGTAGGTGGGAGGCAGCTTATGGAAGGGATTTGCCAAGCTGTAGAGGATTGCATGCGTATCCACAAGAATTGAAGATACGCAACATGGCTTTGAAAATTTCGGAGCATCTTTTTTTGCCAGCTTTTTCTGAGTCACACCTTGAAACCAGCTTACAGTATCTTTCCATTGACAACAGTGCACATTGAAAGGACAAATCTACACAAAGAGCTATAGATAGCAGCATTGAAATTAGAATGTTACAGAAAAACCTCTGTCAGCAGAGTCCTCAAAATAACAGTGCCGAATGACCTTCCTCTCTGCTTAAAAATACATGTTGTCTATTTTAGGTCAGATATCTTTATTTTCTATTAATTTTGCCATATGTAATGATGTTCCCACAAGGAGTGATGACAAGGTGTTCTGGGTTATGCCCAGCCTGAGTCAGAGTTTGTCATTTGCAAGAGAGTGGAAGCCTTTGGGTGAGACCCCAGGGTGACCATTAAAAAATGCAAAATATTCTGGTCTATAACATATATTTCTAACTAGGTTTTCAGAAATAAACATGTCCCCAAGAGGTGTCTGGGACTTCAATGATATGATAGATGGAGCTACGGCCAGTGACGCATGTTTGAGAGCCCTGTTCTGTTGAACTCTGAATGCTGTGGCACCTTTGCCTGCAGATGTGTCATTAGCAGTCAGATTTCTTCTGCAGCTCATTCCTAAAATCCCTGCTAACTAACCATAAAAACAACACCCTTGTTCCACAGGGGTCTCTGCTGATAAACGCAGCTGTTACTTCTGTACTAACACACCAGGCTTTTATCAATCTGGCACCAGGAGTTGTTACAAATCAAAACAGTCAGAGTGGGGTTCATCTCATCTAACCTTAGTCATTACTGCGCTAAGCATCAAGCTGACCAGGTGAAAGACTCTGGGACAGCCAAGATGTTATGATTTAGTCTTGTGAGACTCTCTGGTTTTATTCACTGGGAAAGTACATCCACTGCCATTCATCAGGAGCAGAAATCACATCTCCTTTTGCAGGGTAAAAATCAGGGGGTGTTGCCCTAACTTACCCAATGGATTCAAACTGTGGATGTAGTTGTGCAGTCCAGACCTTCAGACTTCTTCAGCAGTAGCCTGATAAGTGATATGCCAAGCAAAGGCCTAATATGTATCTGTTAGAAGTTTTAGTGTATTTATTTCAGTTAAGAATTCCACAAGCTAGCATTTGCATTTTTTATTAGTTTATTAAGAGATTTGGAAGCAAGTTTTACACTTTAAATATATCTGGGTTAAAAAGAATCATGAAAATATTCTTTTTCCAACTAATTTTGTGTGTGTAAATCCCTCCATCACTGTTTTTATTTCTGTCAGGACACTAAGTATATGTGTTAGGAGACCCTTGTTATGTGACTGAAAAATAGCTTTTGGTAACCTTATTGGGTGACTGGAAACATATTACAGTAGAGATTTGTAAAGCAGTTCAGGGCACTTCAGGGATCAGTCATCTGCAAAAGCACTGGAAAACTGCAGTTTGCCTTAGGTGGCTGGTTACACAGCATGAGTAGTCGAAACAAATAGTTTGCATAGGCTGAAATATGTTTGCAAAGTGCATTTGAGCAAATTCTACTGACAAATATATTTGGAAAAATCAAAGTGATACAAACAGAAAAGCTACTGAACAAATTTGGTACAAATCACTCTCTCAGCAGCACACATTAGCTAGACAGATCTTGAGCTCTACACATGTCAAAGGCACAGATCTCAATCTATAACCTGATCCACCTTACAGTATCAGGGCCAAATGGAGCATGACTTTATGATCTTGTTGTCCCTTTGGGGTGGAGGGGGAAAGATATGGATTTGCTTTCCTCCATTTCTTGTTGAATTGAGAAAGTTCATTTCTTGCTAGTAAGTCATTTGTGGAAGTGGCAGAGCTCACATCGCAGTTCTGAAGTTTTGTCACTCAGGGCCAAGGAAACAAATGATTGGATTGTTTGTACTGAAATCATCAACATTAAACAAGTACCTTTATCCTGATAACTGTCTATAAAGCCTGGAAGCAGAATAGTGGAAATGGATTTCTTCCAATAAAGCTCTTCACTGGAGATTTACTGTGTGGCTACTTCTGGAGACAAACTGTCACCTTTTCATTCTCCATCTCTCTCTCGGTCCCTTTTGTTAACAAATATGAAGCAAATCTATCTTCTGAGGCTCAGCCAAGGCCCAAGTTCTTCAGTTTTGTTAGCACAAACTCTCCTGAACATTCTGAATGCTCCTGGACAATCAAGTGCCTTGGAAAAGTTAATATATACAGTTACAATGTCTTTAGCCATGGCACTACAGATGTGACTCCCATAACTCCAAATATACCCCACTCTTCTGGATTCCAAATTTGAACAATGCTACACAACTGAACAAATCAGAGTACAGCTTATTTCTAATAGTGAAAATTGAGGTTACAAATATTGTTTTGCTACATTGACCTAGCATTTACGTGTGACAGCATAACAGAGAACCATCCACCTGCAGAATGTGAGGCTGCAGGCTGGCCCCATCAGGGCTTGCTCAAATGACCCCCATGGCAGCATGAGCTCTTCCCTGTCCTGGCACTTGCTGCCAGCTCTGACACAGCCCTGCCCTGGATAAATGCAGTAACTGTGTCACACAAGGGTCTTACTGCCATCCCCATCTAAGATGTGATCCCTGTTCCCGTTTCCTCCCATGAAAGACAGGGCTTGGACATCAGTCCTCAGGAAAAAGTCCCAAATAGGAGGAGTCCCTCCCAGTGGCTACAAGCTCCCCAGGCCCTGAAGGGGAGTAGATTTTGGATACACTCCAGTCTTCAGTGTTTATTACTGACTACTTTTGTCAAAACCACACTAAGGCGTCTGTCACCTGCGTGCCCCTTTTTGAGGTATCTGATGTTTGATGCTCTCCAAACCTAAATAATTCTATTAGGCTCTGATACACGGTTACAGGTTCCACTTTGGAGGCCATAACCTTGTGCCTGTGTATCTATATTTCTATGCCTCCAGATATAGGTATGAGCCTCAACCACCTTCTAACACCATGTTGTGTCTACACCCTGGTGCCATTATTTTCCCTTCTTCTGCCACCTTGTGTCTATGTTTTCACAAGAAGAAAACCCGGATGCTAGCCAAGGAGGACATTTCGCAGAAGCATGTGTGAGAGATCTGAGCATGACCAGATGGATGACTATGGATTTGTCTGACCAAATGTTTACTTCTATATCTGAGCCAGGCACATGGGTTTCCCTTTGTAATCAGTGGAGTTTAAAGCATGAGTGATCTTATCCTAAAATTCAACTCATGATTATTAAAGTTTACCAGCAGTGGCAGAACAAATAGTATATAGCACCAAAAGAGTAAGGTTTTGCTGACAGTGAGTATACCCAGTACTTTAAGTCCTGTAAAGACGTATTTTATTTTCTGGTGGTTTAGGATAGGGCTGTAGTCATGTTGCCCAATCAGCACACCCCTAGTTTGTCAGGAGTTCGTTAGCTATGGCAGAGACTGCGATCTTTTGCATCAGTGAAGTTCAAATAACTCCTGCTTCACCAGAAAAGAGGATTTCCTTTGTTGCTGCGGAAGGAGGAAAGATGGCTCGTACGAGGGAATAAAAGATATTGAATTCACATGACTAATGGAGTTAGATACATTTGAAAAGTGTGAGCTATACATTTTCTAGCAAAGGGCCCCTCTCCTCACCAGGATTTCCTGTGCCGGAGGGAAGAAAGTTACAAATTGCTTTGCATTTTAAAATGAAAGAACAGAATATGGGAGCTGTTGTATAATCTCTTGCTGAGATCAAAGGAGAAGGGAAGTAAATGTCTATGTACTTTTTTCTCTGGTGCTGCACCAGCTATTTAGTAGAACTAATGGAGCCTCCAGTGTAGGAGAGATTAGCCTCTTCATCTCTACTAACTGTAAAGGGTCCAAAAGGATTAATATTATTAAGAGTGAATTTCAGCTAGAAAGTAGGAAGGAAATTCTCTCTCCCCTCTTCATCTTTTAATCTTTGTTTCTGAACCATGAATTTCAGCCTCTCACCCATTCTTTTTTTTTTTTGTTTCCCCTTATTATTTCTTAGTAGAAACAGACTTGGAAAGATTTAACACCCCTGAGAAGCTTTGGCTTCACTGAATTTTTGACCAGTTTGCGTGAGAACTGGAAAGGCCTAACAAGACTGAATAGTCGTGACAAGTTTATAGGATCAGAACCTTAACTGATTTAAGTGTTATTCCACTGACCTCAGCTGGCATGACTCCATGGATTTTCATGGAGTTCAATAAAGCCACAGATACTCACTCCAGCTGAGGATCTGACCCATGAAATTATGGAGTCTTATCCAAAGCAAACTGAACTTGTGTCATGAATTGGTCTTCAAGGGAAAATAATTGCTAATTCAATGACTCCCACTGTTTTTATTGCAGCTGCTAGTCATTCTGCACTGCAGAAAATCTTTACTTTTAACTGGTGAATCAAGAGTTTCCCCAGCAGCTTCAATATACAGAAGATCAGAGGTACAGAAGTGTATACACAGTCCCCCAAATGTTATGTATTAAAAGATAAGCACTAGGATCAATTTACAAAACAAAAGTGGGATACTCAAAAGAAACCTTTGCAGCTAGACATTTTGCCTTTTTGTCTTATTAACTTTTCTAATAAATGCTGAAAAAAAATCTAAAATCCTGGTTTAGATGGGACTTTTAGACATTTATTTGGGGATTTATTCAATGATGTAATTTTTTGGACATACAGAGAATTGTCATAGTCATGGTTAATTTTGTGTAGAAACATCCTGAAAGAGCTCACTGAGACCTGTTCTCAGTACACCAAAGCAGTAACCCTAGCATCTGTATTGATGCTGTAGAACTATCCAGACAAATTAGTCCTTAGAATTGCAGAATTTGGAGTTGAAGAAAGTATGCAAGCAACCTGCTCAGGAGGTTACAGCCCTTCTGTTCCTCTTGGCAGCCACCGAAGGGAGATGAGCAGAAAAGAAACGATAAAAAGTAAATGGCATTTTCCTGCTAAGCTAATCAGTTCTGTTTGAGAACAGGGGGCTGAGCCAACTGCAAATCAATGCACTAAATCACTTTCATTCTTGTGTGAGTCCTGCTGCCATGGCAGCTGCTAACAAGGGAATAAAGAAAACTGTTATTGGATATTTAGTAGACTTTTTAAGTGCTTGTGTAAAATAACATATTTTATTTAATGCAAAGTTATAAATGTAATTGGAGTTTATGGACATTATGGCAGGGAAGAGAAGAAAAAGATTCCTCTTCTTTCTGCACAAAGAGCTGGTTTATGTTCCCAGACTATCCTTATCAAACTCTGTCTGCAGTGTTAAAAAGAAACTTTTCTGTTGGATTTTAATACTTCATCATTTTATTAAGGGGTAAACACTGAGATAATAATATGCCTGATATTTCACATGGCTTTTAACATGTCCAAGTTACAGAACAAGACTAACACATACTTACTTTAGGATGAAATAAATGCACTTTGATGTCAAAGGCTATATTGACCTAAGTCTTCACTGACTATACGGAAAGACTACAGTGAATGTTTCAGATGTGGATATACAAAAGCCATGTGTAGATTTAATCAGATGATCCCACTTAAGACAACAACAACTGCACCCAGGGGATTTTTTCAATGATGTAATTTTTTTCCTATTCTTTTCCAAATAATTCTCAATTCTTACTTGTCCCTAGCTGTGACTGGGACTACCCAGTCCTGTGACAAGTTTCTGCAAGTTTTCAGTAGTGTTATTTATATAATGGTTTCAGTTGGAAAGGACCTTAAATATCATCTCGTTTCAACCCCCTTTCCATGGGCAGAGACACCTTCCTTTGTTAAATGGCTTGTAAGGAGGCTGCATTCTCAGAATTTTCAGTGCAAAGTAGAGGACTCACATCCCTGAACTCACAGTTCGAATCACTGTTGCCCATACAGAGCAGCCCAACTTTGTCATCATTTAAATCATCAATCGTAGCTGTGCAGTGAAACGCTTAATATAAAATACCCACAGGCAAGCAGTAGACTGCCTTCTCTTTAATTACATCAATCCTCAATCACCCCAAAGCAATGCCATCCTTGGAAGTACTAACTCTGACAGGTAGGACTTCTGGGAATGCCATAAAAATGCCAGCAAAGCAGCAATGGCAGAGAAAATAAGCTGCCTCATCTTTGGAGAATTATTGGACTGTACTAACATTCAAGGGTACAATGTCAGCACAATGCAGAAAGAGTTAGATGCATAACCCCCATTATTATTGTTGATGGGAGTCAGGTGTCAGGTTCCCTTCGCATCACTCTGAAAACTTGGCCTTCATTGTAAAGCTTTAGCAAACTTTTCCTTTGTCACCACTCTTAAGGAAAAGATTTGAAGCCATTTGTGTTGGGGTTGAATAAAGACTGAAAAGGTTAAAAGAAAATACTAACAAAGTAGCAGTGATGAACCTAAGGCTATCAGACTCTCTACAAGCTGTGATGGAAAGCTTAATAAATATTGAAGGCTTATGCCTTAACAGGTGAAACTGGAGCAGTTGCTTCGTAGTCAAAGGCACTGTAGTATCAGCAACAGCCAGGACAGACCCAGGGCAGCCCTTAACTCCTTTTAACTCCCACAGGATCAAATGAGAATTTAAGTACCTAAATACTTAAATAACTGGCCTAATTAGCAGACCTGAATTCTGTCAGTAACATCTTGTCTGGGAAAGCACTGTAAATCTCAGCCCTCTTATATCACCTGGAGCTAATTTTTGCTCTCAGTAAGCACATGCATCTCAGAGCACCCCTAAATTATAATGGTGGTGTCTTTAACTTTCTGCTCACAGACAGGTTGTTTAACACAAGACTGCCTCATGTTACCAAGGATAAATTAGGGCAGGATTCAGGTTAAATATGCATTATTATTATGGCAGTACAAGAGAGAGAGGTCATACTTGGCTTCTTACAGTAGATGAACAAAGAACAGATCTTAAAAAGCCTTTCGCCACTAATTGCTGACTAGACCTTTCTGATGCAGGCCATTCATTTCCTAATGTTTAAGCAGGTGTTCAGTTTGGGAAGGAGGGAGTTACAGTGTCAAACGGCAGTGCTGACAGGCAGTGTCTGCCCTCAGCTGGGGCTGTTTCACATTGGTCTCATAGTCAGTTTGGAAAGAAGATGGGCAGCTATATCTGCATGTGCCTTCACGGGCGTTATTGCAGGTTGGAAAATGGAATCTTAAAAGAACTAAAAGAGCTTTTCATGTTGAGGTAAAGCACATTGTTATGCCCATGTTAGGTGATCCAAACTTTACAGTGAAACTATCATCTTACAAGGTATAAAATGAATACTTAGTTGTTCATCCACACTGCATCTACACAAACATCTTCTTCAGTTTCCCCATGTAGCAAGTCCCAGTGTTTGCAGTTCTTTGAGTGCCTTCAGTGGGAGCTCTGTGAGCATAAAGGAGACTTGATCCCTCTTGAAGTAACACATCATTCTGTTCATTACCCAAAGCTCTGTTAAGATCAAGGACTGAAACTCTCAAAAAAATGTGTCAACACTAGAACCTTCTTTCTGAGGCTACATTGCTCAGGAAAGCAGGACATTTCCCACTGCACCATATAATCCAGCCACAGGCAGTGGTAACACTCATCAGAACACAGATCAAGATTTCCTGGCAAGGTAGGGTAGAAATCATGTCTCCTAACTTTGGACATCCACAAGTTAGGTTTTTGAGTCTAAATCAATCATCCAGGTCCGAAGTAAAATCAGTAGGCATCTTCTGGGAGTCATTTATTGTACTTATCTCAGGAGGCATTTATTTGTACATGTTCATGCTGATGAAATCAGTCCCTCCTAGGGTTGTTCAGTCTTTCTTACAGCAGATGGTGGCTGAACTTGGAGTCAGAGTTTGGAAAACTGAAGTTTGGTTTTAACAGCTCAGCCCCACCTTACAATTTATGTACCTGACTGGACTGCTGGTTTCAGAAGGTGACAAACCATTTCAAAATCAGGTAGTGCAGCACAAAGCTTTGTATCCTCTCTGTCCTTCTGCATGCAGAGTCCTACTGCCTGCAAAGGCAACCACTTTGCCTCCCCAGCCTTCAGCTTCACCAGCTCCAGGCATTCTTTTGAATACCATTACTAGCTTTGGTGCTCTTACTCTGGCAGAGACCACTCATGTTTCACATAATCATAATTTATTTGACAGGTTTAAATTAGTAATAGGCAAACTTCTCTTAACCCAAATAGAGAATTTTCATATAATTTTTCCACCTCACCTTAACAAAGTCTCCTTAAGTAGTGCAGAGTTGTATGTAGACACAGGATAATGAGAAACTAGTCTATTCACCTTAATCATGGCCAAACTAGTTACCCATATGACTGAAGAGTTTTGCTCTTTGGTAATACTGTTTGGCATACAATCAAATAGTCATAGTTAATCACAAAGGTTTATTGTATGCTTAAAAAATCCACTGGGAATCTTTATGCTTTCCATTGCATCTCCATTCAGCACACATTGAGAACTGATGGGTTTTATGCAATTTATTCTCTGTGCTTCTCCTGTTTTCTAAAATGATGACATCCTAAAAAATGAGGGTAAAAATAGGAAATAACACCCTGTCATAGTTTATAGAATGCAAAATAAAAATATTTCCAAAATGAATGTTCAAATAGCATAAGAAGTTTGCAAAGATGTGATTTTTAAACTGCCATCTCCAAGCCACAGCCAGATCACTTAGAAATACATAATATAGTACACTCCACAGGCAGACCGATGCACATAAAGTGATAATAACTCAAGAGTTTTTATCTCCATGTTTCCTCAAGCGAGGCATCAGGAGAGAGAAACACTCTTGCAACAAAATTAAATAGTTTTAGATCTAATTTTACTAGGTTGAACTGGATTTCAAATTGATTTCCATGGAATCTAATAGAGAACAACACACATACACAATGCCTTTCTTATAAAAAAACCATCAACCACCTTGTTTTTTTACTTACTTTGCTCTTTACTGGAAGTAATAAGAAACCAATATTTTACAACACGTTTCATTCTGTAAATGGTCTTTCATGGTGAAGGTGCTTGGAGTGTGCTGTTGGGGAGTGCTGAAGTACAGCCCCTGAGGTTTGTCTATGCAAACGCCTATTTACATTCATAGGGTGAATCTGCAGCTAAACCCCATCAACTGCATTCTGAAAATGCAGGAGAAGAGAGCTGCAGGACATACCACTGTAGAAAGAAATAATGTCCCAATGAGTAATGCAATCAATTAGACACATTCCCATTCATCTCAGACCATATTGGACGAACCCGTACAAATCACATGCATGGCTTTTATGCTGATCCTTTCTGCTTTCTCAGTGATAAACCAAAGTTGCTTTGGCCTCAGAGTAAATGAGTGCAGCCATGAGTGGAGGTGCTGGTGGGACACAGGTCTGCAGAGCAGGCAGAGCACAGGGCATGAACCTGCCGCTGCCTGTTAGGGGCTGGGTTGGCACTGGTAAAACATTTCACATAGCTTCTCCAAAGCTTTCCCAGGGTAGCAGTTCTGGGTCAGCAAACAGCTGGAATGCACAGGATGCACAAAGGATTAGTCCAGCTGCCAGGCCCCTGAGCTAACTGATGTTTCACATTCAATGTTCTCTGCAGTATCGTAATACCATAAACTGTTATTGCTACTTAATATAATTGCATTTCAGAGTTCTCATCTTGGACACAGATCCCATTTTGCTAAGCACTGAACAAGAAAAGAGCAGAAAGGTATTCTGTGCCCCAAGAACTAGATAAATAAATTATAAAGGCAGCAAGTAGATCTATTTACAGAAGCCCCCTGCACTTGGCAGACCACGTTCAACTTTCAGGCAAGGCAGAGGGGCAGGTGTTTTTGCGCCTGGGTGCTGCATCGTACTGAACAGCTTGTTGCCCTGTTTCAGAGGAAGATTTCATGGCTCCAGGTTCACACCTCTGACTTCTAACTCAAGGCACAACCTGCTTCGTGCAGCTGAAAACCTTTGCCTGAAATGCTGACTATCCAAATGTTCCCTGATTTTTTCTTCCCTTCTGGTTATCAGGCTAAAAAAATTGTGCTCTGATATTTTATGTCTTTATTTCAGGTCTTTGCTGAAGCAGAGAACAAAACCAGTAATGCTGAGTACATTTTTCCTTATAAAAACCTAAATCCCTTAATCTGAATGTTACCTTTTCTCCCTGCTTTTAAGAAAAATGTTCCAGTCAAAAATCATATTTAACCAGGAGGTTTTTTTCTCTCCACGTATTCCTCTGCTACCTCCAAGAAAAGCTTTCCCTATTGTTCCCACATGGGCCAGGGTGGGATATCACTGCAAATGCCTTGGATTGAAAACCAATTACAAAAAGCAGACCTTTGGTAACTGCCCACCTTGAAGGCCACACTCTCAGGGGCGCCAAGCAGCAGAGCTGCAGACAGGAACAGTCCCACATATTTTAACCCTTTCATATCCTCCAGTCCACAGTCTCTTTTTCCTACCCCGGGCTGCTCAGCCAGATGTGCTGTTCAGGTTGCATTGACTGACAGCTCTCAAGGGTCCATGGTGACAGCAAAGTTCACCTTCAGGCCTCACAGTGTAGGGCTGAGAGGAAAAAGCAGAAATCAAGGAGGAATGGGTATGTGCCAACAGCCCCTTGCAAATTTATGCAGGCTTGAACTTACCCATGCAAGACACCAAACTGGAGCTGCTGCAGAAGCACACAGCTGTATCAAAGTTGCTTCTGTGTCTGCACAGAAACATCAGTCCTCTGAAGGGGTTTAGGGCAGGCACACTTCCAACTTAAATATGGCAGGAGTAGATGGACAGACTGTCCTCCCAGCCCCGCTGGTACTGTGGTGGCAATTCACAGGCACTCCAGCACAGCTTTGTCAGTGTGGGTGTAAAAAAGAATCACACAGGACCTTCCTACTTGCCTGTGAAGCAAAAAGCACTTGGGCAATGCTGCTGAAGCCCTGTACACTCAGACATCCGTGACTCAACAGCTGGTTGTCAAATTCAGCTGTAAAGGCTGATTCTGACACCACACCAGTAAATCCCTATATAGAAACTGGCTGCTTAAACTAAATGATGCAGCATGGTGGCTGTACAAGCCATAATTTAGAAGGCTGTGAGCCCTTCTCAGTAAGTGCCGTGGTTTAAAGACATTGTTAGTTTCCCCACAAATTTGACATATTTTTCTTCTGCGTTAAGAATCGCTTCATCCTGTCAGTCACTGTCAGCCCAAGCCTGAACTGACTAAGATATGAGAAGGAAGATAAAGAATCATCTCCTGGTGTGCAGGCTCTCTTCTCCCTGTATCCCCCCTCTTTCAAAATAAATCAAGGCTAACACAACTGTAAAAATGTAACTATCCAAGTAGCTGCAACAGTTGTTTTAGAGAAATAAAAAAAAAAAATGTTTTTTCCATGAGGTCTTGCAGCTGAGTTTACACTATTGCATCACATTTGTCCCTTCCTGAGTAATTTCATACTCCACACAAACCAAACGAATTACTTAGGACTGGTTTATAATGCCCACATTGTGTTTTTAAAAGAATACTTTTGAAGAAACCTCTGACAAGTAAAGTAGCTTATGGTAATGAATTTGAACATGAGAACGAAACAAATTCAGTAAAATATTGTTAACACTGATCTGGTAAGCCACTGGTTTGCATCTGTCTAATCCTTCTTGGTTTTGGAGGTTGCATTTTTAAAAAACAATTATTAATAATTCTCATTAGCTGCCAAGCAAAAGAGCATGCCACGAACTTCTGCTTAGAGATTAGCCAATATTAGCAGACACTACTGGTTTTCCAAGTTTCCAAGAACTAGAACCTGCTGCGGGATCTCATGGTTAGGACAAGTTTTTCTACCGAGGTCCATAGGGATAGGAGAGTACAAGGAATGGGCCCAAGGACAAGTGTAACCCCCTGCAGATGCCAAACCATTTCCCTACAGCCCTTCAGCATCAACAGCTCCTCAACCTCCCAACCAGACAAGCCATCCCAGCACTGCTCTATCCTTAGAGTTAGGAAGGGGTTTTTTAGTGCCTAAAGTGAATTTTCCTTGGTGCAATTTAAGTCCATTACTTCTAGTTGTGTTAATGCACATGGAATACAGTTTGCTCCTTTCTTCTATCCAGCAGCTTTTTATGTGCTTGCAGGCTGCTGTTATGACCCCACTCAGCCTGCTCTTCTTAAAGCTAAACAATTTGTCCAACATCTATAAGGGCTGATTTTTAAAAGTGTTGAGCTCCTGCTGTTTCTATTGCTTTTATTCTGGTGATTGAGAGTGAAAGAACTTCCGTGGAGTTGATGATCAAGCCGTATTATCTGGTGCCCTTTAAATACTGACAGGTATGAAGGGCATGAATGCTGTTTATAGCTGTATATGTGTATTCTTGTCTTCACAATAAAAGTGTATTTACAGGACCTGTGACCAGCCTTCTGACTACATCTCCAGGGCAAGAGCAACTTCACAAAAAGAACAGATTTTAGTGGAAACTTGGCTGCCTGCCTTATATATCAGGCTTTGCTGAATCATTCGAACTAAATAATTTTCTGTATTTCATCCAAAACATATCTTGGCCCATGGGGTTTTATTATTTGTTTAAGTTATTTATATGGCTACTGTCAAAACAGTGTTCATGATTTTTTTTTAACTATTTGCTATTGCTGGAAAATATATCCTTAAGAAGAGTGAACCAAAATCCTTTTCCGTTCCAAAACAGGAGAGTGAGGTTTCTTCTCAGGAGAAATGGTGATTTTTGTGCTTAGAGTACTGGAGCAGATTTCCACTTGGAAGGCTGTTTTTATAGTGAATGCACTACAAAATATGATGCTATCATCCTGCGTTAGTGTTTCAGGGTGGCTAGAAATAAATTCCTATATATCTGCTCTTTGTCTCTCAATTTCCATTGTAAACAAAGCTTCCTTTTTGTCCATGTAAGCCCTCACGAAATCTCTTCTTCATACCATCAGAGGCTTCTGGTACAACTGTAATGCAAGCAATAATATCTTCCTGTATTGGTTCTCATAAATGTAGGGTTATGTATTCTGCCTTTCTGCAGAAAAGAGGGTTTGAAATGTCTTGCTTTCTTCTCTTAAACCCTCTCTCCTAGCCTTGGAAAATAACTTCCTCTAAAACAAATACAGAGAACATTTACAATTATAAAGTAAAAATAGCTGCTCTAATTTTGGGCTACCTGTCACTGCTTCTTTTTGGAAAAAAAAAAAATCATGGAAGGAGAAGAGAGTGAGAGAAGAAAGGAAGCTTTAATGATATTTTTCTGAATGTCTTTTTTTAATCTAAACTTGTCCTTTATTCTTATTCATAAGATTTTATCAAACTGCTAAGCAAATAAGGCTAATTGTGATGGGCATTAACATACACAGGAACCATAAAGTGTGAATACACAACTCTCCTATCTTGTTCTGAAAAGGTAAACTAAATTAACGCTGAATTTCACCATTGATAATAAAGTAAAAATAGTGCTCCATGGTCTGTATGACAATAGGCAATAACATGCAAAAGATGGAAGTGCACAATCATACCAATAGTTTTATACCTAGCCATATTATTTCCCTGTAAACATGTACATTTAATTACCCTGTCATTTATCTTCTCCTCCTCCATAGGCTCAATGATTCATCTGTGCAACGTGTAAACTACAGCTTTTCTCTTTTTACATAGCTCACTCAAAATCCTGCCTTTCTCCTCCTTCCAGACACACACAAAATCTTCCATTGCTCAATCAATGGATTGAAATATTGAACTACAATCTTTATTATCTGTATTGATGGAAGGATATCCTGTTTTTAGGACCTGCCTGAGTTTGGTTGACACAAACCCATCCATTGCTGCTCTAAGCGTGCAGCAAATTTTACATCCTGTTTCTCTGCCACACAAAGCAAAGGTACCAGCAAGGTCTTTGGGAGCAGATGAGAAACAGTAATAACAATAGCTTAAGATGGCTAAACAATCCCTTAAGGCAAAAGGAAAATTAAATTGATAAATTTTAAATCCACATAGTAAATTTCGCCTATCAATTGCACAAAACTAAATCATAAAATATTTATTTAACTAGTAATAATATAGTATAAAATTACATGGGCTTGCTTTTTGATTGGTGACAGAAGTAAGCATTAGTCATTGCAGCAAGAAAGCACATGTCCTCATTGTTTGGCTAATGAGTTAACTCTCTATGAGAAGTGAGAGTATCTTCTCAGCAAAGAAGATTTAGGTTTGTGTGCGACATCCAGTGTCGTGAGGGTTAGTTCTGAAGATATGACAGCTGTTGGCACTCAGGCCCAGGTGGAGTACACATACTTCAGCTCACTGCATCTCAGTATCCAGACACAACAGTCATTGCTGGTGCTGAAGCCAAGGGCTGCCCTGATCCTATGTCTCTCATCTGAAGCATTCCCCTTACCAAATGTAGTTTTTTTGGATTAGGTCCCAAAAGCCTACGCTCTTTTCACTTTAATCAAAGAAACCATTTGGGAAAGTCAGGAGTGAACACCAGCTTTTATTGTGATCACAACCCAACAGTCTCACAAGCAGTGAGATGGTGTCATACAGAGACATCACATTTCTCAGTGAGTAATGCCTTAGCAAAAAAGTGTCAAAGGATTCACTTAGGAAAATCTTTTGGCTATAACATTCATAAATAGCTTCATTCTTTTGGTTCCTGACATCACTGCAATCCCTTAATGAAATTGCAATTGAAGGAGGCTAATTTGTGCTCTAATTATATATTAGTCTGGGCTGAAAGGTTTCTGGACGGAAAAAGGTTTTCTTCAGGCAATCTTTTATTCTGCTCATTGTATTTACTTAACAAAGAGCAGTCAGCTTTTACTCTGAATTCCCGTAATAGAGTTGAGCTGTAGTGTTACCCAGCTAAGGGCAAACATATGCAGTCATTTCTGATGGCTTCCGATAACAGTCTTTAACAAGAGCAAGGATTATTTGCAAATGTAGGAAGAATCAGGCCAAAAAGCTAACAGATGTGCTGCTGAAAAAGTTTAAAAGCTCTTCAGCTGGAATATCTTCCAGACCTGTGGTAGTTTAGCAGAGAGGTAGTTTAAGGAAATTCAGAGAAATATTTTCTCACTAATAAAGGAAGTCCACATAGAAATATTTTTTGCTGGGTCACTGGAAAGAATATATTTTTGGTCTGGTTTTGATGCTTCTGCCACAGGATGAAAGGCCAGTATTGTTCACAATGTGCAGGATGCAGAGCATTTCCACCTGAAGAAATAGGTGAGCCTCAACTACCTATTTCCTCAGCCATAGTTGAGGCTCTCTAAGCAGACGAGTACTTTAGGAAAGCAACTGAGCTCTTCAAAGCTGTGGATCACCTTTGTAAGGTGTGGTTTTGTTTCTTCTGTCAGGTAGAATTCTGTTAATATTGGTCCCCAGTAAGGTCCCCATAGTTTGTCAAGAGGAATTCAGCCTAAACAAAGTAAAGGTCCAGATAAATAAACTAGTTATCAAAGGAAATAAAACATTTAAATCTCTGTTTCTAGTGTTTGTGTTAACTTCAGCATTTCCCTATAGATAAATCCTTAGCCAAATTTTAAGCTAGTATAAATCAGTATCAGTTCTCATTTTGCTGAATCTGTCCTGGCATCTTATGCAGATTCTGATCGTGGCACATGGAAGTAAATGTTTCTGCCATCTACTATCTGCAGGATAAACAGAAACTGCTGTTAAAAGGAACAGCACTTAATATGAATATGCACAAGAGGGATTTCAAATAGTGTTCTTATTGTATGAATAATAGCTTCCTGTGCACACTATAAGGGTTTCCAAAAATCATATCAACAATTTATAGATTTAGGAGCCATTGTAGTCTCTTGTACCATCAACCCTTGAGCTTTCTCTAAGACTTCTGCTTCAATTTCCATCAGGGAGAGAAAGCAAGAGGAGTTGATGGTTTCATGCATTGGAGCTGATGGTCTCATCCGTTAGAGCAGTTCTCATGTCCCTTCTCCCAGGGCTGACTACCTCCCCTGTTCCCAGCTGGACCAGTTCAAGCATCCTGCACTCTGCAGTGCTCAGGCACTACTGCTGGGAAGTGCAGCCAAGGAACATTACATGGGGCCAGAAACCAGGAGAAATGTGTGTTTGGCATTTGTGTGTGCCAGCTGTAATAAATTCATCGAAACTGAGTGAATTTTGGTGGGATTGTAGAGTCAGAAAAAAATTTTAAAAAAGAAACAGACTTGCCAAGATGTTTTGACCTCAGTAAAACTGTGAAGTAGAACTGAATGCATTGACTGAGTACTGATTTTATATGTATCTTTTCTTCTGTTTTCTTCTAGAAAAACTAAGCATACTATCAACCTTCATAGCACCCTTCAAGTACCTGAGTCCTGGCCCAGCCACCATGGAGGATGAAGACAATTTGAGTAAGCAGTCTCTTTTCTCCATAGATAAATAATAGAGTTGAAAAATAAGAGCTCTGCAGTGTAGGAGCTATTATGGAAATGAGGTGGATTTGCAGCTGTTGGAAGACCATAAGTCCAGTCCTCATGTAAAATGTAAGATTCCATGATGCTGAGTGCAAACATGTTCTCCAGTCTCCAGAAAAGGAGGGGTTGATCTCAACTCACCTTCCCAGTTTTCTCTGTGCACTCTGGAAAGGGGAAGCTGTAAACAGTATGTCACAAATACAAAGGAAAAACTTCTTATAAAGGTGAGATGTTTGTACTCACGAGACTGTGGAGATAGATCCTTTTCCTTTCCTGTTTATGTTACTTTATTTTGCTCACTTGCTTTTCTCATGAAAAAGGACATTTTCTGGTGTGTGTTCCTCCTCCTTTTATTTCCTCAGTTACAAAAGGACTTTTGCAAAAGTAAAGATTGCAGGATTGAGACATCCACTTAAGCTGTTTACTTCTGTGATATGACCTGGAGAACAAAAGAAAAAGAAAAAGAAAAAAAAAGGGAAAAGAAAAGGAAGGGAGGGAGGAAGGAAGGAAGGGAGGGAGGAAGGAAGGAAGCAAGGAAGCAAGGAAGGAAGGAAATTGAATTGAGAATTGATTAACCAGACTTACATAAACTAGACGTAACCTAAAAATTAGCCACTGTATTCTCTTTGGCCCTTATAACTCAGCCAACTGTCTCAGCCCATGACTATGGAGGTGGAGGAAAATGAAGTCTGAGTGGGCAGTTAGGACTTAATAACCCTCAGTAAGCTCTTCCATTTTTCACCTAGAAGCAATTATTTCGTGTTATCCAGCCCTGCTTATTGTAACACATCTTGAATCTTTGTGGGGAAAAAAAAAAAAAAAGAGAGAGAGAGAGAGAGAAAAGCTTTCTGAACCAAATGAGCAACATTTTAGCATCACCTACCAGATGGGTTTCTTTTCCAGTCAGACACATGCTGACATGTTGCCCTATTAGAGTCAGTTGCTGGGAGGAATTGGCAATTTTTCCCCTGTTGTTGCTAAACTGCCATGGTTTGGTCATGGTGCATCACCAAGGGGAAGAGCTGCTGGAGGACTGAAGGAGCACAGCCTGCTATTTTCTGCTGCTGAGCATCACATGGACATCACACCGTTCTGCTGCACACAGTGACTGGAAGGCTTTTACAGATCTTAGCAAAGGCAAAAAAAATCCTGAAAATCCTTCAAAATTGCTCCCAGGAAGGCTACATTTTCAGGAAGACATATGAGAAGTATACACACACCCAGGAAACATATTATGCACACGATAAGCTTGTGCAGGCACCTCCTGCGTAATAGTTCCCAAATGTGCTACTTAGTTATTTTTAGGTAATGTAGGAAGTTTGTGCAAGCCAAACACTGTAACACCATTTTCTTATTGCTACTGTGATGCCAAGGCAGCTTGTGCCTGCGTGGGCTTTAAAATAGCTCACGTGGACAGGGTAAGCTATGTTTTCTGAAAGAAAAATAGCAAATGTCACTGTTTTCAGGGTCATCCTACCCAGCTCTCCTTTTGGTCAAACATATGCTCCAACAAAAAGGCAGCTATTTATTTTTGGTACACAGAACACATTTTAGGTGTTACTATTAGAGTCTTAGAAAAAAAAAAAAAAAAGAAAAGATGAATTAATTTAAAGTCATCCATATTTCAGTGTTCACTTCTAATACAGTGGTATAAATCCTACTAAAGCCTACAGCACACATGTACCTATGGAGTAATTCGGCATTTTAAAGAGCTTCAGTGACTCGCTCTGAACAAGCAGAGAAACCTCCTTTGTGTTAACAATTTAACAGGAGCCCAGGAGAATGCTGGCAATGTAGAGAAGTGGGTTGCTTGTCCCTGTAGTTTTCTGCTCACTGAGCATACTATGAGAGTGTCGCTTCCCATACTGTGGTGTATCCATGGACAGAGTTCCACTAGCTGAAATGGATAAAAATCCTGTTTTACTTTCCTTTAGGCCTTCTTTACAAAGAGAGCCATGTAGGTTAACTACAGCTTCATTTTCAACAGGTGATTATTAGCATATAGACACTATTTTTGTGGTTTATGATCCATGAACTAGTATTAGAAAAAGTATCAAAGTCACCATGCACCTTTGGAATAGAATTTTGGATAAAGTAATCATCAGTCTCTGATGAAGACCTAATCTTAAACATGCAAGAAAAGGATCTATTCATCTCCAGAAGTCAGTTGTACCTAAGAACATAAGAAGTCTCACAGAGGATTAGAAATAGGAAGTTTAGCTCTGTGCAATGTCTTCAACATTTGTTGTTAGTGACGGACTGAGAAAAAGGATATTTAAATTGGGATCCTCCCCTTGGTATATCTTTCTAGCACCTAGCAAAAATTTACTTTGCTAGAGTTTGCACCCTAATCATCCTATTTCTCAGACATCAACAGACCTGTCTAGTCCTCTCTGGAGCCCACTGATACTTCTGATCTCAACAACAGCCAGGAACAGGGAGTGATTTAGAGTGCTGTCAAAAAGTACACCCTTTTATTGCTTCAAGCCTGCTGTCTCTAGTGCTGGGATTGTATGAAACAGTGAATATGCTTTCCCTGTTCACTGCCTGCCTGCCTGCCTTTCATGACGTTACAAACCTATGCCTGTCCCTGATCTTTAATCGTTCCATCCACACTATGCCATGGGATCAAGGCAGAATACCACCAGGCACAGATAGTTTTGAATCTAGGTTGTACCTCTAGCAGGAATGTATGATTCCTATAGATCTCATTATGGAATGCTGCCATAAACACAGGCTCACTGCAGCATATACTTCTCCCCAGTGTCTGCAGAGGGAGCTGATGGCTGGAGAGGAGGGTTCCACAGCCACAGAAAAATCATGGGTTTACATTAAGGTTTAAAGATACCTATGTGTGTTGTCACGTAAGAGAAGAAGGAATAATTTCTGTTGTTAGCTACAAGTTTATTATTCCAAAGTCAAGAATATCAACCTAAAAATCCCATCAGAATAGTTCTCAAACCTCCGTTGTGGATTCAATAACTGTATGAAATGCCATTTTGTTTCCAAGAGGAGACTTCCCTACATTGCATTTGATGTAGTAGCTGACCTTGGACAAAGATGCCGTGGCTCTGGCTGCAGGGTTCATACCTATTGTTTCTGATTTAATGATTTTTCACTTTCAAGTATGCCAGGAAATTAGGGAAGTCAATCTTTCTAGCCTCTTCAGTCAATGTGATATAGATGAACAACAAAAATGTACTCTACATAAGCAAGTCAAACAAGGGTTAGATTTCATAACACAGAAAAATAAGAATTAAGTCCTACCTCTATTGTTAAAAATGTGTTCATAGAAATACAGTGTTTACTAAACGTTTCTAAAGACAGAAACTGCCTGTGTCAGAGCTATCATTGATTCAGGAGTTTGCTATAGAGGTTGTAAATTCTCTCTTTCCACAGCTTTTCAAAAATGTAGTGCCCATTGTAATTCAATAGTAAAGATGCCAGCCAAAATAAAGATACCAGCCAGAATGAAGATGCCACCTCTCCTCTCCTATCCTCCCTAGAACTTGTCTTGGCAGCAGAATAACCTTCAACAGGAACAATATTATCTCTTCAAATGTAGCGTGGAGTATCGGATGGTTAGTTCTGCAGAGCCCTTACGACCTAGAGACATAGGCAGTGTCATTATTAGTGATGCATTATAGTTCTGAAATGCTCTTGATGATGCAAACTCTCTAGGTTAACTCTACTGTGCATAATGACCAAAAGGAGAAAAAAACATGAAAGAGCAGACAGAAGATTGAGGAATAGTGCATAAATAAATATATTTCACTAACTGTTCCTCTCTCCTGTTCAATTACTGAAGCAAAGTCAAGATCACAGTGTCTCCTGTTGCTTATGAAACTGCAAAAATCAATGAATAAAGTTACCTGGGGACATATTACAGTGCAAAGCTGTGGGACTTTTTAGAAAACTTACACAATAAATTAGAAACTATTGCCAAAATTCATGTTATTTTTATTCCTCCTTTCTTTAACTCTTATAATGTTATTATTCTCCAACCTTTCATCATAGGAAAACCATAATTTATTATCTTTCTTTTTTCCCAAAATGTGTTTGGGGAACTCAAGAACAAAGACATTATGGGAGATAACAGGACGGAAAATGATACACAGTTTTGCATTTTCCCTGTGTGCATCCTCTGACTTACCCCTTTCCTTTTAGTGCTCTTCATTTCTAAAATTGCTTGTGATTGTTCTATTACAGCTGCTTATAGTATTTATCTTCCATAGTTTGGTGTCATTTGCCTGCTTTGTCTGACTTTCACAATAGAACTACATGTGCCACCATTAGAGAGGTAATCTTATGTCTGCTACACAGAGGTCTCATAAAAGACACATTTCAAAGATTTCCTATTTCAAAGATACCTGAAAGTATAAAGTAATTCCACATTTCCTGGCAGCTGCCAGGTATCACACAAGTCCATCAGGCTCCCAGACTTTCTGAGGCACTCCCTGAGTTTATGCTGCCTCTGATTTACATGCCATGGTGAATTTTGGCTGCTGCAGCTCCAGCTGAGGTCTGGGAAAAACTGGGCTGTTTCCTGGTGTTTCAGGATCAGGTCCTCTAAAATCTGGTTGACTGTAAGGATACTTACATGGATTTCCTTCACTGTGACTAGGTCAAAACGCACCATAAATACAGGCATGTCACTGTTGTGAATGCCCAGCTTTGTCCACATATCCTTTGTGCCTGATCTCTGCATTTTTTTCACTGCATCAATGCAAACTCTCTGTTGGCCAAAGCCTGGACTAGACAATTTCATAGACACAATTTAAGACAAACAAGCAATGTTTATTTTATGTTGCCATGGTTTTAGTGAACCACTGTTTTATTGAGGGTGGTTAAGATAAGATGTTAAGGTCAGATGTTCATGCTCACAAATCTGTGGTTCTCTGACTATGAAAGAAAAAACAGTTGGAATAAAACAATATGAATTATAAACACAAATCACCCCTTGAGTTTTCCTATTCAGTGGTGCATAATCAATACAAATTCTTTTCAGACCTGAATATTGTGTGAAGCAGGAGCTATCTTTCTTTTCATGCTTGCTGGCTACAATATCATTATGTACCATAATTGGCTCTGTAAAAACCTATTAGGTAAGATGAGAGAGGTGGTGTGAAATACAGAACCAAATCTGCTTCCTACTAAAAAATATGTCTGCATCAAATATTTCATCTTTATTTTAAAAAATGCACACAACTAAAGAGACATCTTCTGAGTGGGATGGAAACATGAGAAAGGGTCATGATGGAAAATGGCTGGCCAAAACCAATGCCATGCTGGATAGACGAAGTTAAAGTTATCATGTCCTTTCCCTTCAGATCAGAGTTTCTACAAAGGGAGTTGTGAACTCAGTGAAAAAACACCGCATTATCCTTGTGCCTTAGTTATCGTGACCTTTAAATGTCTTATTTCCAGAGAGGCTGCTTTAAAGATGTTATAATTTATACAGTTGAATGCCATATGATGAAACTTTCCTTTTTCTATTATGTATTTCTTTTGCTTTCCTTCCTCATTTGTCTTCGTTCTCCCCCCTTAGCTTCAGAAACTAAAAATTAACTAGTCACTAAGACCTTAATTTGTCAGTTCACATTCTGCCTTAGCAAAGCATTGCAGAAGATAACTCTCCAAGTACCTTTTGTGAGACACAGACACAGGCTGGAAGCTCACTATGTGCCGAAGAGTTTTCAGAACAAGAAGCCTAAAGACTCAATCCTCCAAATGGGCCTCCATATGCGTCATTTGAGCCATGATTTTCACTCATGTCTAAGCAGTAATCTGCTCTCTGTGGAACAACTTTCACTAGTGTAGCATTAGTGCTCTGATGGGAAAAAGTCTCTTGATATTTAATACAAGTGCAATGGGTCAGGATGTAAAAGGAGGTTTTTTATCATGATGGTTTGTTCCACATAATCCTCTGCAGGCTCCTGTGCATCCGTCAGACCAGCCTAATACTGAGATGAAGCAAAGATGCACCCCTCCAGCAGAAGTTTCTCAAGGCTTATGCAGGGATCTCACCCCTTACATCCTTGCAGCCAACTTGTACATCAGGGCAGAGAGGAAACCAAATGTGACCATGGCCATGGTCCCTCCCAAAGGGAGGACTATTCTCTGTCCTCTGAGGACCACAGGGACCTTCTCTGAGCATGGGACTGACACAGCCTATGCAGGTGGCATGCTCATGCCTGACAATAACAAACCACAGGAAAGGCTCCATGCCCAGTGCTGGTCGCAGTAAAGCAGGCAACCACACAGTGCTCTGCTTGGAAAGGGAGGTGCATTGCTCCAGGGATGAGTTGCCTCATAAGTTGGTTGGTTACGCTCATATTTAATTTTTCCACTTGTCTCTGCCGCGAGGAATGCACAGGAGCACTGAAGGATGTATCAGAGGTGCAACACATTTAAACAAGCTCATCAGAAATGACAGAAATGTTATAGGATGATTATTTAGACAGCAGCATATTTTGTGTCTCATTCAGGACCTCAGGGAGATGAATCTCCATTCTCAGTCCTGCCTCTGCTGCAGCAGGGCATTGCTTCGCAGCACGGACATTGCACAAGCATAGTTCAGAGCGCTGGGGGATTCACTGGCTCAACAACAGCAACAGAGTACTCCCTCCATAGCTCCCCATTGTCATTTCATTCCCTTCCTGGTGCTCCTGGCAGTCACTCTCTCCCATCTTTGACACAGATCATCCTTTACATCAGTATTTGTTCCCATCATGATGCTCTGGTTTTTCCTGGTCTCATTTAGATTAGTTTTTGATGATGCAGAGACTATGAGTATCTGCAATTGAATTTGATAGAAAGGCATTCACTTAGTAAACTGGGACATGAGTCCAGACCAAATCATTGTTTCAAATGCTAGAAAGGTCTTTTAGATCATTTTCTAGGCTAGATTCATGACAGCACAAGAGCCTATGGTATGAGCAGGGATGGTCAATTTATTCATTGCAAATAGATTATTCAATACATTGGCCCATTTTTCTGTTTGTGAATCATTTGGGAATCATTTCTGATTTCTAATAATGTGTTCATAAGTATTCATCCACATGGATTATAGAAAGCCTAAGGGAACTTTACAAACTATTCACTTTTTATTAGTAATTATCCAGCAGTTCATTTAAGTCACGTGGCATCTGTTATGCTTCATCTTTGAATGATGTAATTTTTTTAAAAACAGAAGACTAATGACTAATAGAAGTGGACCTTTAGAGACAAGTAAACATCCAGGACATGCAAAAAAATCTGTGCTATAAATAATAAACCAACCATTATACAAATATTGGAGGAAAAGTCATAGAAAGGGATGAACAAGAATATCTATCTTTTTTTTTTGTTTTCTTTTTTGGCTATTCTGCCAGCCCTAGGCATAATGTCAGCTACTATGATGATAACTGTAATATGAGTTTTTTTCTTTCTTTACTGACAGGTACCAGCAGTGCAGAAGTAAAGGAAAATCGAAACATTGGCAACCTGGAGGATCATCCAGTAGCCTCTACTGAGAGGGCAAGAGGGGGAACACCTAGCAGTAAGAGAAAAAGACCCTTAGAGGAAGGCAATAATGGCCATTTCTGCAAACTCCAGCTCATCTGGAAGAAAGTTTCATGGTCAGTGACGCCAAAGAACGCTCTGGTTCAGCTACACGAACTTAAACCAGGATTACAATATAAAATGGTTTCCCAGACTGGTCCAGTGCATGCTCCCGTCTTTGCTGTTGCTGTGGAAGTAAATGGACTTACCTTTGAAGGCACGGGGCCCACAAAAAAGAAAGCCAAAATGCGTGCTGCAGAGCTAGCCCTGAAGTCATTTGTTCAGTTCCCCAACGCCTGCCAAGCCCACTTCGCCATGGGAAACTGCATCAACCCATCCACGGACTTTACTTCTGATCAGGCAGATTTTCCAGACACTCTGTTCAAGGAGTTTGAACCATCTACACACAGTGAGGACTTCTCAGTCTACAACCCCGTTAACAACGAGTTGCTCTCCACCGCTTACCGACATGGGCGCTTGCTCTGCCACACGCTGGACTTAATGGGCCACGGGAAGCAGAGCAAGCACAGGGTGGCATCCAAAGCCGAGAGTGAGAAGAACCCCGTGGTGCTGCTGAACGAGCTGCGGTCGGGCCTGCGGTACGTCTGCCTGTCAGAGACGGTGGAGAAGCAGCACATCAAGAGCTTTGTGATGGCCGTGCGAGTGGACGGGAGAACGTTTGAGGGCTCAGGACGTAGCAAGAAGCTGGCCAAGGGTCAAGCAGCACAGGCAGCCCTGCAGGCCCTCTTTAACATTCGGCTGCCCAGCCACATTCCCAGCAGGAGTAAATGTCACCATTTGCCACAGGTGAGAGCTCCTGGGTGGCTACCACCACGCTGGAGGAACCCTTTTGATGAGTGGGATTGGTATTGCTGCAGGTGTTATTGTTCTACCAGATGGTTCCTCTGGTGTTACAGCTAGTACCATGCCACAAAACAACTCTTTTCTCATAGAAAGAGCCAGATGCCACAGGCAAAAGCTTGGAAATAGTATCCTGAAATCGTTGGGTAGAATTTTCAACCCTTTCCATAAGAGGTATAGATGAGAGGCCAAAATTTAAGGGGAAATATCAACATTTCAATTTTCTAGAGACAATGATAGCATTGACACAGGCAGAAAAATCAGGTCATTCTGTGGTACTGCGTCTTTCTTTACAGAAAGGAGACCATAAACAAAAGGATGTCCCATCTCCTCCTTTTAGAGTTAATTTTTTATGAGGACCATGTCATTCAGAGGAGACAGCAATGACAAGGAATGTGTCTGTATCACAGCAATTCTGCCATTGGAAAAGTTAAGGATTTTTGCTTATTATAGACTTACCTTTGGAGTCGACTTTTTGTTTGTTTTTTTTCTTTGTTTGTATTGTTTAGGGTTTTTTTTGTTTTCATATATGCCTCCAACAGCACAAGGGATAGTGAAAGCTCTGAAGTTTTTCTGGAACAAATGTAGAGATTACTTCTGTATTCATACAGAAAATATAGATCTGAGGTACATACTTCACACATAAGAATTTCATAGTTGGTCATATGCCAAAGGCTATCTTAGCATTACTCAGACTTGTATCAATTTTCTAAGTTCAAAGGAAGCCAGGATTAGAAGACACTGGGAAGCATTACATGTGTTCAAGTAATTTATTGATTTGTTTGCACTATCAGAAAAGGTTTGATTCACCAGCACTGGGAGGTGATCTACCATTACAAAACTCCCTTTATGAAAAAAGCTGTTAATGTCCAGGGTTTAATGCAAAGCACTAGGAGCACTAAGAGTCATTCTGCTGTTAGCTTGCAGTGACACCCTAGGCAAGTCATTTAAATTCAACATGCCTGTAATAAAAATGAGCATATTATATGAAAGAACACTTCAAGATCCTTATGTAGTGTGTAAATGCAAATTATGAGTAGCAATTCTCATTAACATTAGTAAAAGTGTGCATTATATGTTCAACAAGTTTGACAGGAGAGGTGACGTGAGGTGACGTGATTGCCTGCAGGACCCAAGAATTTATTTGTTGACCCATAAGATTCCTTCCTATGTTTCCAAAAAGAAAACATGACAAATATGAGAAATTCTAAAATACACCATAACCCTCCACCCCTTTCTTTTAATTCTGTTTTGCAAACTCCACGAACCAGCGGGATAATAACATAGTTCAGTAATCGCAGTGATGTTCACACCGTGCTTTGCAGGCATTTTGGAAACCTTGGCCAACTTGGCAGTTTCATCCTTCCAGTGCTCCTTCAAAGCACACATAGTTTTCAATGAGTGTTTCATAGTGTTTCCTACCCAAATTAATTCTGGTAAGAAGCAGTCCCATTCTGCTGAGTGCTTTGCTGCCCCAGTGAACCTTGCTGGGTATGTCAGCAGGTAAATTCCTCAGCTGATGGTTTGTCACATTCTGAAACTGCACCACAAGTATCACTGACTCAGTTCCTGAACTCTCTGAAATACTCCCTGGTTGCTTGGCTTCAAAATCACCTTCTACCTGAATATCACATTTTACCTCAGTCTCCAACTGTTCACTGGGTGGCACATTCTTCAGTCGATGTTCCCTTTTTTATGGCCTTTTCTCCTCTCTGTAGACTGCTGCCCTCCTTATCTTCTTCTTCTCACTGTTATGGAAGTATAAATGTCAGTGAAAAGGTGTCACTGAACTTTCTCTGTCAGTATTTTTTGAGTGGTTATGTATTGTCCAACTACGAGATTACTCGGGCCCTTTTAATGCCAGCATTCAGCACATTAATTGGGAGATAAGCCTTAACGCTGATTTCTGTTGACCTCCTTACTAGCTGGTCTCATCAACAGATATAGCAGCTGTGACACAAAACCTGAATTTGAGTTGCTCCCTTAAGTCATAACTCAACTTCCATAGAAACCAACAGACCTCTTTCCACTGACTTCAGCTGAGTTACAGTTTAAACACTAAATCCAGAAGCATCTTTTCTTGTTCTCACTGTGTTATGCAGCATCTCCTCAAGTGACTGCCTTTGCTCACTGCTTCATTCAGCCCATCTGGCTGGTTGGTCAGTCAAAGTGGTGTAACCATGCTGGGGAGAGTGTAGCTCTCAATGAGCTGTGGTCAGAGCTTGTTGTTCCAAACGTTTCAGCTCCTTCTTGTCTCCCAGATTTTATGTGAACCGCATTTTCAAGGACAGGTTTCAAGCCAAGTTTTCAAAAGTATTCCTGCTAAGTAGGCTTGGTTTATGTGCAAAAGTATTTAAAAGCAGGAGAGCACCCTGAAATCCAAACAGCTTAGGGGTAGAATTTGTTGGGAAGGATTGATTTCTTCACAGAATAAGGAGCTACTGTTGTTCTATCCAACCATTCATTCTTCTCATGTGCTTCATTTTGTTTGTTGGAATACCAAACAACTATCTCATTGGTTATGGTGAGAGGTAAACAAGATCAGCTGTAAGAGTTTTCACCTATATTTTGAGTATTTTGCAGAATCCAAGAGTGTATTTATCTCTGTATTTGTCCTTTACACAGACTGTTCCAACTTTGCATGTCTCTGCTCCTGTTCCCCTTGCTGTTACCAATGATGTGTAGGTGGTCACGATTTGGCTTTTCCTGATTACGGCCTGACTGGAAACAGGAAATAGCCAAAAATCTTGTAACACCGTTAGTCCAGTTATCCTGAACTTTTATATTTCAGTGTCCAAAACAGTGTCAAAAGAAGTCAGACGCCTTATGAGCTGGGCCTCTGAACAACATATGTTTCTACCTTGCTCATCGGGGCTTCCAGGGGACCTGATACCCCTCAGCCTGGGCCTTGGGCATGACCTTGGACTGACAGACACTTCCCTGCTGACTAGGGGAGATTCAATTTAAACATCAAAAGAAGCACCATAAGAAGAACTAACTGAAAGGAGGTTGTAGCCAGGTGGGGTTTGGCCTCTTCTCCCAGGCAACCAGCGACAGGATGAGAGGACACAGCCTCAAGCTGTGCCAAGAGAAGTTCAGGCTCGGCATCAGAAAGAATTTCTTCACTGAAAGAGTAGTTAAGCACTGGAGTAGGCTCCCCAGGGAGGTGGTGGAGTCACCATCCCTGGAGGTGTTCAAGAAACGACTGGATGTGGCACTTAGTGCTGCAGTTAATTGGCATGGTGGTCTTCAGTCAAAGGTCAGACTCGATGATCTTGGAAGTCTCTTCCAGCCTTAATAATTCTATGACTCTATGATTCTATACCTTCCAGTCTGTCCTGAGAAGTGATGTCTACACAGGAGGCTTCCTGAACCACCAGGAAATGCAGAGCATGGATGTAAAATCCTATCACCTTGATCTCTTCGGAATCAGATGAAACAAAGAACTACAAAAATAGCAAAGCCAGAAATAGGTCAGTTCCCTGGGTCATCTGCCATCCAGCTTGCTTCCTCAGCTGCCTCTCCTGCCCCTCACCTGCTAATGCTGAAAACACGCTGTGAAATTGGGAGCACTTTACGAAACCAGTGCTTTCTTAAAAAAGCATCACTGTGCCTCTGACTTTTTTTCCTGTGATTGCTGCACAATGTGTTTGGGCTAACTGCAAACTTATACCCAAAAGGAAAAAAAAAGTGTATTGCAATTTACACCAGAAAAAAAATTAATCTCATAATTTAAAGCCAAAATAATTGAGGTCATGCTTTCTTTACTGCCATCAGCGGTGCATTAATCCACTTCTGTGAGTCTCATACAGCCACAATGGTGACTGGGAGACCTGAGCTCTTGCCCATGTATAGGATGAAGAGATAATCCAAGAACCAGCTGAAATGGTCAAAAGATTTGCCAGTTCTTCCTCAAACCAAATATTTTATCTGTACTATGCACTGAAGTGCAAGATAAATACTATTGATAATCTGAGGCTGGGCATACCATATTGATCAAAATAGCCAAGATAGAAGCCTGGAGATCTGCTAAACTCATGGCAGAGATAAAGTGAGTCAGGAGAATGGAAATTACAATGAATCACTGCACCTTCTATAAGTCACTAAATATTGCTCCTTGTTTTCTAGCACATTTGTTCTGAATTCTTACTGTCCATCAAATAACATGCAATTTCTTCAATTATCAGCTTTTATGCAAGTCTGACAATTGTTTCTCCCCACCTTTGAAGCTCATGTTCTTACATTCCAAAACAGGAGGCGACATCAGAGAGTGCTGACCTAACCAGCTCTAATGAGTCTGCACTGCCAGGAATTCATGCACACAACACACTCCCAGAGTTTCCAAGTGCAGTGTGCTCATTTCAGGAGATCAAGGTGGCTCCCAACTGCATCTGACCAATTTACAGATTGTTTTACTAATCTTCAAGTCTTTCTAATCTATCTCAGTCTAAACAGCATTCTTACTGCTGTAGAGCAAAACCATTAATTAATATTGGCATAACAAATTAGTAATAGCGGAGTGCTTGGATTTCAAAAGGACCTAAATTAGAAAAGGATAGGTGTGAAAATCACATTCACTCTGCTTTGAAATGACTTTACGCTGCTGGTACCGGTTCACATCCAGAGCCTCCAGAGCAGTGGTTGTCAATTTATTTATTTAAATGAAACCTCATTGTCTTTTGTGTGTGTATCATCAAAAAGAAGCAGGTTTTTTTCCTTTGGCAAATACAGCTAACCTTTTGAATCCAGCTAAATTCCCTATTTGCCAAAACTTCACTTGTTGACTGAAACAACCTCAGTATCCCATTGTTAAGATTCTTTACCTCAAGCAGGTCAAGGATTCCTGCCAGTTAACTTCAGTGTCACCTCGGTGTGAAGGTGGCAGTACCATGGAAAGAACAACCACCATGTCAGGGAAAGCCCCATACCCCACACCTCTCACCCACTTCCCTCCAGAAACCTGTTTCCCTGTGTTGCCAAACTGGTTCATTTTCATGCTGTGTCAGTTGTTTCTGCCTCCTTCACTTTATTTCTCTCACTATCCTCATTTGCCAACTTCCTTGCAACCATGCCCTCTCGCCCGTGTCTCAATTAAGCCAGGGCTGAGGTTGGCAGTGATAGATTTGACTCCAGAGTTAAGGGCAGCAACACACAGAACAGGCATTGAGGTTTGAGGAGCTGTTCCAGCAGGTTTCTGTGAAGAGCTTTGTGGTAAAGTGAGCAGGTACATTGTTTTATAACCTTCTCTGTTTTCTGCTGCACAAAAAGAAACAGCTGATAGGTGTGTGTGTTTCTCCTGACAGGAGGATGCAAGAAAGAGGAATGGTGGTGACCAGAGACATGTCTCTACAATACAAATAATGTTTGGTTTTCAACCATCTATTTCCAACTCTGTAGGTGGGGAAAGTTGCTCTTTATAATCACAGCTACAGGCAATCAAGACATTTATAGGATTACAGTTCCTTAAGCAAAACAATGGCAAAAGAACCAATTTAGAAGCACAGCATTAGTGTATTGTATACTGTTATTATTATCCTGGATGCTAGTAAGATTGTAGTCACTTTTAGACTCACAGATGAGGGACAAGGACCACACCCTCACCCTTCATAGAAGTCCAACATAAAAGATAATTATTGCCCCAGAGACATTACAGCTTGAGTCTTAGATGAGGTGACCATGTTTTAATGTATATAATCTATGCAAGATCAAAGGGAGATGCAGAAGGGTTACCTACATGGAATTACTGGAAATAAATTAACAGGGTAGAAAGGACTCTGGTCACTTGCTCTCATAGCATCAGAACATATATGTAGACACATTAAAGGGCTTGCACATGGAAACCAGTCACCACTGCAAAACAATGCATTACTTTGCATCATCTGGGCTACAGTAATGCTGCAGCTCCTGCTGCAGAAAGAAGTGTCTTTTGCTCCTCAGTTGCTGGAACGTGTGACTCCCAGCCACAGATAACTCCAACAGGATCCCCAAAAGATTCCCCTGTGCTTGTCTTTAAGTCCTATATGATAGAGAGGCCTGAGGCTTTTGGAGCATTAGGTATGCTAAACAGAACTCTTCTAACAAGAGATGTTAAATTCTAAATGTACCACTCACCTAATTAATAATACTTAAGAGAAATGTAATAATCATGATAATTAGTTAATGAATGGCTGATCTTCATTTACAGAAGTGAAAAAATAATTGTAACATCTTCAAGGAAAAAATCTTTAAGGCTGAAAGGCATCTTTCTCAAATGTATATACACTTACATAATTTAAGTTTATAAGCAATCCAAAACTCTTCTTTTTCTGAAAAAAAGGAAAAGCAAAAATATCTAATTTTCCTTTATAAAAACTATGAAGGGTCCACGGTGACTACAGTGCATTTAGAGTAGGGTAAATCTGATTTAACCATCTAACTTGGCTGCTGGCTGCTTTTTTAACCCTTTAGTAGTTGACAATACTTCATACCATCCATACATCCACAGAAACAGCATTTGATTTCTTCCCTTCAGAGTCTACATTGCTTATTAAACGTGGCTAGTGAGACACAGCATGGACTCTGCTGACTTCTGCTATTTACCATGATAAACCAGCCTTGCCTATCTGGGAAGCTGATGGTGTGGATCTTATTTGTGAAGAATTATTCTTCGTGCAACCCATTAGGGTAAGACAGTTTGTGTAGAATGATTAGGGCTCCAGCAACAAGCAGAGCTCGTTAGTACATGAAAGCTGAATCCCAGTCTGGTGTCATCCAGACATAAAACCTCCTTCTAAACCAGACACTCTCACAGCTGTCAGAGTTGCCTTTGTTGTTTTCTGGCTTTGTAAGTGAACTAGGGACACTTCAAAAAGCTCCTGGCAAGCTGGACCTCGTTAAAGCTGCCACTTAATCTTGGACTTGCATACTGACTTTGTTTATAATGCTTCATTATTACCTACTTAATACAAGCCATGATCGTTCCACTCCACTAAATGGAGCTGTAATACAAGTGCCCAGAGTGAATTTTTCTTTGGTTGAGTTCCATGCAAAGCCTTAGCTGTTTGAGCTGGATTGTTACAGTCATGCCAAGACCACATTCTTTATCTATTTTTGTCTGTAGTCACATCTAGGAAGCCTTAATTATTCAAACAGACTTTTCCTCCTATGTACAGTGTATCAGAAGCAAGCTCCTACCATTTATTTTATGATGACTACCTCCCTCTTGTGGTCCTTGTGCCAGTCGTGTGGCAGGCAGATCATTGTGTAAGGGGAAAACTAACAGCACAAAATGCCAGTGCACCTTGACAGGGCTGATGCTCAGAGCCTCCAGTTTCCCTAGTGATGCTGCTCAGAATCCCAGTGCCATCTGCAGCAGAGGGACCACTCCCTTCCCCCTGATAGCAGGGAACGTCTTTGTCATTTTATTTTATTGCATCTGTTAGCTTTTAAAGAGTGCATTTGTGAAGTAGTCACGGAGAAAACCAAGATTTCTCCTGACCCTTCATCTCAGCTAAACTGTTCATGCATACTGCAGCTTGGAATGATTATGTACATACACACTCATACACATACAAAATAGCATGCAGGTCATAAAAATCAATGGGTGGAATATATTTAGGGCTTAGTCTTAGGATTGTTGAGAAGTAATGGACAGAAGAGACTTTGGACTTGTTATCCTGGATGTAAAATGTGATTTATGTGTTTAGACATTTATACAGCCAAACAGAGAATTTGCTCAGGTTCTTTGAGATAGTAAAATCCTTTGTTGTTCATGTAATGCTTTCTTTATATGAACATCTTACAAGTGAGTTTGGATCTCCAATGGGAGCAAAATTTATTAGAGAAAGGGTGGGTTTTTTTCTTTTTGCATGTGCATGATGCATGATGTGAACTTTTGTTAAGATAAAATATTTTTATAAACTCCTGAGAAATAGAAATGGGAGATAAATACACACAATCACTGGGAAAATGGGTAAGTTATCCATCTCTTTTCATCATAAAGTTTTATTCAATTAAAGCAATCAATATTGCCTATGTCTCATGATACCCATCAACTTCTTAGACTGAATTCTAGGACACATAAAATATTAATGCATCCATAAAACTTTTTTCCTCTACCTTAAATACTGCAATATAATGTTTAGACAAATTCATGTTGCTTTTTCATCCTTTCTAGTTTTCTAATTGACAAGTCAAAGTCTACTTCCTAGCAAGCTAACTATTATTTCCTATTTGTCTTCTGAACTGGAGTAGTCATTTGATATGGAAACACCATAGCATGATTGCTTTTAACCTGCTTGTCACGACGTCTGCTTCTGACACCAGCCCCACAGTCAGACCTGAATTCAGATGATGGCACCTTAAAATCAGTACTACAATGAGATGTCACCCAAATGAGCCCATGCTACTGAAGTCACACAAATTTGCTGCACAAATTCCTTGTGGGCTGTTTCTTCTTCTGCTCTCTTTATCTAGTTCACCTTTAAAAACTAAAGGTGGAAAGAGAACATTCCCTAATCATAGTTAACGAACAAAATGAATGTTTCGGTTTGTTCAGAAAAATATCCTAAGCATCCCATGATTTCTAAGTTCTTCTGTTCTTGTCATTTCGTTGTTGAGTTCCTTTTCTGAGGCCATCTTCTATGAACTGGGCATTAATACTCACAGAAATGAATACAATCAACTCTTTTCCCTCCTATGTGGGTCACTGCTTTACTGGGTTAAACACAAGGAATAATGTGTGTCTCCAAGGTCTCGTGGGGAGGGTGGAGACAGCTACACTGGCTTCTTCTTGTTTGATAATTAGTTCTTATCCAAATCAACTTTGCCCTATTCTTTTAAGGAATAATCCTCTCAGGGATATTGGAGAATAAACTCATTACTCCTGCATCAAACCCCTCTTTTCTTCTACTCTCTGATATACACACAAGTCATTCTAACCCCGGGTGCCTAATGAGCCTTGTACACTCTTCATATGGAGAACAGCTCATAGCAGCACCACAAAGACACTGTCAGGGCTTGGTTATCCTGGTCATTGCAGAGAAACGCTGTCCAAGAGAGGTGTAGAAATCGAACATTCTTGTTTAAACCTGACCCAGCTACGCAGAAACCCTCTGCAAACCAAGGCAGTGGTCATCAACATAAAGCAGCCAAAAAACCAGAAAACGAGCTAGAAAAAAAATAGGGAGCAGTGGTTGGTAGTACAGCAGGCATAAAGTCAAGTTCCTTGAAGGCTCATGGTTATGGCAGAAATGAGCGGCAGGTGTGCTGACTGATGCACACCACAAGACACAAATCAGAGACACACTGAATCTTTTTGTCTGAATATCAGCAGTTTGCACAAAAAAAGAAACATATCATGTAGCTGTTAAAACTGTTCTCTGAGCCAAAAGTTAGCAGGCACCACTTGGAAAGCAGCATGAAAATAGTGTCCTATAATAATGTTTATAGCAGCTATAACACGATCACATGGAGACATGAGGAATCTCCCATGAGGGTTGCCACTCTGGAAAACACGTTCACAGATGGTAAAGGTAGTTATCAACTCTTACGTAAGAAAACCAAAAAAGTCCTGGCACATTCATTCCTATGGATCATATGGATCATTGAGCTTGCAACTTGGCCCAAGGGTTTTGTTATTCCCAGCAAGGACTGACAACACATTAAGACACTGTCATATTTTGCTGCCTTTTGTGGCATTGCATGTTCTCCCTTTGGTGCTCAATTAAAGGCCAACCAGGATTTTTTCCTATATAGAATTACATGGATATTTCCAGAAGAGCAGGCATGAGTTCTTGACATGATATCTTTGTCCATTCTGTTCTTGACATGATATCTTTGTCCATTCTGTTCTTGACTTCTTCAAAAATACACATTCATTGCTGCAGCACATTCCTGCTGATCATAACTCATACACGTCTGTCTGGTTCTCTGATGGTTTGGGCATGGCCTGAAACAGCAACATTTGCCCTGTCAAGTATCTCATCATGGCTGAAGGACTCTGTAGATTGTATTTGCCCTTCCACTTGATGCTGGCTACTAATTGGAGAAGACAGCAAAATATCTTAAAATTTAGTTATTTGCTAAAGAAACTGACTATTTTACTCAAATTCACAAAAAAATTCTGAAAAACAAAACCACAAAATGCTGCCATATGAACCCTCAAGTAGAAATTATTTTTTCCTTTGCTGTGTTCTTTTTATTTAAATGTATTATATTTTTGGTAACAACCATAATCCTACTGATAGGAGATGCCCTCTGCTTTTCCAGAGCAAGAACCTTCACCTTCATGTTTTATATTTTGACTTTGAGGGAGATCAAAGTACAAGAGAGATAGGCTACTGCTATCTGGAAAACACTGATGGCAAGAAATAATAGCATTCCCCAAAACACTGACAAGCTACTGTGAATAGATTTTCCTTTTAAATCTTACAGTCATGAAATAAAAGTAACGACTTTCAGATTTACTCGTCTTTGACATAGATATTTTGAAATTTTTCCTTTTATGAATGGGCAGGAGCCTAAAGTTATATCTTTGCCTGCATCTCTTCTCGGACATTCGTGAACTTAGAGAGATCTAAAGCCCTCCCTCTCTCAAAAAGAAAAAAAAATAAAAAGTAGTATTCTCCTTTATACATCAAAAATCAATCAATCAAGCCAATCTAGATAGTCCTTACAGGTAGACTAACATCCTTACCATGCAAAATAGTTGAAATCAAGCAGATATCTGAGCAAAGCTTCCCCATGGCAGACCAGGAGTGACCTGTGCAAATCCAAGGGATCTGTTGGGGAGCCCTTGATAACAATAGGTCACCAGATAAAAGCCAATGAGGCTGAACTGAGCAGCGGGAGAGAAAGAAACATTGCAAAGACAAGCTGGAAAAAAAAAAAAAAGCTTCCAGGCTGCCTTTGACAGAAATTGATCTGAGCAAATTAGAGACTCATACTGCAGTGGTTAGCAGCAGTCGGTTTTTTGTTCTCCCATTCGAAATGTGAGATGCCAACGGGGAGATCAGCACGGGCCATTTGCCTTTCCTAGGCAGTGGTGTCTGGCTTGCAGGAGTAGGGCTGCTTGCAGCTTCAGACATGAGGGGACTTGGTGGGGTCAGGAATAGAAGTTTAAAATACAGAAATTACTCCACTGGGGACCTGGGAACAGCTTTTTGGAGTGAGAGGCAGAACTGACCCTCTGATGAGGCAAAAGCAGGAAAAAACCCACAAGTCTGGGAATGAAACTGTTGGAGTTACAGCACAATTCTGAAGTGAAATCCTTGCAAAGGCATGGATAGGGAAATACTTTAACAGTAGCTGGAAGCTGTGTTTTGCTATCTATGCCACATACTGTATTCTGGGAGCTTATTTTTTTTGCACATATACTTGCTATCATTACAAATATTAAAAGTCCTTTTTGTATCTGGGAAATTAAGGTGAATAACTGAACCAACATAAACTAAATTTGCTCTGATATACGTGGGCATGAAGCCACAAAACAATGTGGGAAGCTAATACCTTTATTCCATGTTCCCACAGGCATAAACCAGAGCTGAATTTGAACCTGTGGATTTATAGGGAATAAAATATCAAGCTTACCCTGAAATATGTTGCAGCTGTTTCTCATTCCATCATGCAGCTGATAAATAGCTAATCTCCAGTTCAGGACTCTCCATTTAAATAAGCACAGTATAAAGTTTAGCTATCTCTGACTGAACTACTTCTGCTGAAAATCCTTAGTTCACTGCTTCTGGCCCCTATTAAATGCAATTCAGATAAATTCTATTTTCTACTAGTATTTGTTTCTCTCCTGACACAGTTGGTATCAGGTCCTGCTAAAAGCTTTAAGACTGGAAGAAAAATCTGAAAAATACATTATTTAGTAAGCATAACTAAGCATCACTAATACTAGGAGGACAGGGTATTTCTTCTGTGTGAGCTGTTAACAAATACGTTGTTTTCTATGGGCAGCCTCATGCCACCATTAAAATTGATGATTTTGCAAAGCTCTGACCAAAAAGGTAAAAAGGGACCACGTCTTTCCCTGCAATACAGCAGACAAGTGAGAGCTATGAGACATCTTCACTTTGTTTCATATTCTGCTTACCTGCTCATCTGCTTTAGGAGCTGCCTCTTTCCCTGGTGGTGTCAGGCAGTGACCTGGCTGCAGGCAGGGAGTGGGCAGCTCTGCCACTGCCGCAGCACAGCCTCCCGTGGCACAGGGTCACATGTGTCTTCCAAAGTACTCAGCCTTGATTCCCTTTCCTGACTCTGATTGTCCCGTTGCTGGTTTCCATTTTCTGACACTCCCACTAGTAGAAGCTCTCTCCTCTCTCCTGGCACCCCTCATCCAGGCAGGAGCAGGCTGGAGCTGGAAGTAAGAGAGCAGAAGTGAGAACAATTCAGTACGATTTTAGGTTAAATGTTAGGTTCCCCGTCCTTGTGATAATCGCTGGCATTAGAGCACATTAGCACAATTGCACTCGCAGCAAATTAACAGTGATCTGTGCAGAGGCACAATATCAAGTGCAATAATAATACACATGTATGAAAAACATGATCACTACCTAATTAATTAATAACTGGTTACTGATTAAAAGGGGAGCATTTGGAGCTAAATGTGTCCTTGACAACACTAACAGGATTGGTTTAGCACTGATTGTATTTTCCAATAAGACATACAGTGCAAATAATTGCTTCCACTCTATCATGGAATTAATTCCATGACAGTTCAGCTGATTACTTCGAGGTTTTATCTGTGTTTTGTAGCTGCAAGTTCCGCTACCATTTTGCACCTTGCTAAGCAGTAGCAAAGCACTCTTCTGTTTACATGTATTGCATGTAATGTAGCAGGAGAAGCAGAATCAATACTGTAGATATATACAGTACCTGCATCAGAAAGGTTACCGTGCTCAGAAAATAGCTGATGAAAACTTGGGGTAATGAGCTGAAACATCCTGCAAGTAATTCCTAGCAGCACTAAAGACAATAATATAACTTTGCCTGACGTGGGTAATCCTCCACAGACTGAGGGAAGCATAATTTTTTCTGGAAGGGACTTTTGTGGTCCACTGAGAGTTTGAGTGAGATATGGGATATACCTTATGAGTGAGGAATGGCTCGTAACTCAGGAGAGGTGGAACCTAAATGAAGTCACAGAGGTCATTCTTATTTTATCACTGAGGAAAATATGCCCTGTATATCACAGCCTTTTCATACGTTTAGTTAGTGGGATAATTCTGGGCACAACAAATTGTTCATGCTTTTTTCATCTTGTATTTCATGAACAGAGAGCTTTTAAAAACAGTTGCAGAGGGACCATTTGCCCTGCAAGTCCAAAGCAAGGCTTCTTTACCTAACTTTAATGAAATCCATGGGAACTGTGGTTCTGTAAGGGTGTGGACCTATTGGCTATGCATTTTTGTACATTTTTCAATACATTTTTTGCTGGTGCTGCAGTGCAGAATCTAGAAGGGCCAATGAAGCACTCAGAGAAATTCGTCCATCCTTTTATCTCCCTTCATGATAGCAGCCATTTGTGTGATGTGAATATTTCTACAGAAGAGATTTCTGTGGATGTTTTCAGACTGTTTTCCTAACAAAATTAGATTTTTGAGATCAGCTTTCTGCTGCTTCTAGCAATCCTTGAGACTGTTCAACTATATATGATAATAGCAGATATCTTAAGACATTTATTCATCTATACAGGATAAAAATGGGGACTTTGGAGAGGCAAGAGCAACCCAAACTAGTCCTGCTCAGGGGACAATGTAGTCACCCCCAAGGCAGGAGCCAGGGGGCCAGGCAGTATGTTGGCAAGACACACTGAGACATTCTGGTGTGTCCATTTGGTCCTGTTTCTTCTCTTCTTAATGCAAGGAGCCTGTGCATCCTCTTTTTGACAGGTATGAGTCAATTTGAGCCTACAGAATCACAGAGAGTGTAAGAGGAGGTGTGGGCTTAGTAAGTACTTCCCTATAGCTGCAAGTTATCAAACTATTTCTTAATTAAAACCTACACAATGAATCCAATTGGTGTAATCATGATATTTTTGTTTCTGTGTCCTGAAACAGGTTTTGATATGATGCATCTCAATCTGTTCCCTCTGGGACACAGATGGACTTTTTCACTTAAAATTAAATTCCTCAGGATGGGGTGGGAGTTGTGTAAAAATGTGGGCATCTGGCAGACTCGTGGAGCACCTGGTTCTGATCTCAGTATCAGGCAGGAATCCTTTTTCTGGTAGTACAACACTGACCCAGACTTTGAGGATGCCACAGGTTCGTCACCTCCACCAAGCTGCGCCTGTACCAAGCACAAGAGCCCACAGCAACCCAGACCTGGCTCCAGAACATACCTACCCAGCACTTTTGGAAAACCCCCTTCTGCAATGTCTTGGCAGTTCCCTCCTCCCATGCCAGCCCTGACAAGGCTGGAAGAGGAGAACTGGCGTTTGCTGCAAACATGGTGTCAACAGGAAAATAGAGGTACAGCACAACAGAGACACAAAGCCTCTGCAGTTTCTCTTGAGGTCTCCTGTCTACCATGAACATCTCGTGCTTTCTATAGAGTGGTACAGTGCATCTAGAAGTCTTGTTTCTGTAACACATCACTCAGATGCACTCCAGCATCAATTAGCTGTCAATGTAGGAATACACAATACAAGAAGGAGGCAGATTTCTATAGTGTATACTTGGACTTCACTGTACTAATTAATTATTTTCACACAGAAAATTCCTCTCTTTTATGAGATCTGTGGACCTCTTTTTGCTATATACTGAACAGAACAAAATAGTGGGTGACATTGCAGTAACTACTGGGGCACAGAAAGCATGCTCTGACAGGTTCCCTGTGGAGGAGCCCATTTGTTGGTCTGGGACAAAACTGGAAAGGGCAAATATGAGAGCAGTCATCTCAGTGCTTACTTGGTGGGGCCAAAGGAGCAGGCAAGAAAAGAGCAGTGTTTGTTTTATTTATACATATGTTAGTAACCCAAAAGCAATCATCTGAGTTTAAATTTATTGTAGTAACAGCTGTAAATAATTTCACTATTTTTCAGTGCAATGTGTTGCCAGTTCAAATGACTGTCAGTAATCCTAACAAAGCTATTTCTCCTCCTCTCAAACAGTAAGATAAACTCATATGTAGAACAGTTAAATTCTCCTTTTTTCCTCACATACCTAGTTCTGATTGCTGATGGGCTTAATTAGCAAAAAGCAGAAGGTTGTGAAATGGTTGATTAGAGGTTCAGCAGTAAACTGGAAATATCCTCAGTCAGATGCCTGTTGATGAATCTACTGTGGTAGTTTTGTTATGGGATAGATGGGGCAGGTGCTAAAATCCTTACTTAGCAAAATTGAAGCCAATCAAAGTTGACACTGGATTAAATAGGAGTATTTGTTGCATTTGGCAGCTGTGAAGGGGGTTGCAGTTTGCTAGAGAAAGGAGGCAGTCCACAATGCCTCTGAGGGGTTGTGAGCCATGTATCACAAATGAATGAAGCAGTGTTAGGAGGAAACTGAGTGGGTGTCTGCTTTTGGCTGGGATGGACTTCATTTTCTTCATAGCAGCTCGTATGGTGCTGTGTTTTGGACTTGTGAACAAAACAGTGTCGATAAAACACTATATCTTACCTGTTGCTGAGTAGGGCTTACACAGCATCAAGGATTCTCTGCTTCTCACTCCACCCCACCAGCCAGAAAGCTGGGGGTGCACAACAAATTGGAAGGGAATACAGTCAGGACAGCTGCCCCCAACTGACCAAAGGGGTATCCCACACCATATGGCATCATACTCAGCAATAGCAGCTTGGGAAAGAAGGAGGAGGGGAAGACACACAGAGTTAAGGCATTAATAATAGACTTATCTAAATTGTCCTTTCTCACTTTTACCCTTCTGATTTTCTTCCACATCCAATTGGGAGGAAAAAAGGAAGGGAGCAGCTGTGTGGGGCTGAGCTACCTGCCAAGGTAGCCATAACAGTAACACTGGGAAACAATTATGAGAAGTATATAAAATCACCATTTACAAATCTACATTGAAACCAGTGGCAAAATTTTGTTGGGCACAGGTTCCATGTTAGAAGACCACATTTAGGGAATATTTGGAAAAGAAAATGCTGAGATACTACAACGTAAAAACCACCTTGATGGCTGTTCTCAGATAATCTGCCTGGTTTCCATTCATACCTTGAGGGGCTAATCAATAAAGCATAATTATCTCCTCTGTTTATAGGGTGATGCTTGCTCTCAGTTTGAATCGAGAACTATTGAAAGGGCATATGAGGAAGATCTGTATATGTCAGGATCAATTCAGAGTTTAAATTGCTTATAATGGCTTTTTAATGTCAATGTAGATATCTCCGAGTGGCCTAAAGACAGGGTGACAAAAAGTAACTGGCTGTGTCACCAGATAGTTTTTCTTTTTTAGTTTAAAGGGATATTGTCAACTGGAAACCTAGGCACAGAACTGACTGTAGTGCTAAATATCATAGTTTGCGTCTTGGTGACACAGCCTGTGACTGTTTTACCTATTTTAACTTTCTTTTTCTCCCTGATTGCTGTTGGCAGATTCAAATTAAAAACAAATAAACAAACAAACAAAAGCAAACAAAAAAAAACCAACAAAAAAGAGGAAATATGATTGCTAACTATGGAGTTTGTTGGAAATATCATAGAGTCATAGAATCATAGAATCGACTGGGTTGGAAAAGACCTCCAAGATCATCAAGTCCAACCCTTGATCCAACCCCGCTGTGCTTACCAGGGCATGGCACTAAGTGCCACATCCAGTCTCATCTTAAAAACCTCCAGGGGCAGTGAATCCACCACATCCTTGGGCAGCCCATTCCAATGCCTGATTACTCTCTCTGTAAAAAATTTTTTCTTATATTCAGCCTAAACCTCCCCTGACAGAGCTTAAGACCATGCCCTCTTGTCCTACTGCTGGTTGCCTGGGAAAAGAGACCAACCCCCACCTGGCTACAACCTCCTTTCAGGGAGTTGTAGAGAGTGATGAGGTCTCCCCTGAGCCTCCTCTTCTCCAGGCTAAACCACCTCCCTCAGCCTCTCCTCATAGGACTTGTGCTCAAGTCCCTTCACCAGCCTCGTTGTTCTTCTCTGGACCTGCTCCAGCATCTCAATGTCCTTCCTGAACTGAAGGGCCCAGAACTGGACACAGTACTCCAGGTGTGGCCTCACCAGTGCTGAGTACAGGGGAAGAATCACTTCCCTGGTTCTGTTGCCACACTGTTCCTGATCCAGGCCAGGATACCATTGGCCTTCTTGGCCACCTGGGCACACTGCTGGCTCATCTTCCTTATGAAGCTGATCGTAAAAGTTTTTGATAAATGTAGTCATAGAATAGTTGAGGTTGGAAGGAATCTCTGGAAGTCATCTAGTCCAGCCCCTGCTCAAGCACGACCAGCTACAGAAGGCTGTCCAGGACCATATCCAGTTGTGGTTTTAAGTGCGATAACAAATGGAGACTCCGCAGCTTCTCTGCATGGCCTGTTCCAGTGTTTGACCACCCTCACAGAAGAAGAGAGAACAAAAAAAAAACATCTTTTTGCATTCAGATTGGATTTAACATTGTAATTTGTGCCCATTGCCATTGTCCTGTCATTGAGAAACACCAAGAAGTCTGGCTCCCTTGTCTTCATTCCCTCCCATTAAGTATTTCTACATATTAATGAGATCCACCTAAGCCTTCTGTTCTCCAGGAGGGACAATCCACCTCCTGCAGCCACTCTTCATATGAGAGATGCTCCAGTCTCTTCATCAAGGCCCTTTGTTGGACTCAGTCCAGTATGTTCATCTCTTCCTTTTACTGAGGGGCCCAGCACTGGACGCAGCAAACCAGACGGGCCTCACCAATGCTGAGCAACTCTTTCTAATGCAGCTCAGGAGACTGTTTGCCTTCTTTACCATGAAGTCACATTGCTAGCTCACAGTCACCTTGTCGTCCACCAGGACCCCAAGTCCTTCTCAGCAAATCTACTTTCCAGCAGGTCAACCCCCAGCCCGTCTGAGTGCCTGGGGTTGTTGTTCCCCCAGTGCAGGACTTCACATATCTCCTTGTTGAACTTCATAAGGTCCTTGTCAGCCCATTTCTCCAGCCTGTTGAGGTCCCTCTAGATGGCAATGTGACCCTCTGACGTATCAGGCACTCCTCCCAGTGTTGCATCACTGCAAACTTGCTGAGTGTACGCTCTGCCCCATCATCCAGATAATTTATGAAGATGTTAATAGTATCGAACCAAGTGTTGACCCTGGGATACACCATTAGTGACATGCCTACAACTGGACTTTCTGACACTGTTCATACCCCTCTGGTCCCAGTTTTTCAGCCAGTTTTCAATCCACCTCACTGTCCACTTATCTAACCCATACTTTTTCAGCTTGTGCATTATACTTCTGTGGGAGATGGTGTTAAAGGCTTTACCAAAGTCAAGGTAAACAACCACTACTCTCCCCTCATCCAACAAGCCAGTCACTTCATTTTAGAAGGCTGTCAATGTTGCTCAAGCACAATTTCCACTTCATAAATATATGCATACTGATCCCCAGTCTCCTTGTCCTTCCCGTTTGAAAACACTTTCAGGGAGGGTTTTGTCCACCACCTTCCCAGGAGCAGAGGTGAGACTGTCGGGCCAGTGATTCCCACGTTCTTCCTTCTTGTACTTCTTGAAGATAGGAGCGAGGTTTGCTCTCCTCTAATCCTCAGGAACCTCTATCAGTTACCATGAGCAGGGTAATTTTGATTTGGTTTTCCTCTGAGCAGCAGATTACTGAGCTAATTTCAGGAAAAACCATTACAACACTTCCATGGTCAGTGTTGTGCTGGAAGCTGGTTGAGGAGATCAAAACAGCCTTAATTCTTAATTCTGTCAAGTCAAATACAACTGATACAAATACAACACCTTTTTTGAAAGTCGATCATGTCCCTTTAGCAAGATTATTCAATAGTCCTAAACACTTCTGTTAATAATGTGTGACAGGCAACTGTGATAGGAATGCTTCATGATTGCTCTTTATGCGATATCTTGCTGGGATTGCAGACCCATGCTCTGCTGTTTTGTTATCTGTACTTCACCTCAGACATGTTTTATTATAGTACTTTAAAAGGAAGAATGGAACATTTTATCATATTTTTCTCCCAAACCCCTTCTGTCTGTTTTTTTTTTTCCTTAAAGAATTGGTTTTATCATTTTTGTTTTTATCTTTTACTGTGTATCTCATCATTATCTTCACCTGTTAAGAAAAAAAATGAATGGACTTACAGTGTACTACAGACTGACAGCAAATCATAGCATGGATGTTCCCTTCAGAATGACAGTTATACCCTAGATGGCATAGTGACTAAATAACTCATTGTGAAAAACTCCTTCTCACAGACAGTTGTTAAATTGAAGGTATTACCAAAACAGAATGTAAGAATTATTGCTTGTTCTACAGTCATTTTTCTTTAGGTAAGGATATATGCCTCTTTTTTTTTCCTTCTATAGGAAACAAACTGAAATAACCAATCCAGTCTTCACCATCATTACAGCACCATTATGGTTTATGCTGACCTAGTATTTTCACCATAAATCCTGTTTTCTACATGAGTCTTGAGATGAGTGATCATTTGCAGTCCAGGCTTGTTTGGTGGAAAATATTTTTTTAATGCACTTTGAAGGCTGAGCCCAGTCCTTTTAAAATTTACAGGAGAGGGACATAAAAATTAATTATTTCAGATGCTTGCTAGTATTGCTCTTTCATTCCTGCAGTAAAGAACTTAGATCTGAGGAAGTTGAGATTTTGCTAACATTTACTGGGAAATTACTATAACTCTGAATGATTAGAATAAACCCATTCAGATGAAAAGCTTAATTTATTTAGAAAAGTGCCTAGTTTTTCACAGTACATAAATATTCAAATACAATACAAAAACTCAGGGATCCCTACTACTCCAAAGGCCAACTGCAAGGTGTTTTGTTTCATTAAGAGATCAGCAGCAGACCTGTAATGCAGATGAGCAGATCTACCTATTTTAAACCCAGTACTGACACAATAGATTAACAAAACAGTGTCCACTCAATGAGGAAAAAAATAAAACACAGCCTATTCCTGCTGAGACACACAGCAGAGTGCACTGAAACTCACAGGAGATGAAGGGTTAGACTAATACCTGCAGTAGAGGTGACTAAAGCCTGTGCTTTGGGACAAGGACTGGATCCTGCTGCCAGCAGAGCTGGGCACTGCTGAGGAGCTGCTGGGGACAGTCTGTCTCCAGCCAGCATGGCTGGCTCTGGTAAAGGAAGCCTGATCATCACTCCATCTCCCATTATGACCCACACAGTGTAGCTCCAGGGAGGAAAAATGTGCTTTTAAGCGTATTTCCAACACAGAGCCCACCATTTGCTCAGGCAGCTCTTTGGCACCACATGCAGCTGACTGGGAATGCAGTTCCCCCTGGCTCCCCATGTCCAGGAGGTCCTGGCTGTGTGGTGCCGTGGTGGGATGCACACAGGGCCCTGGCTGTGGATATGGCAGCAGTCAGCTCCTCAGCAGGAACAGGATCCTACCACAACCACCAGATAAATCAGACGCCAACCCAGCTCTTTCCTTTCAGGACAGTGATATACATTGGAAAGGCTCTGCCAGGACCCTGTTTCTAACCTAATAGAATGCTCTAGGTAAGGCTGTGCTGCATGGTGTAAGCCATCTGGATTTAGTCAGGGCTTATTCCTATTGCCCATAACAGACTGAATCAGCAGCATCAGTATGCGGGAACAGGAATGGGACAGAAAGCAGTTTTGTACCTGGAGGGTGCCCACTCCCTGTGTACTGGGAGAGCTTCGACTGGGTAGCAGGCTCTGCTTCACCCATCACATTAGTGCTCAAACACACAGAAACCTGTCCAGCAGCATAACTGGAGTCATCCCCTGGGCTAACTGAGCCTTGTCAGCTCAACTCCTGCTTTCCCGAGCCTGAAGGTGAAATTAGGATTGACTCTTGCTTAAAAATGAGATAGGGAGGCAGGAAAGAGCTTCCATTCCTGTCTCCCTGCCGGTTTGTAAGTACATGACAATAACATGGCCTCACATGGGCTTACACCAGTTTAACTCCACACAGAGATTAACAGCTGATTTAAATTCAGCAGGTGCAAGTTTCCTGTGTGGACAAGACTCCAGTTGATAGGAAATCAATGGGTTTAGACATTTCTGAATTCTTCCCTGGTACCAGGCAGTTTGAAATTCTCTAGCCCTGGGGTTAGTGACTACATGCAGGTCAACACCAAGTCAGGTCAGCTGACTGATTCTGATAAAATCTGTTTTCTACCTCCCATTTCACATCCTCTCTCTTTTTATTTTATTTTGACATACCTGTAAGAAAATTGCATCAGGATTCTGGTTTTATCTGGCAAAGATTAGGGACATTGAGAGATTGAGAGGGCTGCTTGCAAAGCTGTCAAGAACATGGAGCAGTCCAAGTGTAAAATCTATTCACCTTCACTTTAGGCTGCAGATGGGCGTAATAAAATATTTTTCATTCATCCGTCAAAAAATTTCGAGCTATTTACACATATATATGCAGAATACACAATGTGACTTGGCATAAATGCTTTAATCACATGCATTTCAGGTGTAACCTACTTGTAGCTCCACAACTGAGAGTGTTAAGACATCTGTCTTAAGTGCCGGCTGATAATAAGCATCATGAATCTTTCCTCCAGATCCTGCAGCACTTCCCAGACGACGGGTTTGATTTGGTCTGGGCTTTCATGCAAGGCTTTCACTGAAGGCAAAAGCAATTCCATGTGCAGAAGAGCCACTGCACCACACAAAGACAGCTACTTCTGGGAGGTGAAGCACTGCAGCTTGAGCCAGAGCTTTGTTGTCAGGAGAATAGTCCTTTTCCTCCCCAAAAATACTTGAGTCAAGAAATGATAAATGAGCACAAAAAGAGTCATGATAGCATTAATGTCCAAACAAAGACAGAGGGACATGTTCTGTGAGGTAGTCTCACAGGAGTCTGTAAAATTTCTGCAGCTTTATCGTGCTTTTAAAGGAAAGAAAAAAAGGCATCTACCAGTCCAGTACACTGCAAAACACAGCATGTGGGGGGTGATAGAAATGCACAGAATAGTCTTTTGTGATGTGTGGAATGGACAAAAAGTCAGTAAAGTAAGAAACAAGGCCCATTTTTAAATAGAGGATATATCCACGAAATATTTTCTATTTCAACACTGACAGGGAGAAATGCCTTAAATCTAATATCATGGTGTTAACCATATCAAAAGCAGCTTTGCTGTAATTGATTGTGCTGAATTTCACATGTACACATACCCCCATGCCTATGCTTGTAATTGAAGAGGAACGTAATGCAAATTTGTGAGGTAAACTCATTTTCTAAAATAAATCTTTTAAAGCAGATTTTTTAAATAAAATCTCAAAATGGAAAAATAGGTATTAGAGCTGTCTGGAAATAAAATTTTGAATTTTAAATACCTTCCAGAAATATTTGCAAAATTATCAGAAATGCTCCATGAGTCTGGTCACTGAGTGATTAGCAGGAGTTTTTCATTACTATCACTTGAATTTCATTTGGCCATATTTACATAAGTGGGTCACATTTGAAGAGGGAGGGAAATACATTTAGTTTTCAATATTGTAAAGTTTTGATTTTTTTGTCTTAGTTTTACAGATATTTATGGAGAAGTATTTTTTGCTTGAAAATCATGAATATAAAGTTCAATATATTTACACATTTTGAATGAAGCCCAGTTGAAATAAGTGCTACAAAGTAAAGTTCATATACAGTGAAATTCTCTAGCATTAATTACTCCTGAATGTTTGTGAGTACCCAAAATCCTGACATAAAAGCTGTAATTTCTATGCAAAGTAGATAGGATGATTGAGTTATAATTAAAATGGTAATTATACCCTTAATGCTCTGTATTTGACTTTTCAAAATAATGTTATGCTTCAAGAAAAGCTATTTAAAGATCAGAGAAAAATGTTTGAAAAATGAATGTATTCAAGACATTCTAGATCTTTTAAAATCCAGTTACTGATTTTTACATGCTTTCATGTACAGTCTGAAACATTTTCTTCATTTATTTTCTGTCGATGGAAATAATAAAAAATCATTGGAACGTGAAAAGCTTAAACGAACGCAGTATTCTCCAAGTTGATATTTAGCACAATAAATATTTGAAACGTTAGAGAGCAGGTTGCAGTATTCACTTGCTGACTAAAAGTCTAGCCTTCCTCCTCTTAACTGGGTGACAGCAAGGAAAGAGCCAGTGGGAATTTGGCAGCCCTGTAGTTTCCCTCTCGACGGTTCGCGACGTGTCGCACTGCACCCCGTACAGGATAAATACGACATTTCCTCTGATCCCTCATTGACTCCTTGGAATTAAAGCAAGAGCACCTAAAGCTATACATCAAATGTCAGGAGTGGCAGCCTACTGGAACCATATCAATATTTGATGATGTATGGCTTGCTGGGAGGCGTAGGAAACACTGGACCTGGCAGCAGTGACACCCGGGATGCTTTGCGCTCACCCAGCTATAGTGCGTGCCCAGATCTGCAGCAAGGGGTAGGAGAACAGAGCCTACACGGTGAGATGTGCCTACAGATCCAAGAGAATCTGTGCATTTCCCAGCCGCTGCCAAACTTCTATTATTCGGCACATGTGCACTTGCTTGCCTGTGAAATCAGTATGTCCATGCTGGGGTTCTGAGTATCTTTATTCACTTTGGAGTTGGTACAGTAATCCCCCCTGCTGCTCGACTAAGCACTCCTCTGAGCAGAGTAAAAACAGGGTCTTAGTAAGCTAAAAACACTTGCAGTAAAATCTGTATAGTCGTGTAGTCTTAGATGCTTGGGGTTTTTTGCAGCATTTCTCACCAAAGCAGGCACCTTTTCCTCCATCCAGCTATTTAACCCATGAGTACATCACTTATCTAGGACTTCATGACTTTTCATTCTTATTAATCTTCAGATATGATTGAAATTTCCTCCTTGTGTCCCACAAAAAGCATAATAGGTAGGTTTTAGGACAGAATGTTGCAATTATTGTTAAATACAAAGCAGCGATCTCCTGGTTTCTACCTAACTTTCTCTAGCATGAAAAGAGAAAAGACCCAGGGACTTTACTGCTTCTGGTCTATTTTTCTGCTCTCTTATTCCAGCAATGGATCGTGGTGAGGAAGTCTGGGCTGGCTCTGAAACTGAAATGTCACTGAAGGAAACGAGCTTAATTCCTGTTATGTGCTGTCCCTCCTCATCCAGTACCTGATCCAAAGCCAGGCTTGTATTCATCTTGCTAAAGGATAGTCTTCCTGTGAGGGCCCATGATACCCACAATATTCATCTGTTTGCAAATGTCTCATGGCTGGTGGCAGGGATGATCACGTTCTCCAGAGTATGCACTGGGCATCGTCTTGGCTCGATGTGTGGCAAGTCCAAATTTAGTTTATACCACCTGGATCCAGCACCATAGTCTTCCCTTTTCATGCCCTTCTGCCAGGTACCTGTAATGCTCAGGATCCCTTTCTACTCCAAGTAGACTAGAAATGGTAGCAGAAGAAAAAAGAAATAAAAAGGCACATCTGGAGAGTACAAGGGGAAGAAGCTAGTGTGGGATAACAAGATAAACCTTTGTAAAGAGCATCATTGTTATTCAGAAGAAACAGTGAAAAGCTGAAGAGGAAGTGAACAAGCAAGTAGTCATGAGAAAGAACGGAGAAATCTGGAATTAGAGGCAGGGGACAAGGACTATTGGCTGTCATCTCCACTTGCTTTTTTTCAAGAGACATTTGTGAATTTTTTTCTTCTTGAGTGAGTCTGTTTCAGTATCCCATCCCTTGTTTCATATGGTGGTTTATAGTCTGTCTGCAATCTGTAATTTAGAGCTGCTATTTGCAATCCCCTGCAGTAAGTTCTGAGTGACTGATTTTTAGTCATTGAGATTTTCAGAAATAATACTAGTTAGCAAAAGATATGCTACAGGTATTCATCAATGCCAGTTGGCCCGAAAAAATGTATTGGTAGGCATCACTGATAGCCATTAGCTATTCCAAATTTGTCCAGCTGTAGACTGAAATTAAATGCACAAGCAAATTTTTTTAAAAGCTCTGCAGAAAAAGCTCGATTCATAAAATAGCAGAAATGTTCCTCTTTTAAAAACACAGGAAGTCCAAACCAAAGCCTGCTTTAGCAAAGGTAAAAGTTTCTATGGATTTCTCCAAGCTTTGGCTCAGATTCTGAATTGCTTCCATATGTAAAACAACTATACTCTGGCAAGAAGGATTTGGGGAAGGAAAGGAAAAAAACACACCACTTTTCTGAAATTATTGTTGATAGTGGATTTAGAAGTTGGTTCTAGAAGTGCTTCAGTACTAAAATTAAAGCATGTTGGATGGCAGTCGCAGCCACATACAATTGGGCTTGCCACATGAAAATGAAGGTAGCTCACCCTATTCTTATTAACTGAGGACCTCAGAAGCTGCAGTTCCTTTGCCAAACTTGATATGAACATGCACCAGTCATTAATAATTATTTATTTCTTCTTTATTTTATGCTAGTCCATGCCTTTTGAACTGGGTTTTACATTTGAGGCTTTCTAACCTAAAATTCTCAGTGTAGGTTACATTGTGTTTCTTGACTTTGTTAATCTCTTAAGAGATTTTTAGAAAGGTTTATGGTATGAATGTTTCTCAGTCCTCCACTTTCCAGGGAATAAAACAAGATCACAAGCTAAGAGGGTTCCATATTCTGCATTATGTAGAATTGTAGAATCATAGAATGGTTTTGGATGGAAGAAACCTTAAGCATCATCTAGTTCCAAACTCCCCACCATGGGCAGAAATTCCACCCCCTGGGCCAGGTTGCTCAGAGCTCTATCCAACCTGGCCTTGAAACACTTCTATATATACCTGTGAAGCTGCTGCAGTCTGCAAAAGCACTTCAGTCTTGGCAGGGACTGAACCAGAACAAGAACCAGCCCATAGTCTCCATAAGGCCATTTTCTCCTTAAAACAAATAGTCCTTAATAGCACTACTGTTCCTGGCTGTGATGGAGGTTCATACCCAAGTAATGCTACTGAAGAGCTGCCTCTGACCAGTGGTGGACAAGTTGATTTCTTCTGTGTTTCTGGTAGAACAGTTGTGTAACTCCCCGAAGAGCTCATGGCTGATGATCTTCTATCATCTGCTGGAGCTATGTGGTGGAAAGTAGTTGTTCTCCTTCCTGTAACTTGTGACACTCCATGCAGCCCCCTGCCTTCCTGGTAGGGCAGCCAAGAGGGCAAAATTAGCACCACAGCCCATTTATGTTAAATACAGGGGGACAGAGATAGAAGAATGGGGTTGGGATGTCATCTCCCATTAGTTTGAACATGTTATATTACTGGGTTTATAGCTGAATTTCACGTGCAAAGGAAATAAATGTTCATTTTTGTCTCTGATGCAGATGAGCGGTCCCACGTTGCCAACACTTCAATCACAATGCTTCGGTTTGCCCCAGAGATTTACTTACTGAGCCCCTGAGAGACGTGATCTTTGGGGTACTGCAGGTAGATAAATGCAGGTAGAGGACTTGAGGCAGAGAGATTCCATAGTTGTTTCAACAAAAGGGTCTCAGCTTCTGTCCTGGTCTGTCATGTCTGTACCAAAAAGCACTGGATACCTAATGTCCTTGGCTCACATAACATAAAAGGACAACCTTACATCTAGTTTGGGCCTGCAAGGAGAATGAGCTCTTTAAAAGCCTCCAACCATCTACCTATATAAGTCTGATACTTAAAAAAAACAGGGAAGCTCAGGTTTTGCCCTATTCTGTGGTATGACAATGCATTTTGAAATGACAATGATTTCCTTCAAGTGTCCCCCAGTTTTGTACCATGAGAGATTTGTCATCATCCCTGCCTTGTAAAACATCTTTGTTCCTCTTCAGTGAGAGTTTGTTCTGTGGGTTTTTTTAGTTCTAGCTAGACAAAATATTAAGGATAAAATACAAATAGTAAAAACTGAGATGTGAAAGTTTGGACAGAAAAAAGAATGGTAACATCTCTGTTAGAAGCTGGTAAGTGTTAGTCTGCCAACAGTTAAACCCTATATGTGCTAAAGAAATCATAAAATACATGATACATGGCATAGATTTTAGCAAAACAGTTGCTGAGATGTGGTGAAAATGTCATCTATAAAAAACCTCCTTAACCACCTTAATATATATAAGATGGCAATCTACAATTTGGCATGACATATGCATATATATATATAGATAGATCAAGTAAGTGACAAAATACAGCTGCACCACATCATTTTAGCCAGCAAGGGTAAGCCTTTCTTATTCTGTTTGTTTTTCAGGTCACAGGGTCTGTGATAATTTCATTAGCTGCAGAAACATATTTTTACTGTGTTCCAAGGACAGTGTTAAGTGGACAGGACTCTTGTTATTGGCAATGAAAATTAATATCTAGGGCATTTCAATAAGATATGAACATTTCACTACAACAGCATGGCAACATGATGAATGTAGAGCTAAATAGGGTTTAGCTGAGGAGATTTTATTCCATTTTCTTGTTTAAGGAAATAACTTTATTCTGATCTCTTACTACTGGTACCTATTCACTATTACTAGAGCACTCAAACTGAAGGGGTAGACAAGCAATTTAATCTGCTGCTGAGTCAGTAGATCAGGGCTCTCCATACAGTCAGGGGGAGAAATACTCTTATGGGAACAGATGACCAAAATATGGCCATCGCTCAGGGTTCTTGGATGACTCTGTGGGCCAACCACTAGAAATGAGGGTGGCTTCTGGAATGTTCACCTAGAAATAACTACCCTAAACATTCAAAAAATGGTGAAGAGTGCTCAGTTTCCTAAATCCATCTCTGCCAACAAGCCCCTCCCGGCATAGGCAACTGCCTAGGGACCACTGTACTGCTTTCCATCAGGATACTCTGCCCCTTGGGACTAAAGCTTGTTATCCTCGACAGAGACATGTTACAGTTCACCTAGCTGTTTGTATTACTAATCAAGGAGACAAAAATGTGTGACATAAATTGCATCCTTTCACAGCACAATCTCAATCGAACCATCCCTTGACTGCCTCTGGAAACAGAGGGGTGCAATACCCCAGGACACAGCTAAAAGGACTAATAAGCAGGTTAGGTTTTAAGAACATACTGGATTATAAGAAGAAGGAAGAAGAAATCTGAGGGAGAAGGAATATAAGGAAGAAGAAATAAAGAAAGCCCATGTTGGCTGGGGGGGACAGAGATGCTGAGGTACAATTGTGTTGCCCAGTCATGTATTACACAACCATTTGTCAAGATAGATATTTTGGGGCGCAATGTGGAAATGACAAGAAACCACCAAACAGAGAAAGTGGCTCTGTGAAGCTCAGGGATGGCTTGAAGGTGTATGGCTTCAGTGAAAGTATACTTTGGCACTTTGGCCCTAGACCCACAGAATCACATTTCCCAGCTCAGTGACCTTGCAGTGCACTGTCTGCATTCAAAAAAGAAAATGTGGTCAATTTAGCTCACTTCTGTATTGGTAAAATATTATTATTACTGCATTACTTCACAACTAACCAAATGTTAAAATGCAGTAGGTCACCCCCCATTTCCCTGCCAAGAGATATGATGGCTTTTCTTTCTGTCTCTCATGTTCTCTTTTTCTTATTTTTAATCAGTTACATTTCTAAACACACACAAAAGTCCTTGTGTGAATCAGAGCAGCAGTGCTCAAGTTTGGCAAAGGAACTCAGGGTTTTTAATGTTTTGTCAGTTGTAATCAATGAGAGCAAGTCTGATGTTTTTACATTCCTGTCCGAGGTTTCCTTCCATTCACCCTGCAAAGCACAGGAATTATACCAGCAGTGTATAACTCTGCAGCAAGGAAGGAGCAAACGACTGGCCAGGTCTGGGAGTGTGTTTTGTACTATATTCACACACAGAAACACGCACGCTTTCATAGCTGTGCTGCGCTGAAAAGAGAAAAAAAACAAACCCACAAACCACTGCTAGAGGAGACTGTGCCAACCTGCTACTCACCTGTGAAAATGAACTACCCAGATTAATTACCTGACAAAAGCTGGACCACAGCTGTCAGCTCAGAATGAGAATAGTGTGTCAACAAGAAACAAAACTGGAGACGTGCTGGAAAGGCTTTTTGTGCACCAGGTTTCTTTCTTTTTTTCTTTTTCCTTTTTTTTTCCCTTGTTTTGGTTTTTTTTTTTCTTTTCTCTTCTGAGAATTTACCCCACTGTTGCTATCAGTTATTATTTGCGTTGCAGTCATACCAAGGTAGACTGGTCCTGGAACACGCCCATGTTGAGATAAAATCTGCACAGACATGGCAAGATTGCTGCCAACCACAGGGCTACACAGTTCTAACAGCATCGGGAACACCAACGAAGTAGCTGCAGTGTTAACCATTGCCACCAGTATCACACAGGTGATGGTTAAAATGACAACAGCTGCATGAGCTTCATATTGGTTGGAGCTTTTTTTTCTGCCTGATTCCCTTGGAGGACTCAGAAGTGGTACCAAGAATGGGCAGGTTTTGTCCTGGTGTAGGTCAGGCAGACACTGTCCATGCTCGTGATGCTGAGTGCAGGATCCAGCAGTTATCAGGGCTCAGCATGGCCACAGGGTCAGCGCTGGCCATAGCAGACCTGTTTTTCCACTCATCCTCCCATATTGTCTAGATCTAAAGACAGGTGCTATGCAGAGTGGGGAGGTGGGCAGGACAGAGCTGGGTGACAAATTGAAGTAAAACAGTACTTTGACCCCCACCTATGTCAAAGAAGCCAGATGTATGACCCCCCAAAGTGTTCCCATTTTACAGGCTGGAAAATGAGGCAGCGGTTGATGCCATGCCTGGCATCATCAAGCTTCAGGGGATCTAGGCACAGGGGCAGAAACTCATCCCAAATCCCTGAGCTTTCACCCACACCCATCCCCGCCTTCCTGTCAGACTCATAAATGCTTCTTTGTGCTAATTTGACCATGGTGAAATGAGGCTGCAGCTTGAAGCTTATATACAGTCTTGGGAAGGGTCCTGATCCTGTAGCTGAAATATTTGCAATGCAGGCAAGGGCAACCAAGAGCAGCAGTGAGTGCTTAAATCACTGCTCACCCTGGAGCCGCCTGGACCTCAACCCCATCTCTTTCACCTCCAGTTGTTTGTAAAGCCTTTCTCCACCCAGGGGGAATTTTCATCCAGATGCGTGTAGAAATTCTCAGATTGATTTGATTTTTGGGGGGAGGCAGGGGTGTTTAAGTGAGGGGGTTTTTTTGTTTGTGTTTATTTCTCCCCTCAGAGCTGCCTTTCATTGCACATTTGCTAGTTCTGGAAGACAACACCCTGCTGACACTTAGAGAAGCATCAGTGAATAAAGTCTGTTGTACAGGCTGCAAAGCCATCTGGACTTTCTGCTGAAAAGGTTGGACATGGTTTTAGGCAAGATTTTATCACGTTTGAAAAAAACCCACTTCTGTACTCAGTACCCCTTCCAAGGTTGATGTCAGATTTTTTTTTCCTTTTGTCAGTTGCAAAACAAAAAAAAATGACAAACAGTTGGAAGGCAGTAAGGATGGAGATATAAATCTCTAGAGGAAGCTTTGTCAAAGGTAGTGGAGTATAAACAAAAAATAAATTAGTTTTGGTGTTATCAGAAACTGGACAGACTTCGATTTGTATAATAGTTTGTCTGCATTTCCAGACCACTTAAACAATGCTTCTGTGAGGCAAAGTACAGACACAAAGTACAGAAGAGGTGAGGGAAATGGTTAAACAACACAATCACTGGAGAAGAAGGGAAGAAGACAGGCAAGAAGACAAAGGTGTAATGGCAGACAGCCTTGAAATCCTTCACCTTTTTGCTTTTATCATTTTCAGGACCTCCAAGCAGAATATTTTACCTTGCTGTCCATATTAATCAATGCTTGAGTCCAAGAATTTTGTGTATCCCTTGTGTACTACACCCTTCCTACCCAAGTTTTGGCAGGACAGTTTCATAGACTGAAAAGTGTAGCATAAGGCTTGTGTGGCAGCTCCTTCTGGCTGAGGATCCCTGTGAGCAGGGCAGGAGAGAAACATGACAAAAGTAATTTATTAGAGTGCCCTTTAGGTTATGTGCAGCTTAACAAGTCAGCTAACAACCACCGATTACCCTAAAAACACAGGTTGGTGAGACAGTTTTATATATTCTGAGAGCTGGGTATGAAGTATTCCTCTTTTTGTGAATTTTGGGAGATTTTTTTCTTATCCCATGGCTGTACAAAGGAGCCCAGAGGTGTAATGCCAGACACCTTAGAGATGCTTTGAGGTATCCTTCCTCAAGTATGGTGTGCTGGCAGAAGGAATATATTCATATGTGTATTAGCCTTTTTTTTTTTCTAATCTGTAAAGTAAGAATTGCATATTCTATTTCTTGTCTTTGACACTGATTTGCCTGGACAAAATATTGAAGCAGATTGTCTCTCAATTTAATTATTAATTATATAGGAATAAGTATATTTACCTATCCGACATAAATTTTACGGGGTTTGGTCAATTTGTAGCTAAAGTACATTGAGATGGAGGGGAAGGTAATGGGGCAGGGATATTTGGTTTTTAGAGCATGGGCTAAAACTAATGCTGAATTTTTAGCTTCAGATGCAGATTCTTGGCAGATGTAAAAATATGAAAACTCTTTCCTAATTTCAGCAATGTTATTTTAATTGCTGTTGTTTGTCCAATAAGGGACAGTAAACTGGGGAGGGACTGCTTTAACTCCAGCCCCAGGCATAGACCAGTCTGAAATGGCTCTGTGGGTGCCTGAGTGGCAATTGGGATTCGGGTGAAATCATGGTTCTGCCCCTCCTAGCACAAAGCCACTGCAGATGATGAGAACTCTCCCTGCTAATTACACATGTGAGAAGAAGACCAGAGAAGGATGAGGTAATGTGAAATGTAGTTTCCTTTACCACCTCTCTCAGTCAAAGGAAAGGTTACAGCCGATTTTGAGAATCCTTACAGCAAATGACAGCAAGATCTTTTACAACAGGAAAGGAAAAAAATTCCAGTGTCTGTACAGTAATTGCCGTACAATGTATTATATGCCTTGCTCTGCAGTGATTCAGAAAGTTGAGTGATGCCGCGCCTTGCTGGGATCAGCAGTTCAGAATAGATTAAACTTGTTTTGGACACTGCCTGCACCCTGCTTTGTCTAACAAAGCATGTGTGTGACGGGAAAGGTGCTTAATAGCGCAGACCCTTAATGAGAACCATAAACACACAGGCATAGATTTTCAAAGTGATGCTCAAGGGATTTGATCAAGCACTGTTCTCTCCCTGCTTTGAGCATTTACCCAAGAGCTGCTAACTGGTTAGGCTTTGGGAAGAGAGTGGACCTCAAACAGATAAGAGAATTGTATGTGACAAGGGTTTTGACACCATCAGTTTCCAAAGGATATTCATTTTCATGCACCTAAGAAAGATAAAGCGAGGAAACTGAAAACTGAAATTATATTTCTCAGATGATTTTATTAAAAAGAGACATCTCATAATACGAATCTAAAATCTAGTTTTTCATAGAGACCTTTTTACAGAGTTAGCCATTCCTAGACACTGGTGGCTTTATAGAGCTTTTATCTAGCTAAAGAAAACCCATTAGTGCTAATTTAATATCTGTAGTGTACAACAGCTTGACACCTGAGGCTTGTCCTAAAGCAGGCACAAGGCTGTAAAGCGAGCACTACTTCATTTTCTGAATTATTCAGCACTTGCAACCAACCTTATGTGTGCTTCTGTAGGAAGAAGGCTTTTAGACTAACAATCAGTAAAAGAAATGAAAAAAAAAACAAACAAACAACACCTCCTTTCTGGTGTTTGTTAGCAGGTGCAGTACTGACTTCAGGAATGATTCTGCAAAATTGGTATGGACATTCTTCATTACCAGAGCGACAAATGCAGAGCTGTATGCAGGAGCAAAGCTGGAAAACTACCATGGCCTCCTTCGGGGAACAACTGTTCATGGTGGTGGAAAAGCTTGTTTACTCTAAATTCATTGAAATGGTACTTATTGGTAGCATCTTTTTAGAGCAAGATGAGTGCAGACAGTAATGAATCAACCTCAGATAGAGGGGCTCATATGTTAGCGTCCTAACATTAGCACACTAACGTGAATTTAAAGATTCTAATTAAATCTACATACAAAATGTTTTCCTTCTAAATAGAAAACCATACTTTTTGGAGGAGCTGGGGCATTTGGATTTGACAGCATTTCCTTTTTCAATAGTATGCTTATTTTATGTGTTCTATTTTCTTTCAGTCACTCCAGGGGTTTCTGAAACAAATAAAAAGATACATTATATTGTTTGATTGATTCCCTGTAGTCAAAGGATATATTAAGAAAACAGACCATTTTTTTTCACTGAGCTTGTAGAATAAACTTCTCTTTGATCTTTATACTTCCTACTGTTGCTACAAATTTCTTTTGAGATATTTAACACTGATTAATCTCATTTACAGGATTCCATAGCAGTACAGGTACAAATTCAGAAATGTTTTCATTATAACTGAACTTACATCATAGCTATTGGTTTCTAAATTTGTCCATTCCCCACCCTAAATGCCCCAATAAAAGCGAGGGGGGGGGGGGGAGGGTCCCCCATTTCAAAGCTGATATTTGTATATAAAAATTCAATATTGTAAGAAAAAATTTTATGAACTTTGGCACAGTACCTCTTAACCAGTCATGGCTCAAAATCTCACTAAAAATATTTAAAACAAAATTTTAAATATTTTTTCGTGGTCCCTAGTAAAAAAGTTTCAGATGCAGAAGAGGGCTTTCAGCTGACATTTAGCCACTCAAGAAACATCACAAGTGAGAAGCCTGTTGCATCCTTTAAGTATTGCTGGAGCATATGCTTGGTATATGCCCAATTCATCAAAATCTGATTAAATGTTCTTTTGCAGACCATTCATTAAAACAGGGTCAAATCTAAAACCTGAAGAAGTTGTTGGGAAATCTTATGCCAAGATTCACCAAAGATGAACCTTAACTAATCCTCCCATTCCACATATCTCAGCTTTATTTCTCCATGCATGCTGTGTCTTCCGAACTCCTGCACAGGCAGTACTATAATTTTCATAAGCCCTAAGTTTGCTGTGAAACCCAAAAGACAACTGGGTGAGAGAAGGAATTTTCTATTCTGACCCTCATTCTTGGGTCTTTTGGGGCATTTTATCATTCTGTCTGCCACACAGGGACTATGTTCTAAGTATGTCTCACAGCAGCCAGCACACTGCTGATATTTAGTAAATGATCACTAATGATAGAAGCAACTGCGTGGAGGCAAATATGTTTTGTGGGGCCTGGGAAATTAGCAGAGCAATCAGCCTCCAGCCGGGGTGAGGGAGGAGAGAGAAGTAGGCAGCAAATAATCACTTTGAGCCCAGGAGCCAATTGCACAGTCTGGACAAGCTGGCCAAGTCAGCTGAGGTCAACTAAGCCACTGAGGAGCCTTCATTGATGCAGAGCAAATTTGGGACATTTGATGATCACAGAAAAAAGAATTCATTGAGGTAGCTCAGCATCATATGTAGCTAAAGCATTTGTACTAGGACTATGAACAGATGGGGGAGAGTGATGAAAGTGGTTCTTTTGACTGAATCAACAGGACCAGTTGATGTTCGTCATCTATCTTGATAAGAAAACTGTGAGGATATTTAGTGTCAGAAGCGCATTATTGGAGTTTTCATTAGAAGCTCAGTGTAGAAATGTGCACCCAGCTGCTGCCCCATGCAGCCTGTGCAGCATGTGCCCCATGCCCTCTGAAAAGCATGAATGAGAAGACCTCTCTGAATCAGGATGTACACAGGATATACGAGCGTGGTCAGCTAAAATGAAACATATAGCCAGACAAAATAAAACCATGTCCATCTAAGATAAAACAAAGCCCATATATGCTGACCTTGAGTGATAAGCCAAAGCCAGACATAATGATCAATACTGTAGGAGTTATGATCAGAGAGAAATAATTACTGCACATCTCAAGGAAAGCACCACGATGAATTCCCTGACAGTGCCTTGGTTTTGAGTAATATTCTGCAAATGCCTGTACATTCTGAAGGATGGCTGAGTTATGATGGGCTGTGGACTGCAGCCTCCAGTCTGCCTGCAGAAGTCCTTGTGCGACTCTGCTTGGAGAATCTCATCACTGACAATGCCATTTGCCTCACAGGTCCCTGAAAGGTGTGTTAAAATTGCCCCTTTTCACCTCTGGAGAAGTTGAACTCATGGCAAAGCAGGGTAAGGATTGAGCCCAGCCTGCAGCCCACGGCCAGGGAGCTTCTACCCTCCTTCCTTCCTTCCACAGATCATCCTGCCTCTCCATTCCTCTAGGTTCTTTTCAGCCCTCTCCACCATACCAGGGGACTTCCTGGTGCTAAATTGATGCTAGAAGACTGATGGTGGAGGGCAATCCATGACCCTCGGCTATTTCTCTTCTCAAGGCTGCATCTTGAAGATGATGTAGTACCTGGAAAGAGCCTGACTAATTCATTGACTTGAGGATACAATCACTTAGCAATGAATCTCCAACTAGCTGCAGCAAACTTATTTACAAGCCTGAGAAAATATATGTTGTGTAGCAATTTGCTACACACCCTGACCAGAAGCAGCTCTTCTGGACTGATCTTCTCTGTGCATTGTTTTCCTCCCCTCCCAGTTAGACAGTGAGAGTTCTCTGCAGGAAAGAAATACACACTCCTGGTGTCAATGAGTGCATGTTTCCTCCTCAGACAGCAAAAAGAACGAGGCATGCATCTGCTTTTATCTGTGAAGAGAGTTGTGAACTTAATTCAACCTGATCCTCATTCATTGTGTTCAACATTTACCCCCCAAATGTCAGTGAGGTTCTGGAAAATAAAGTACTAGAAAGACAGGAGAAACAGAGCCCTTGGTGATATCTGTATAGTTGAATATTTCTTCCCATCCATATGCAAATCTAACCTTTTTGATATTTCAACCCTATAAACCCTAAGACAGGATTTCAATAGGAAATGTTTACTAAAGGCTTTCTCCTTTATAATCTATTGATTTTAATATCCTTACTATTCCTGTTGAATGTCAGTTTTACCCTGAAGACTCCCATCGCAAACTTGAACACATTTAATTATTTATACCATTTGAAATATTAGTGCCAAGAAATCGCTAAAAAGTTTCTGGTTCTGTAATGGTATGATCTAAAGTTTGATTTTCCTTTGTGAATAACACAAGTAATTTGATATGGTAATCAAGGACAGATGAATACTTCAGACAGTACAGTGCAGTTTTAATAGTAATGACACCGATTTTTCATTTTTCCAGCCTCCCTGTATATGTTAAAATATAGTTCATTAAATACTGCAGAATCTTTCAGTCTTTTTTCACAGTGAACAGTATAGCATTACATTTTCTTTCTTCTGCCAGCTGCCTGAACAAGAAACTTGCTTCCACCAGTGACAGTAAGCATTTAGGCAATGTGTAAGGTTTGAGTCCAACCAAGGGTAGGGAGGTGCAGCAATCTTCTTTGCCTTACTCATATCACTCTCTGTATTCACAAGACTGAGCAAAGTTTTGATCTCAAAGAAATTCTCTCTGAGACAAATATTGTTTGTACAGAAAAATCTATGTGAGGACCTGTGAAAGGTAAGATTTTGATAGCAGGCAAAGTAAAGCATGGGATTTGAAAATAACTCAGCCCCTGGAAGGTCAGTTCTTCCCCGGAGTTGTGTTTTTTTTTACTCCCAATACCCCCTCAAAACCAGTATGGCTGAGCTCACCGTGCCTGGCCAGGGCATGGGCATGCTTGAGCTCCATCCTTGCCACTTGGGCCTTATCTGGAACATCTTAGAGTCAGAAATACTTCCACTGGCTACAGTGGCAATTTGTATCAGACCACAGTTTTCCAAGGGGATTAATGCCCTAAGCAGAAGCCCTCCTAATTCCAGCACTCAAGCAGCTTTTGAGTATCTATTCTGCCACGTATTCCGGCAAAAATTTTTAGAGTTCTAACTGTATCTTTTAATTTTTTTCACCCCTGTCCCCTGCCCTGAGCTGTGATTTCTCTGCCCTTATGTGACCAGAGCAATTGCATGCACTGAACTACTCTTTCACAAGGAAAGTTCCTACTCTTCTTTTTCCCTCATCTTCAGAAATTTTCCCTTTGTCTTCTACCAACCTAATAGCTGTTCAGAAGCTGCCAAGATGTATTTGGCTCTTGTGCTTGCTCCAGATGGAGACTTTTATTTTCACTCATATCTGGCAGTAAAAACTGTGGTTTCACCAAACACAACTTTTCTCTGAGATTGTTTTGATAGAACAAAAGAACCATTCCTTTTGCACGTGGTTTGTAAGTTATTTCTGACAGCAGATAACATAGTCTAGCCTGTATCCTGAAAATTCAGTGAGGCTCACAATAGCTGTAAATAGTTGGATTTTTATGGTTTATATCCCATCAGGAATGACCATCTGGATATGTATCTTTTAGTAGTCTGGGATTATTGTTTAAAGGTAAAGCTAGAAAATCTCTGGAATTGAATCTGTCGTTCTAAACTGAGTAGGGGTAAATGTACTGACTCTTATCTCCACCATATCTCTCCTGTGTGCATTAGATATATTTGTAACCAGTCTGTGTTTCACAGAAGCATGGAGAACCAGTCTAAAGGCTCTAAATAGGCAGAAATGCTGTCACTGATTTCATTGCACAGAACAAGGTCGAGCCAAATAGCTGCTCTGGTGTGCACTAGAGGGGAAAGCAGGGTGCTGTGTGTATAAGTATAGGCAAGGAACCTAACACCATACCCAGCTCTGTCACCAGGGCAACTTTCAGGGCCAGAGTGTTCAAAGCCCCAAAATTAATGCTGCACTACAAGGATCAATCTTCAGGGCATCAAATCTCTTCAGGGCTGAGCCATGGATCTCTTGTCTTCTTATTTTTCTCTCTCTGCAAAATAAACTGCTCCTTTTCCCCCTTTCCACTTTACTTTGGAATATCCATTTGGAAATTTAGGGCAATAAGATAGCCTGGAAATGACCTCTTAGATTAGGCACTGTTTCTGGTGGTTTTTCCAGCATCCTACATATATTCATGTATGTCACTCCTTTGCTTCTATTAGTTTCACTGGCTTCCTTTTAGGCAATGGATTCAAGACAAAAAAATGTTCGCCTGACTTATTTTAGCTAAGAGGCTTCATATTTAATGGATTTGCTGTTCTTTAATGTCCCAGGTCACTCCTAGAGATCAGCAAATGCCGAATTTCTTATCGTCCTTAAATGCTATCTGAAGTCATGTCGTTATTTTGCCTTTAGTGAGTTTCTTTGCTCTCTGGCTTTGGAACCTACTGCCAAATGAAGTAAAGAAAGCCATGACTGTGGGGATTTCTAAATCCAAAGTTAAAAGCTATTTGTTCTGTTTAGCATTTTTAAAATGATTCTTTTAGGAATTGTATGTGCCTCTAAGCTAATTAACTCTTAATGAGCGCAAAATGCCCTGGGATGCAGATTTGGAGGGTACTCTAGAAATGCAGGCATGGATTGGACTGCAATACTGCAGGAGATGAAATTTATGATTTGATTCTTTTTTTAAATGATGGTGCAGATATTTTTATTGAGATACTCATTTTTTCCCCTCATCTTTCTTTCTAGTCTAAATAAAGCTGATCAGATTTTCAGTCCACCATATGGGGCCCAGTTATATCAGTTCTGCAAACACACTTTAGTTTTCAGTTATGGATGAAGTCACTGTTCAGTAGGGAAAACAAGTTGAGAAACAAACTTTCATATTATGAAAGACAGGCAGTGTTCCAGCGCTGAGCACTTAACCAGAGCATCAGGAAATCAGAACACCTGGCTGTGCCCAGCTCCGTGCTATTCCCCTGGACCAGTCCCTCACCCTTTTAGTGCCTTCACTCATTCATCTGTAAAGGAACCATAATTGCATTTATATCACAAGGGTGCCTTGATGCTTGACAAATGAGAATTGACCCAAAATTCATCCTTCAGAAGCACTGTATTAACAATACCTTGCTCACATAGTGATTGTGGACAATTAGATTAGAAGAGGTATAAATGCAGTGAAAGTGAAATTCCATTTAGGAACTGTCAAGCTGTTCTTGATAATTTTGCTTAGTTTTCATCTAATACTAGTGTAGAATTTTGCATGAATCTCCCAGAAAGTGTTTATGTGTCTCTCTTCTTCTTTTGAAAAAAGCCAGCATATTTTATTCCATGTTAAATTAAATTGGTTTTTGGGCAAATGGTTTGTTCCCAGAACAATATTTTGGAAAGCTACATTTAGCAAAACTAAGACAAATTATTGTGTCAAAGAAATCCTATCATCTATGTATTTGAGCAAATTGCAATCACTTACAAGGATTGTACACAGAAAAAATATTCCAGGTTTTATGAAAAGGGGGTTGCCTAATTGTTGTTATGTTTTATTTAATTAGATTTTTTTACGTTTGCCATAATAATGTTTAAAATTAAACTGAATTTCCACAACAAACTGTAGAAACATATGGTGTACAGCCTGCAGATGCACTTAATGACAGTAACGTTGCTGATATTTGTGAATTACAACCTGCTTTCCTCTGAAAAATAGCTGTGTGTTCTCTCAGTTTAAAATACTGTGTTTTCCCCAACATGCTTTCGTCGCCATTAGCAGTCTGGAGAGTAAAAGAATGGATATGATCTTCTTAAGCACATTTCCTTATTTCCACATTTCTGTGGATATTTCAGGGTTAGGGAAGTTGTGTATCAGACTCAACATCTCCTCTGTGTGTGCCATGAACCCACTTAAAGAAACCAGCTGAAGTCAAGGAGGTCTGTTTTACCACAGCCTCCTCTCAGGTAGTATATCCCAACACCAGAAGAAAAACAGGAATTGTTTTGCTTGGTCAAGCCACTTTTCCTAGGAAAGGCTCGATCACCTGTGGGTAACCAGACTTCAGGATGCCAGGAGATCTCTGTAAGCATTCCAGAGTAAGCTCCAGCTCCCAGGAACTGCTCCCAGAATGATTTTTAGTTACAGATTGGTTCCCCACAAGAAATCATATGGCTTAAAAAAAATCCTTGGGATGCTATTTTTTTATGTTCAGACTTGCAAAGCACTTTAAGAACAACTCATGCTCACTAAGAGCGTTCCACTGACTTATCTCTAATGTATGCCTGAGAGGCACAGTGCCAAACAAAGTGCAGAGATTAAGTAAATGAAAAGATATGAAACATTGCAGCAGGGAACCATTCCAAGTCATAGTGTTCTCAGGAGCACCAGAGCTGGTTTAGGTTCCTGTTCATCCATGCACATTCCGCAGAATTCACTTTTTAGACCTTTTCAACCTACTTTGCTTTAGTAACCAGCTTCCCAAGACTCTCCCTGGTGATTGGACTCACTCATATCTGAGGGTTCAGACCACACAGTCTCTAGTGCCCAGTCCGTGGGAAAATCTGCCTTTCTAACAAAGCTGCTGTGCTCTGGAGGAGACATGGCAGACCAGTCCCTCAGCACTACTGCATAACTGTGAACTGCAAGCAACATCTTTGGTAGGATGTGCAGGCACAGGTTACCCTTTCTTTCTTCCCAGTCTCTCTCAAGGTAGAAGCAGGACAGACCACGGTACTCCTCTGACAAATTCCTGAGCTGACCACTTTACCTTAATAGTAGCTGTGAGTCATTAAAAAGTCACCTTGATTGCAGAAATAGGTGGTCTTTACCTATAAACCAGGCCTCAGCTCAGCTCTCAGGTGTCAGTGGGCTAATGGAAATTTTCAGTGGGCTCACAGAAATAAGCGGTTTGGTAGGACACACATCCGCCTCTTCAGCTCACTATAATAAAGTGCTTTAAGTTCCTGTGAGGTGATCTAGACCAGTGTCTTAAGAGACTGAAAAAAAGGTCAGCCTTGAAGTCTTCTCCCTTTACCCCCAATCCTAGTCAACGTGGGTCTCTTAGCTGTAGTGCAGTTAATTTGGCCATTTCTGAGGGTGCTGTAGGTAGCCGAAGAAGAGAGACTCACTTTAGCTTTGCTCAGGTAGGTGGTGCTAATTCTAAAAGGGACCTCTCAGCTGCTGGCAGCAGGTGGATAATTTGCAGAAACGCCCAGTTTCCTCAATCAAAGAAGTGAAAAAGTTCTTTCTGACTGTGTCTTTCAGGATTTTGCTGACTCCGTATACCAAATGGTTGCACAGAAGTTCCAGGAACTGACAGACAATTTCACTTCCATGCATGCACGCCACAAAACTCTTGCAGGCATTGTGATGACCAAAGGTAAGATATCCTCTCATTTATTTTCCTCTGGCATTTTTCATGACTAAGTAATACATTATTTACCTGGTTCACAATATTGAAGGATGACTACTCACACACAGAAAAATAAATAGTAATGCAGTGAAAAGAAGCATTAAATATTTACACCTCAAGTAAGTTCACACTAAAAATATTGGCAACAGAGTTAAAGATTTATTCATAAATATGTCCCTATGTTGCTTTGTTTACAGGACAAAATGCAGGCCTCTGATTTTGTGTTTTCTTTAGATGGAGGGGGGGTGTTATTTATCAATAAAAGTGGTATTATTTATTAATTACTTTCTTAACTCTGGAAACACCAAGTTCCTGTTGTACAAGGCTATCATAAATCTTGTTTTAGACTGACAACAGAAGCAAATCTCAGTCCTTTTCCTTTCCAATAAAAAAAAAATCAAACTCAGAGCATGTGTAATTTTAGTTCTGCTCTGCTCTAGCCTTGGGAAATACTTATCAGCAGGGCCAAAATTTGATACTCACTCCTGTTAAGGCTTAACTGATTGACACATACTATGTGGAAATCTTTAGTGCTTTCATGAAGCAGTTGTAGATGGTCTTTCTTTCTTTTGCGAGCACACCTCAGCTGGGGCATCTCAGTATTTATGAGGATGTCAGCAGTGGAGATGCTTCCATGAACTGCATTCTCACTCTGACATGCAGAGCAGCGGATCGAGTGTAGAAATGAGGGGATAAGCTCAGAGGGGGAAGGCATGTATAATTCATCCAGGCTTGTCTTACTCCTTCCTTTCAACAATTGCATTAGGTACATTCAATAGAGACAGTTGTGAATATTGCAAGACAGCAGGATGGAGACAGGATTTTCTGATGGATCTTTTCCAACCACAGAGCCTAAATGCAGCTAAGATTTCTGTGCTGAGCAACTTCTTCCCCTTTCTGATATGAAAAGAATAAGTAATCCTCTCCTGACATTAGAAGTCAAGAAGTTGACCTAAAAGTCTTTTAGACCTCTGGTTGAAACTAAACTACTCCTCAGCTAAATTTGTTATAATTTTCTTATTCTGCTTTGGATCTGAAATGATGGACAAGTCTTCCATATTTTAAGTCCTGCACAGACGAAGTGTTTTATAAACAGGAAACATGGTTTATAAGTCCCCTAGATCACAGCAGTCATATTCAGTATGAAGGAAAATAAGAATGTGATTGACTTTGGGATGTGAAAGATGCACACTAGACCCAGCATACCACCTGCCTTGTCAGTCAGATTTCTTGACTGTGGCACACATCAGATTTAAACAAAGTTCTGTGGTTTATTTAGAGGAGCTCTTTCCAAGCAGAACCGCAAGGAAGAATGTTTAAATATACTTTTCATAAGAAACTAAGCTACAGGAGCCAAGAACTGTTGCTTTAACCACATTCAGGGTGGGGGGAGAGGGTCTGTACCCAGCTCAGTGTTCAGTTCAGTTTTCTTATACTCAACGTAGAATTGTAAGAAATGCCTGTAGGAATTTCATCCCATTCTACCTTGCTGAGAAACTACTCTTGCATTCTTTAACCCAGGTCTAGACCAGCTTTATAAAGCACACTGCAGCCTTATTGCTACATGTCCAAAGCAGCGGATTAAAACTCCACACCATATGAGAAGAGTGGCTACTGAAAGGAGAAATAATTTTCAAAATCATGGTTTCTGAGTGCATGCAATGCTAGGGGAAGGAAAGGGCACTTCCAGACCTTTGTTAGCCTTGTTGGGTAGTTGAAGCTGTCTGTACTGAAAGTGTCCTCATGCTGTCTGTTTTTTTGATGAGTCCCATGCCCTCAGAGGGATTTTACAAATTTGTGTTTCATATTTCATCTTAGTCAGCATTAAGACAAAATATAATTTTACTTATGTTCACAAACCATTTCCCTCAAGGCTTCTTTTTCAATTATGAATTCCCTTTCATGGATTTGTTCAATCTGTCAGCCATCCAATTTGTCAATATCTCACTGGTTTTGTGGAGCTTAGGAAAGAAATTTGCAGATATGAAGTGATTCACAGAAGATGCAAAGCTAGAAACAGCCTTGTCTTAGTACATTCTCCAGGAAGATTTGAATTCTTTCCAGCACAAGAATCTCAGCCAACCGTGGCAAGATGAATCATTTGCTATTTGTGTCATTATTTTCTGTACTAAAGTTGTAGATTCGTGGTCTGTTCTTCACCATTGTTCCCAGAGGTAGCAAGGACTTTTGAAAGATTGCACAGACAGGTTTTCCACATCAAACACTCAGATGAGTACCAATATAGTTTTAATATAAAATTTGTCAGAAGGTCTCTTAGATCTCTGCAAACAATTTACTAACAACATCAACAAAACCAAATCTTGTAAAGTCTTGTTGCATTTATTATGATACACACCCATAAGAGACAAAAACTGATTTGTTTTACCTTCTTTTCAATTTAATGTCACCTGGACTACAAGTGGATTTTTCTGTGCTTGTACAGTTTTCTGGCAAAGCTGGTAAAAAGCACAATGTGATTCTGTGATGACTGCTGTTAAGATAATGCAAAATCTGTACAGAGGAAACAGAATTGTGCTAGATCGGTTTTCTTTTTCTGAACTCTGACATTTTTTTCTCTCATTTCAATTTCCCAGGGAAACCAAAGAGAGTTACATTTGGGCAGTGTAATTGACTTATGCTGTAGCACCCAGGGCAAACTCCAATGTATAAGAAAGAAAAAAAATGTCGAAAATTATGTTATTGACCCACTGTGAAAGTTCTGCAGTAATAAATTGCTAGTCAGAAAAACAGGCAGTCCAACGCATTTAGAAATGCTTTGCTCTGAATTGTAATGACAATTAAAATCTCTGTGCATTTTTTTAAAGTAAGTTTTGAAAATATTTTATTAGTAGACATCAAGATAGTCTTGAAAAAACCAGCCTAGGCAGTAGCAAATTATCAGACTAGATACCAGCTGATGTAATATAATAATTGAACATAATAATAATTTTAAAACTCACATAACAGATCTAAATAAATGTTTCAGAAGATAGAAGAGATGAAATAAATTATTTAGTAGTTCTTCAGTTATAATGTATTTGAAATCTGCCAGTACTCTAACATATTCCAATTTTGTTGAAACACTCAGAGAAGATTGTTCTATGAAAAATTGTTTGATTCACTCTAGGAAAAGGTGTTTAACAAATAAGACAATGCATTCAAATCTTCCACATACAGGAAGTTGTAATCCACAGAATATCTCCAAGTAGAACAATAAATATACTTGTCATTGTAGCATAGTATTAATATGAGGACCTAAGTTTTACTGCACACGAACTATCCAGATAATTCCCCTGACTTGTCTGAAGACACAATGGGTTCACATATGGTAAATTAAGAACATGAGTTCACCTGTGGAAAAGACAGTCTGGAAAACACCAAGTCAAACACAAACCATCACCTCAGAACAGGTGTATTTATCCAGGCATGTGATGCAAGGAGTCAACTTCCTTTGTCGTGTTTTGCATTTGTGGCTTTGGATAAATCCAAAGTTTGTAAGCCAGAGGTGGGCAAGAGGCTGGAAGGGGACATAGCCAGGACAGCTGTCTTCAGCTGATGCAGAGAGTATTTCTTACCATAGGACACTGTGCCCAGCAATAAAAGTTCAGGGAAAGAAGTAGAAGGGGGAGACAGTTGGGTTTATGGTGTTTATCTTGCCAAGTAACCATGGACTATCATTATCTCAATCCATTAGTCTTGCCTTCCTTCTATTTCCTCCCAGTCCCACAGGACAGAGGAGTGAGCAAGAGACTGGGTGGGTATTTGGCTCTTGGCTAGAACAACCAATATTTCATTCCAATAGCAGCTGTTTCTTGATGTTGTTGTCATGGAAAGGTTACCCATCAACTCCCTGTCTTTCTGTCTCTCAGCTGCAATTTGGACATCTTACTTTAACCCACTGATCTGCTGTACCTTCCCACTGAAAAGTCAAGAAAGGTAATATTTTCTAACACAGGGCACCAAATGCAAGACTGCAGCACTCTCATATACCTCCAGTCCTCATGCCCAGAGTCACAGATTAGGAGGCTGAGGAGCCTCTGGTGAGAAAGTAGCACTTGTTGGGCTCAGCAAAGAGTGTGGACCCACCACGGGTCACCAGGCAGGGCAGCTGCCTTCACCACTGCACAGGGCACTGAGGAGAGAGCACGGATAGTGCTGCCCATCCCCCGGAGCCAGGAGATAGGAAGTCACAGGGCAGGGCAGAGTAGGGTGGGAGGTGTGAGCCACACACCAGTCTAGAGGCTGGTGGCATTCACACTATTTACACCATGGATAGAATTTGGCCTTTGCCAGCTCTGAACAGATATGGGCACACATTTGTGCTCTACCTGAAATCAGAAGGCACAGTAAAGAATTCCTGTCACTCAGTGCAGAGATGATCTATTATTGCTGAGGTCCTCTTTGCAAAAAAAACCCCTCCCATAATCATTAAGGACAAAATGAAACTGCTATTCAAACACTATTTTCCCATTTGTGTTTGACAAATCTTAGCAGTTTAAATACTGATAGGAAATTTTTGTCATGCTTTCTGTTAAAAATGAAGCATTAAGAAAGTTCAGTCCTTTTCACGGCAGTGTGGCATTCACAGAAAAAGGTTATGAGGTGATTTCTCACTTCAATTTTCTCCCTTCTATTTTTTTTTTTTAAGGCTGACAATCATTTTGATGTTAAAAGCAAATTAGGAGGTCTTCTCAGTTATCTTGTATGAAATAAAGATGAACTGGACAAAAGAGCCCTAAATAGCAATTTCATGCTGTGATAAAAGATGGTAAATTATCATCTGTATCTCATGGAATGGATCTTAATCATTGCTAAGTGGAATAACAGAAAATACTAAAGTTGACAATACGTCTCCATGGATCTTAACAGTTACATTAAGACTCATAAAGCCTGACATCTAAGTACAATCAGGAATACTGATGTCCAATTGATTTCTGATCCTTAGTATAAATAGGAAAGTTGCAAAGTAGTAAAATATAGAAATTCAGGCCTTCAGAGTATCAATCTGCTCCGTCTCATGCTGCACCTGAGTGGCCAAAACACTTTGAGAAACTGTGAATGATTTAAAGATTAGTGTCCAGAGCCCATTCCTCCAAGAAGACAGACACAGAAGTAATTTAGGCTCTCAGGTCCCATTTGCACAGTTAGATTGATGCTAAAAGCCTGGTCCCAAAGAGATTCCATGTTTCAATAAGAATTGAAACTTCTGAAATCAAAATTGGACGTCCAAATTGCTGACATCCTTTCAGAAATCTCATGAGGTCTCTTCGTCTTCTGCTGTCTGATGCTCCTAAGGACATGGCACAAAGTCCTTTGACATTCTTGGAAACATTATCAACTTCTTACATGTGCCAAGATTGACACATCATCACCATATGACAGGTTTTCTCAAAATATTTTAAAACAGGTAAATAGATATGTAATTAGCAATCATGTATTTCAGAAATCTGTTTTTCTCTGGCTATAAACTCTTAACCAATAATCTTCAGAGTCTCTCTAAATAACCTTGAACCCCATAAAACTATCCCTTTTCCATAGCTGTAACTCTATTCCTGGATTTTGTAATGTGGACCTATAATGGGCATAGTAGTATTCATGCAACTCAATAGACTTAGGTTTCCAAATTCCAGCTGAAAGGACATTTGAGATTTTGTAGCTAAAACTCTGGCTCCACCAGCTTCATCGCTTCTATTAAAATGTGGGTTTAGGCATGCCAGGGCAAGTACTCCCCCTACAAGTGAAACACTGTTTCTTCATCTTTTCTGCTAAATCAGTGCTAAGGAGCAGAAAGTAGTTGAAGATAGATTACTTAGAAACAGAACATGAGGTGGAACAGAGTCCTGTAGCCTTGCGCAGACTGAGAGAAAAACAGATTCAGTGTCATCTCCCCAGGTCAGATTATAAATATTGCACAAAACAGCAAGAAATGCATGCACCAGCTGGGACTAAGTACAGAACAGGAGCTTCACTTTTGGAGGTGAGCACCCAAACCAGTACATCATGCAGCCCCTCCTTGCTGTTATTGTCTAACCTAATTCTGTCCTCTTAGCTGTCAGGTAGCACAGATTTAGCAAGAAGAGGAGAAAAAAACCCTCTCATATCAGCAGTTTTAGGCACTTCCACAGGAAAATGACCCAAATGGGAAGGGAATTGAGTCCCTCATTTTCCACCAGCAGAAGAAACTCTGGGTACCTCTAGTACATCTTACTGGTGCCTTCTGGGCAGCTTCAGCAGCAAACATCTTCCCTGCTTTGCCCACTGGTTACTCTGGTTCCCATCTCAGAGCAGCCATCTCTTCTCAGACACTGGGCCTTTTATCCCTGACTATTTACAGTCTTTGGCCTTAGCTTTCCATTCTTGATGTTTAAAGTATTTTTCTGATTGAAACAGTAACTGACACTTCTCAAAACCTGGATGCAGACAAGGTCCTGGCTCTGTGTCACATAAAATTGCATTGGCCACAGGGATGGGTATAATAATTAGCATAAAACATAAAAATTAAAAATAGGCACTTCTGTTTCCTAAGTGTGTCAAGCAAGGAGCTGGCAAGATCAGACTTTCATTCTGCTCTGTGATAAGCCAAACTGGAAGTTGTCCCAGTCTCAATACCAAGAGTGCACGTCATCCTAAAAATAGTAGTTTCTTTGGTGAATAAAGGCTTGGTGACAGCAACCATTTCTTTCACCTTACTGGCCTAGTAAAACACATAGGAAGATTTTTTTAGATCCAAGTACACCTAAGATTAAAAAAAAAAAAAAAAAAAGGATTAAGTTCCTCCTGCACTTATCTGCCAAAATCCACATTTAGGATTTCATCCTTTCTCACTGCAATTAAGGACCTTACTACTATATAAGACTGTCAATTTACTTAATGCTCAGATATCAGTGGCAGAGCATTTATTAGAGAAAACACCAATATCCGCAGTCAGGACCTGGCAAGAAAAGTGCAGTACAGTCCTGTTTAAAAATTAAGAATTATGTGTAAACCCCTACACAGCTCTCTTCCTGAGGAGAAAGACACTATTCGAATTCACATGAAAGGAAAGGACCCTCGAATAACTTGATTATGCCACTAACAATTTAGGTTAAAAAAAAATCCTCAAGGATTTTGTATCAGGATGAAGCATGCAGGGGCTTGGCCTGACTGCCTCCTCCCCCTCTGGATTTCCAAAACCCACACTGAGGAAAGGAAGGGAAGACAAAGGGCATGGGTGCTTTCAAGCACTGTCTCCTTCCACACTCCTCAGAAGCAAAGTTGATGGGATTTCATCCTTTCCATCCACTGAGGGGAGGAAAGAAATGGACCATAGAAATTAGAACTGGGAAAGACCACTAAGTCGTCCAGTCCATCTCCCTGCAAGCGCAAGATTGTTCCCTGTGGTGCGTTCCCAAGTGCTTTTTCCAGTCTAGATTTAAATGAATCAATTAGCAATGGGGCTTTCAACACCACCTTGGGAGACCATTCAAGCCTAATGGATCTCATTGCTAATAATTTTCACCAGTTATTCAGCCTGACTTTTATTTTCTTTGATGTCATCTCAGGACCTCAGTTGCACTGCTCTAAATTTAGTACCCACCTCTCACCTTTCAGGTACTCAGAAACACTTACACCATGTTCATAGTTTGTATATTTAATTTTTGTAGTCTTTCCTGCTTTTCACTATTGTCTTCAGGCCCAGCAGTTTTGCCTCTGTTTTTTGATTCACATCCACTTTGGCAATCTCCTTGCCATTCTTTTCCGAACTGGGAAATCCATCTTTTGAATGAGGCTTAATGGAAAGACCTGCATAGGAGTATCTTGCAAAATGGATTAGTGCAAGCATCCTTTGTCAGGCACCCATGATGTGATCAAACAGTACAAAATGGGCTTGTGTCAGAAAGGGATTTTTCTTCCAGAGGAGCTGGATTTGGAATTTGTTTACAAATAATGCACACACACAGACACACATCCATGGTTTGAGGGAAAATTTACCATGCCTGGCTGTAAAAGGAGAGCCACAGCCACTCTCAGACAATACCCTGGCTCTTGTTCCCAGCACAGGGGGGTCAGAGATCAGGGCAGAGAGGGGCATGACTCTGCCCCTGCTCCTTCACTGATAAAGATGAAGGCCATTGCAAAGAAAAGCCTTCCCTGGGCAGTGCGGTCAGAGGCAGGATTACTCAACACATTAATAAAGGAAGAAAATATGAAGCTCTCAGAGGCTCCCTCTAAACCCTCTCTTTCCACAGAAATACAATATATTCAGTTCCACACAACCCACAGTTTGATGTCAGGAAAAGAAATCCCTGTGCAACTCCAGCATTTCAAAGACTATGTTCAATTGATACCCCCAAATATCTGTAACTTCACTGTTAGCCACTTCTTCATTCCTATTATTTGCTAGCTGTGTATTTGCCTTTTGTTCAGACTTCTGCTATTACTTTTCATAAGCCCTTAACATAACTTCTTTCTTCCCAGACTTTAGTCAGCCACTTCACATCAGCTGCTCCCATCCATCTCAGGGCTGTTCTTCAGAGCACCTAGTTGCAAGCCATGGGATACAGACAGGGTGCTCACTGAAGTTCCAGGCTGCTGCTTGTCACTGAAATGATCACAGTCACCACCACTGATACAACAGAAAATAGACAGAAAAAACTGAGCTGCAGCAGAGTCTTTATGGTTGGTAGAAAAATGCATGCTGGTAATAGATGTATGCATACTGATAGTCATGCCTGCTGTACACAGTTCTTCTCTTATGGCCACATATTCATTCTTTTTGGAGTCACGAGTGTGGTTTTGCTCTCCATGCAGAGGTGGGGACAGCAGAGCTCCCTGTGTCAGGAGTGCATATTCTACATCGAAACTGAAAGACAAGGTACAACATGTCACACACCAATCCCTCAGTCCTCAGCTCCTTCCTTGCACAGACGTTTTGATTTCACTCCTCTTGAAACCTCAGAATAGAGGGCGTTGTAAATGCATCACCAAGCTGCAGGGCAAATGGAGTAATGGACCTGGATAAACACACTCCTCACTTCTAACCATAGACCTACCTGCAGAGCAATATACGGGGACAATGGTTTCAGCTTCCAGAGAAATGTGTCCTTTTCCTGATTTTTTTGAGGGAGGAGTTGAGAAGAGCTCTTTGCCTCTTTTGCAGAAGTATTTTCAATGGGACATTGCCCACTCCCAGGGTGTTGAGCAGCATTCCACAGCCTGGTAGCACAGTCCCTGCAGGGCTCTGCATGGGCTCAGGGACCTGCCTTGGGACACTGGGATGTGGGACTGAGTCCACAGCGTGTCCCTGCAGGCAGCTTTTCCAGCACCACTGCCCTTTCATGTCTTGACTATCTCTTATTACAAAATTAAAGCCATTCTAAGGATGTGGTAGAGCTGCCAGGGAAGAAGATAAGAGAAAATAATGCGAGACTTGTCAGTGCTATGTAACATCAAGAAATTTTCCTTCCCTAAACAAACCTGAAATGGAAACCTGAACTTATTCAGCTATGAGTAGAGGGTATTAAAAAAGAAAAAAAACTCCTCTGTGATCAGAGCTCAATTAAGCTGCCTTGAAAATTATTCCAAATACACTTTTTTGCAGATAACAATAGACAATCCTTTTGACTGATTTGTTAAAAAAGGTAAAGAAAGAGCATAAAATTATTGCTTATCAGAGAGAGAAGCAGCACCATTTAAAATAACATGAAATTGTATCCCATGAATTATTCACAAGGGCTGATGTTACACTATCATTATTTCTGGCTTTCCTTTTTACAATGTAGGATTTTGCGTAAGTTGTCTCCCACCCAATGAAAGAGGCGGGGTTTTTTTAATTAATCAAACCTAATTTTTCTGATTATTTTTTTCTAATTTAAAATGAATACATTTTGAGCAGTGAGTTGTCTTCACTGTGTCATGTCGAAAAAGAAGATAGATATCACCCCCCACTAGCAGTGTCTAAAACATGCAGTGCAATAGTCGCTTGCGCACTGACTGGTGTTTCTTCATGTGCTGTGCCAGCTGCTGAGAAGCCAAAGTGGGATCCCAGCTGTACTCTGGCGTTAGCAGTTGTAAACTCCATCCTGTTCAATGTGAATTAAGCTCAATGAGTGTCACAGGAGTTCTCCAAAACACAACCAGTGTGATTCAGTTTTCTGATTGCATGTAACACCTCTTGTGATTACCTGGTGATTTTGATTCTCCATTTCCAACACATAAATATGCAGGGCCACAAATTCTATATTATGGATGGTCTTAATGATCACAGCACACTAGAAGTGAGGGTAACTGTATTAAAATCAGTGGAAACATTGACTAGACTAGCCAAAACTCACTTGTTTCATTGGTAGACTTGTGTCTCCAAGATGGGTGTAGACATTTTTTGTTTATAGCCATGACTGACTTGCAAAAGCCCAGCTCATAACTGTAGTCTGTAAGATGTCATCCAGTTCTCCATATCCAACTTATCTGCTGAGCAAGCCTTCATATTTTTTTGCTTACTGTCACTTCTGTCAGCATCTTTCTGAATCATCTCTTCTGCAAGCTCTGTGGCTGCAGGACTCGTGTTTTGGGAGGTCATGTAGGGAAGATAGCACTGTTTGCTTTCTGTGTGTAATAGCTCAGCTCAAGGCAATATGACTATCCATGAATATATCAATGTTGATACAATTATCCTTAATTGTTCTGGGGGGGGGGGGAAAGCTGAAAAAAAAAACTCAAAAAGTTTAAACTTAAGGAAGGAAAAACGTTTTAAAGGCCGCAAATTTGTCCTGCTTGCCCTCTTATGATTTGAGGGGGTTTGATTGGTATTTTGATTGGTAAATTATATTTACTTGTAATTAGAGAAATCTCAGTAATAGCATCTGTCTACAGTGCAGAAAGCTGTACTTCTGCTGGCTGTCTACAGGTGTTCAGGGTCCATGAAGAGAAGCTGGTAATACTGAAGTATAATGCAGACTATCCAAAAGCAAGTATCTGAACTAGGCCAGATGAATCACCTCTTAGGAAAGTTCCTCTCCTTTGACTATAAAGAAAGTCTACAGCAATTAGCTCGGCTATGGACATCTCAACTCTAGTTATCCAGAACAGCTGAAATTAGTCTCATCATTGGTGTCAGCAAACTGAAAATAGCCTATGGTAAAACCCAGTTTCTTTTCTACAGCTTGGCTCTGATGTGAAAGTCTGTGCTATCACAAAAAAAATGAATATTACGGGGTTCCAGGTTGCCCCTCCCTGGCTGTGAGAGGAGCCCCTGCCTCTAGACCCCATGGTGGGCTCAGGCTTGCAGCAGAGCACCAGAAAGACTCATCACCTCACCAGATCATTAGACTGACTCTGTGATCAAAGGCAATGTGTCATTTATGGATATATTTTTGTTCCATAATGCAACTAATTAATTGACAAAATTTGTGAAGACAAAAGGCGGTGAATTTCCTCCCTGCTCTCTCAGCTGTCCTCAACAACAGGGTGTTATCCAGGACTCAGCCACTATGCTGACGCAGCTCCCCAATTTCCTTTCCCCTGCTCCATTTCCTTTCCAAATTGAAAACCATTAGAAGTCTTTAGGCAAATAATAGAAACCTAATGCAGGTGTGTGTTATAAATTGTTCACTAGTTACTTTTAACCTAATGTCTTCTCAAACATTACTTTGCAGAAGGCAGCGAGGGTAGGAAATGACTCATGAACTCTGACGATCATTGGGTCAGGAGTTAAGGTTGTAATAATGTAGCCCATTTCTCTTTGTTTGTCAAATAACCTGAGCAGTTAGATCCCTGATCTTTCATCTGAGATTGACTCCCCTCAGTAAGAGCATGGGTCCTGCAGAGAGCAATCTTGGTCTAGGGTCATAGCCTTCTGTACGACAGAAGTGGGGAAGGTGCCATATGGCTGGTGGTGCCAGCTACTGCTAGTGTAGGGTTTACCCACTCACAAAGCTGTAGCTTTCCTGGCATGATTTGATTTTGTGCACAGTCTAGATCTGCTATATGTCTGAGGTTAAATCAATCAATGTTTAGGGGGTAGCTTTACTTTCGTAAATAGAAATGACTTGAGAAATTTGAAGTATTCTGCAGGCAAAATAAAATAGGAAGTAAACATTAATAACAAGAGTTAGTAATTACCAGGTTTAACGCAAAATAGACAAATGTACAGAAGTGCCTATTAATTCTGAATCACTGAAGCAAGTATCTAGGCTCCAGAGTTGCAAATGCTGCCTAAAATGTCAATGTGATTACTCAATGCTAAAATTCGCCTTCATCAGCTAGGGATCACGTGTCTTATTCTCAGAGAAAAATTCCTCCCGTGCTCACTGGAAATAATATCAAGCAGTTCGCAGGGGATAAACCTCCAACTCTGTGTATGTACAAAACAAGGCATGCTAGAGGACAATCTGTTAGCATAGATGCTCCTGAACACATCGGGCAACTGTCAGGTTGTTGGAAGTATTTCTCATAATTCTGGGTGCCCTCACAGGCAGCATTGAATGGTGCTATGTTGGTCACAGATCACTTTCCCCATTTGGCTCCCCAGTGAGGTGTAAATATTTCAGAGCTAATGCATAAGTCATGCACACCTGTGTTTCTCAGTGCCATAGTAGTGAGACATAACTCTTGGGTATTTCTGAGCACAGAGGAACATGGATTATTTTCTGACATTGTAAATGGAAAATACATGGAGATTTTTAATGTTTAACACTCAGATTGCTTCTGCAAATTCTTGGAAACCGTTGCCTCCAGCCCCAGGCAACATTTAAGTGATGTTCTGCAAACAACTGCACTTTGCCAGGACTGGCAGACTCCTCAGGCTGTGTCCACACATGACTACCTACTGGGGCCCCATATCACTGAAAGCTAACATATGGAGTTAATTCACTCAAAAATGAACACCCTAAGCACACTGGCTATTGCTGTGCAGGTGGACATTGTGATAGCAAACAACATCAGAGGATTTCATTTTATTGCTGCATTAAATAGGTGTTGGATGCTTTTCTGTTTCATTTGTAGCTAAGTCCAGATCTTATAGAAAATCCTGTGTGCATTCATCCAATTACCCTCAGATGAGAAGAGAAAAAGAGTTAAGTTTATTTATGGATAAAATGTCTGAAATAATAAAAGACATAACCCTGTGTACTGGACTGATTGGGAGGGGTGAAGAAGGTATGGCTCCCAGAGAGCAGAAGAGCAGGAGGGCTTCCCCAGATGGTTTGCTTTGTATTTGCAGAGCCTGGTGCTTTGACTGAGAGGTGAAGGGGGAGAGGAGGAGGCACACCAGAGGAATGCTAATGTAAGGAGAAGGAAGCAGTTGGTCTCACTGCCCTGAGAAGGATATTGACAGAGGTCCTCAGTGGTAGGCAGAGAGGCTCACGGGTTTCTGTACAAGGGAATTGCCTCCTGGTGTACTCCTGCTGCACTGAGGAAAATAAGACTCTGTCTATGTTGGCAAACAAGTAAAATAGAAAAAAACATTAGCTGATTCTTTTTGTGAACCTTCCAACCAGGAAAATACTATATACTGTTCAGGAAAGTATACATTACTTTTTTGAGATGCTGAGTGGGACTCAAATGCCTCTGTGGCAGGCAGTGCCTCGTGAAATGTTTGATGTTAGTCCACGAGAAAGACACAGTTAACTAGATGGACATACATCAATCTAACATAACCTTTTTTTTTCTCATTAAAGCAGTGACCCTAAAGCAAAGCAATTTTAATGTACAGAGTATAGACACTTTTCTTTGTAGGGAATACATTTGTCATTTGTCCAACTCAACTCATACGTAGTAACAAAACAAGTAAACACAAAGTCTTTGTAACTCCATTTCTCCTCTGTATCTTTCCCATGTGCTCCCATCTTCACTGCTTGGGGTTTAAGATTTCCAGCTCTTCTTTTTTATTTTTTTTTCTAATAGATACTCCCAAACACTTTTTTAGGGCCACATTTGCAGTAACAAATAGAGATTGAACTTTCAACACAGGTATACACCGCTGTGTACTTCATCACCAAGACTTACAACTTCTCTATGAGACTGTTGCAACCAGGGGGTCAGATGTGATTAACTGAATTTTTCACAATACTTATACCTGTCCTACAAATGTCACAATGCTGCAATTCCACAATACTACTAAACTGTTGTCGTTTTTATCCTGATATAGGTGTGAAATAATTTTGGTATCTCTTGCAGTTATATACATTAAGCATGACAACAGTGCTATACCATGTCATCCATTACTAGTCCCAGTGCTGTGTGGAGATTATGAAGTACTGTTGACCACATTTACTAAGTGGGGAATCATTGGCTGCACCAGCCCATTATGTTTAAAATATAGTTTCCTTCTCTATTCAACTTTTTTCTTATATAGCATCAATGGATTTTACAAGAGAACATGGCCCCAGCTACGGTGCTGCTAACCCAAAAACTTGCTGCAGTTTTTTATTTTTTCTGCTAATTCAATAGGCTTCATCATAAGAAAAAATAATATTGGTGACTCTGTAAAATAATTCCTAAAGCTTTTCTAAAATTGAAGTAACATCATAGAAAAGTCTGTAAGCATTTTGCCACTGACTCCAATGAAATTAGGATTTAATCCTAGAAAGTGTCTATCTGGACTGAAAAAAGCACATCTTTCAATTGCCATCACCATTATCCAAAGAGGCAACAGAGGAACAAAGCTGATCTCAGTAATGAATGCTCCATCCCTGAGATCACAGTGAAAAGGGCACCAATATAGCTGCTCTCAGAGAAACTAAAAGTAAACTGGACTGGAAGTCAGATCTGTTTTTTTTTCTTGGCATTTTTTAAAGACCAGCTCCAGAAATGTTACTTGCATTTTATTTACTACTTATAGTGCAACAGCAATGAAACCTAACATTACAGGGAGTGTGTGTTCCCACTAGAAAATGTCTTCAACAGTTCATAAAAACCTGGCCATTTATCAGCACTGCAGGAGATCTTTATTACCTCCCTACAGCATATGCTCTCCTATGATGTAGTTATTGATTTAACAAGTAAACTTCGTGGTGAGCTTTTATCCTGGAATTAGCAGCAAGATTGAAATAGAGCCCTTATTATTGTAATAACACAGAGATGTGAGATTCTCGCATATTCCAGAGGCCGTATCATCACCTTAACAAGCATCCTATTAGAGCTGTCTGGCTGCCACATCAAAACGTGGGCTGTGAGAACTTTAACAATCATATCATACTCACCCCTGGCAACTTTCACAACCTTTTTGTTTTTCTTCCTACAGGTTTGGACATCAGGCAAGCTCAGGTTATTGTGCTGTCATCGGGTACCAAATGTATAAATGGGGAATACATTAATGACCAAGGGCTTGCGGTCAATGACTGCCATGCAGAAATTTTGGCAAGAAGGGCATTTGTTCACTTCCTCTACTCACAGCTGGAGCTGCACTTAAGGTAACTGAATTCTGTTGTTTTTTGGGGACTGTTATATGGCCTTCAGAGGCACAGATCGATCTGTCCTCCAGACAATTGAACTATTTGTTTCTATATGTCATTGTTTCTGAGTCTTTAGGTGATGAAGGACCAATACACTGCACAGAAAAATAAATGAGACTTAGATAGTCTAAAGTGTTGGGTCATGAGCTCCTTAACTTCAGCTGATTTTCTTTCAGTAGCGGTTAGACATGACTCATAAAGTACGGCTTTATGAAGCCTGATGATTCTGTACAAATCTTTATGTGCAGACTTATTAGCATCATTCACTGGCCAGAGACTGGAAGGGGGTCATTTTGCTCACTGCAGCCATTTCCCCATCTTCCTTGCTGCTTCTGAAAGATCTCAAGGAAGTGATTTATTGATCATTAATACCTTCATTGACTCACTAGAGAACTGATGAGTGTTAACAGCACAGTAAACTTTGTGCCAAAGTGTAAGATGCTATCACTCACTCCTTCTTTATGATGTCTTAAAATGTTATAGCATGTAGAACCATTACAGTGGAATTATTGATACTCTCTTCAGCCAAATCCACCTGGCAACCATTTAAATGGTTAATAGGTCATACACAGCCTAGAAGACGGTAATAAGTGGGGTACTGCAGAAGTCTGTGTTGGTACCTCGCTGATCATGTCTACCAACAATCTGTAAAAGGTCATGTAGTGCTTGTTTTTAAGCTTTGTAGAGGACACTAAAATGTGCAGGGGACCAGCCAATATTCTTGAGGGCTGATCTGTCATCCAGGCAAACTGGAGGACTGGACCAGTAGGAACTTTGCATTTGTCCTTGTTGAGTTTTCTGTCAAATTCTCACACCAAGGAGGAAAGAATGACCTGCAACAATACAGGCTGGGGAGCAGCTCTGCTGAAAAGAGACAGGGTTCATAGAAAGATGGATGTCAAAGAGTAGTGTGCCTGGCAGAAGAGAAGGTCAACAGGATCCCTGGAAGTATGAAGAGTCAGACAAGGGATGTGATCTTCCACCACTAATCAGCACTCATTAGACTACATCTACAATACTATGTGCAGTTTTGGGTCACCCAGTGAAGGAAAGACATCAACCATCTTACATGGGCTCAGCGAGGGCTGTCCAGATGCTCAGGACCCAGAGCACTTGGGCTACATGGAAGGGCTGATGGATCTGGACCTGTTCAGCCTGGAGGTGGGATGGCAGACCCAGCAGAACATATGTCAGCAACACAACAGAGCTGACATCTTTACCGAGGTGTGCAGTGGGGAGGTGACAGACAAGAGGCACACACTAAAACAAGAGAAGCTCAGTCTGAGTATGAGGATTAATTTTCCTCATGGGAATAGGCAAACAGTGGGACAGGTCAATCAGCAGGACTGTGCAGCCTCCCTCCTGTCTTGGACATTTTCAAAACCTGAGTAGATAAAGCCTTGAGCAACCTGTCAAACTATTTTGACAGGAAGGTTGGGCTGAGGCCTAAGGTCCTTACCAGCCTGAATTATCCTATGATCCTATGGAAACTGAGTAGAAGTGAAGCTGAGGTGGCAGTTATTATATGGAAGGAACCAAGGAATGAAGGAAGCGAGGAAAGAAAGCAAACAAAAAACCCCTTCTCTATAGGTCATTCTTCTTCCCTCCATTCTTGTGTGCAAATTCATGTGACTTTTTCTGAAGGCCATTAACCTCAGTGCAAAAACTTCCTTTGACTCCAGAAGGTTTTGCATCAGGTCACAGACACAAGGATTAATCTAAACAGAATTTTGTGTTCTTGTAAGCACTTGTGATACTATTGCACTGAAGCAACAATAATAGGAATAATGGTTATTTTCACTTCAGGCTGGAGTGGAAGGCAAGAGAGTATATTGAGTACATGAATTTGGCTAACAAAGAGGGACAAGAGCATTGAAGGGTTTAATCAAAAATAATATTTTCTCTATTTCTGAATTGCTTTTTAGTTTACATTAAATTATTATGTTTTCAGCAGTGTAGCAGCCCTAGTACTTGATTTGTGCTATGGTCTCTTGGGAAACAAGTGCTAACATTGTATCTTAAACTTGTATTGATCCACATCCTTAACGTGTTCAGTCATATTATTATTTTATTTGGATCAATGTTAACAGTCTTTTGTTAAGAGAATCCTCGGTGCAGCAAAAGCTCTGTTCACAATAACTTCAAATCACTCTCTGTTGAGCCAAGACCAGGCACCAGCGCTGCCCTGACCAGCACACACAATAAAAATCTCAACCAAAATTGTCAAGGCTAAGCACCTTTGAAAGACAGAGCTGGAGATACTGTCAAATCAGATTTTGCTTCCTTAAAGTCCACGGGGAAGCAAAACTGTGTGTTGTGATATACTCTATGATTCTATGATTCAATTCTAATATTTATTGCTACATACCATCATTGGGAGCTTCATCGTATGATGAGAAAATGGGGTATTTCAAAATTAAATAAAAAAATGCATTTTCTGCATATTGAAGTCACATTTACCCCTTTTTCTCTAGAAAAAGACATCTCCTATTGCCAGAGAAAACACCTGGTGCTCCTGTATAGCTAAAAGAACAGGCTTTTTAGGACAAACATGTTAGCTCAGCTCCACTGGGACTCCCTGCACACCACTTCAGGCTTGGAGGAAACATAAATATGGCTTCTGCATTGTAATGCATTTGCAATAACCTAGCCCAAATAAAAGTCCTCTCCCAGGCCAGGAACCTGTTGTACAAAGTCATATATGAACTGAGATAAAAAGATGGTTCCCTAACCCAAACAGACAATGAAAGTATTGTTCTTGACCCAAAGAGCTTGAATTTTCCACCACTCACTATGAAACAGGCAAGTTTGTTCTGTGGAGATTATTTCCTATTTTCCACACAACTGCCTCCCACCAAGCCTACCTACTTTAACTGGTCTCTGCAGCTGGATTTCAAACTTCAGGAACTTCCAGTGCAAGAGTTATTTTTCTATATTATGCTGTCTTTGAAAAGGATCCTCTTTTCCAGAATTTACAAATACTACCATTGATCTCATTGAAAGCAAAACACCTACTTGTCTGAGTGTAACATGAAGGCTTCTAAGAGCAGTGACAAGCAGGTTGGAGAAAGAAAGAGCCAGGATATAAAACTAATGGCCAGGAGACACAGATTCACTGAATTAAATTTACTTCTTGGCAGTCAAATGTGACCCTGATCCTCAAGGATCCTTTTATCACCAGTGGGGAGAAATTGGCATCTGTGAGGTGGGACTATCGTGTATCTATACTACATAAGTATCTGTTGTGGGTGAGATTAATTGCCATGTACTGGGGTAATTTTTTTCCCATTTCTATAAAGAGAGAATAAGGCAACATCTTCACATATTTAAGCTGCAGAACAATTCCATTTACAAGCCAAAGTTTCAGCAATATATAAATTATTTTTTCCCCTTCTCTCCTTATTGCTAAATGTTAGGGGTGTGGCTTTCCTGACTTTTTTGGGGAAAGAGTTCCAGAATGGGAACTTTATCCTCTCTAAGAAGCAAGAGCAACAAATACTTCAAAAGGAAACTTTCTGTCAACAATTCATTGTCTAAAGCTTGAGTTAAATAAAAGCTAAAAGCACGACTAAAACCTGACAGCTTCTAACCTGTCTGATTAAAACTCTTAGCCCTCCCGGATTTCATTTTTATGACAACCATAATCCTCCAGTTCTCAAGATTTTCACGAAAGAGATGAGAAGTAAGACGTAAATTTTCTGATGTACAAAAGAAGGACAAGAAAGACCTTTTGAGAAGTTTTTTTCTAAAAATCACCATCAAAAAGCACACAAATACCACAGTCCAATTTTCTTGCAATGATGGTAGGAAAATTCACATTGATCTCAGTGGCATTATTTATACCAACTGGCCAATAGGGAAGAAAAGAGAATCCAACTCTTATTTTTTAAAGAAAAATAAAATCAATGGACTATTCTTAAAATAAATCAGCACCACAGTAAGCTTGCTGCTGCAGTGGCCCTGCAGGTGCTAGAGAGATGATTTTACCAGAAAGTAAACTGTTCCAGCAAGTCAGACGCAAACCACTATTTATTTTATAAATAAAAAGCAAAGAATAGTCTTAATCCAGTACAGTTCAGGGTTTTTTTCCCAGGAAAACCAGCTGCTTGTTATACATCTACTATTTCTTCATGAACACAGCTCCTTCCTTTTAAATCCGCTGTTAGTTTCTCTAGGATGATGTGTCATTGTATGTAGTACCAGAAACTTTCCATACATACATTTACATGCTAAAAACAGGCCCTCTGCTTCTTAGACTTTGTTTCACCAAAATGCTTTTTGTATATTAAACCATAAGTATGTGCTTAAGTATCTTCTTGAAGTCAGCTCAAAACATAGATGTGTTATGCTAAATAATGGACTTTAGCAGAAGATTAGAATTTCACACATTCTTAAATGTTCCTCTTGAAGCAGCCTCAAATCCCAACTCTCCCACAGGAATTCATAACAGGCAAAGGTTTAGGGACAAATTCTCCTCTTTTAGTAACTGCCAGCATGCAAAAATGACACTTTAATGCCACCCTCTGAATGAGTGGAATCTGTGGGCTCACTGTGGGCTTCTTTCTCCCTTGGTTTGTGCAGGTGTGTATGGCTGTGAGAAAGGCATTGCAAAGAACAGCTACTGCAAAGTCATCTGCCCCCTCACAGCTCAAAATATCTATCCCAGAGGGAAGACAGAAGTGTACCGGTGCTGGAGTAGAAGTCACTTTGCAGAAGCACATCTCATGCTTCACCTGGACAATTTTCACAAGATCCCTGAGTCCCCCTGGGCTTTGAAATACCCTGAACATCCCATCCACAAGAATCTTTGCTAAACCATGGTAGATGGTTTGCAACACAAACTTTTACAACAGTGCTCTCAGAGTTTTGTTATTAAACCTATTCAACCACAGTGCAGGAATGAATCTCATGTTTGAGTTCAGCTCCCAGAAAACCATCCCGAAGGCAGGTCAGGACCGTATGTGATACAAAGAATCTCAGCCTCCTGGAGGAAAGAGTCCTCCAGCCCTGCCATCTATTTTTAGAGCAGCTGTCTATCACCCAACCTGTCAGCCACAGTGGCCGCAGACCCTTCTTGGTACTCAGGGAGAGGTAAGAGAGCAAGGTTAATCAGTGAAAAACAATAACCAGTGAAAACAGGATGCGAGCTGATCACTAAACTCCTGAAATCCAGCCCAAAGCATGACTGCTCCAACCTTACATAGCAACTGTCTCTAAGTAATGCAAGCTGCACCCCCCCCATCCCCCCCCCCCATTCTGCTGAGGTTTAACATAATAGTAGCAGGCATTTGGACGGCACAGTTTTGTATTCTCCTAGCTGATTTTGCAGTGAATTATTTAAAACTACCTACAATTGCTCCAAAGTCCAAGCAGCAGGACTTATGGATATCTTATTCTTGTATTCTTAGGCTTGTATCAGGGCATTCATATAATTAGTGCAGTTGGGAAATTCCACCACAGCCAACGGAAAATGAAGGAGCTGCATGTGGTGGCCCCAGCTCAGCAGCCAGTGTTGCTCCCTGTCCCTGACAGGCGAGCTAATGTGCCTGTAAATTCCTCCTGACAGCAAACGCATCCTGGCATCAAAAAATGACAAAACACCCAAACCATGGAAGAGCGACAGCCAAACAGCTTCAATAGCACAGAGGCTGCACTGGGAGAAAACAGGCAGAGGCAGCTTGGATTAAAGCCAAGGACTTGCTCAAAGGCTGAGTAGAAAGCACCCATTTGCACTAACAGGAGGCAGAGACACCAGCAGAAATCGCCTTGGTTAATGGGCTGTCCTATAGTGAATTAAACGGGTAGGATTCCCGCTTATTAAGAACATCCCAAGGATACCATTACCTGCAGGTGCTGTTCTGTTCAGAGATATTCCTACCAAAAGACCCTTGCATTTCTGAGGGAAGGACCAGGCCATCAGACAGAAAGGAGTCTCATCATAATTTCACTAATCACATTTTCACCTTCAGAATTGCAATCATGACCATCACCCAAATGTACATATTAGAGGCAGCTGCCTGTCAGAGAAATCACCCATATCTCCCAAATGTAACCCATCGGAGGACCTGCACAGTGGCAAAGCCTTAATGCTCTGCTATTGCTGCAAACGGCAGGACTGGGAGGGTTTGGCCTCCCGGGCAGCTGTTGCTGATGGAATATGTGCACTGCGTCCCCATCTAGCTGCTGAACCACTGCGAAGATAAAAGCTTCAGCTTAATAAGTATCTCTTTCAACTCAGCTGAGAAAAGCTCACTCAAGTTTTGTCCTCGCTTCTCCGGATGGTTTTTGATTTCCAAAAATGCAGAGAGACCAAGGGGACACAGCTGGCCTAGGTGGAGCACTTGTAGGTGGCTCTGGCAGAATGGGGGAAAAGAGCAACACCTGGGGAGCAGGGAGGGCTGGCAGTGGTCATAAAATCTGGGTGCTTCATCAGGGGCCCTTTTTGGTGGAACATATAAACACATATCTTGGCTGTGGTGACTGATGTTAATGGTATCTAAACATGTGCCTCAGCACTGTGATGAGCAGAGCTGATGTGTTCACATGAGAGCCTAAGAGAACTTTTTCTCTTTTTATGCACCAGAACCACTTTAAAATCAATATGTTTATGCATCCCACACATGTGAGGAAGGAGAGTTACCCTTCAAAAATCCATGTTTTATCATTCAAATGTTTTCTAGGTAAGCTAGCCAAAAGCACTTTGGCAGTTTTGACCCCCTTTACACATTCCTTTACTTGGAGAAGCTTATCGTTTTCCTCTTGTTGTCACTAGGCAAAATATATGATGCCAGGTGCTAATAAAAACAAACAAACAAGCAGAGGGAGAAAAGGAGAGAGAGAGCACAGAAATGTTTCTGATTTGGCATGTAACAAATGACCTGGAACCTCTTTTGTGATCATAGCAAACGGCGAGAAGACTGGGAGCGATCAATCTTCGTGCGATTAAAAGAAGGAGGCTACAGGCTGCGGGAGAACATCCTGTTCCATCTGTACGTGAGCACTTCACCCTGCGGAGATGCACGCCTCAACTCCCCCTACGAAATCACAACCGACTGTAAGGAAAAAGCATCTTCCCTCTGCTTTTGGTGTGGGCTTTGCCTTTTTTTTTTTTTTTTTTTTTTAAGATCAGTCTTTCTTTCTTTGTTTGTTGGCAGAAAGCGTTTTGCTGGAGAGCAAAAACACTACTACGAGTTGTGGGGAGGGGGTGTGAGTGTCTGTAGAACACACCCCATCTGCTGGGGCAGCCAGGGTGTGCAGGGAAAATCAGAGCTGGGCAAGGCAGTGGGAGACTGCTCTGCACTCCTGAGGCTCAGTGGTTTTGCTAGGGAATACATCCCCAATAGCCTGCATTTCCTGCTAGGAGGTGCAACCCTAACAGTAAATAAATGCCTTCCTGTGATGAAAGAAATCCTTGAAGCCATGGCCATAGGCTAGGCTAGAGGATCGAGACTCTAGCTGGAGATGCATAGACTCTTCTCAGGGTTCACACAGTATGTGTGGTTTGAAGGGCTGCATCTACAATAAACCAGTGCTGTCCAGGCTGCAGCTGCTGGAGTAGAGTAATGAGATGGTATGATATGATAAGATGTGTTGTGATATGATATGATGTGATACAGCACATCTGTAGTGTTGATTGATGGTCAGACTCTCTCCAAATACTACCTGCACTTGCAGCGAATAATGTAAAAACCCTTATGGAAAGGATCCTTCCCAGGCCATCTTGCCTGTCAAATCAACTGCACAGTCACTGCATGGCAGATGGGCTAGTTGGAGTCCACCAGGTCAGCTTTGGAGTCCCTAGACCCATACCTATGGCATTTAAGCAAAAACACTTTTTTTCAGGGAATTTCACCTCTAGAGGTGATCCTGCAAATGAGGCAAATAAAACAGGTCTTGAGCCAGTGTGTGCCACCAACAGACCTGCAGGGCTTGTTGTCCATGAAGACACATCCCATCTCCACCACATGACCCGGCACTCTCACCTCATCACTCCCCCACACACGCATGTCCCTGTCATTGCCCTGCCATAGCAGAGGCATGTCCTTGTTGCATTCTCACTGCACCAGCTTTGCCCCTGCCTAGCCACAGGGAATGCCCTCAACAAGGGACTGGGGACTCCAGGGATCTGTGGCTTTTTTATCACACATCTGTCACCCCATGATCAAATACACAAGGTGAAAGGTACGCTCTTATCTCTGCCCTTAGGTATTGCTTCTCATACATGCATTTTACAGTGCTGCAAAACCCACAGTGCTGGATGCCAAATGAACACATGAGAAATAGTCCTTGCCCTGACTACCTTGAATGTGAAGCAGGCAAGAGAGAAGTAAAGATGGAGGAGGAAGCACAGGCATGGGAATGTAAAATTAGACAGAAGAATAGATGGAGGAGGAAGCACAGGCATGGGAATGTAAAATTAATCATCCAAGGTCACACAACGACCTCACCTCCTCACAGGCAAATCCATCAGATGGTGGTTTCACTCCTTTCTGAATTCATATTTGTATAAGTTATTTATTAAGGATTACGTATTATTCTGCCCAGACTGGAATCTTTTTTTCATATGTGAAACATGGGGCAAGAAAGCAGAACTCGCCTATTCAGGAAGGAAATGCATTTCCTTGCCTAACATGATTTCTACATTCTATCAGCAGGGTTTATAAAATGAAGAAAAGCAACTAAATGCCTAAAAGGCAAAAAGCACATTGACAAATTCCTGATGAGGTAACAAAATGAGAAGACATAGCAACATCTTAAAAACAAAATTAAAAATAAAAAAGGGAGTGATTATGAATATCAAAAACCAATAGTGATTTTTGGCTTCCCACTTTATGGGTGTATCAAGAGATATCTAAAAAAGCTTTTTGTTTGGTTAAAGGCCCTCGTGTTTTCCAGAAGGCAGGTTTCCTAGGATGCTCTTTTCTTGACATCACAAGTGGAAGCACCAAAATCTGTACTTATTTTTAAAATGTGGTCCATTCTCAAGAACCTTTAAACAGCCTTCGTCAAAGGCTGTCCAGGCTCGATTCTGCTCGTCCATGCATGGCAAAGCAGGTGCTTTGGGCAGCTGACAGCCAGTGTTGGCCATTGATAGGCAGCAGAACCCAGCCCTGCAGGTGAACCCTGCTTGACTCATGGATTGTTTCAAAGAGCACATAAATCTCCCAGCTAATGAGGGAATGCATCTTTAGATAACAATATATACAAGAAGCTGTGTTTAAAAATACATACTCACCCCATACTTGACACACACAGTAAGCACTAAACTTGTAGATAATCACAAAAATACTTTTTTTGTTGGTTATTACACCAACTATTGTCCTGATGCAGAAGCTGAGGCAGAAAGGGCTGTGTGGCTTAGCCAAGGTTACACGGTGATTCAGTAGTGTTACATCAGGTTCGTAATTCACTCTTTTAAACAGATCCCTCTACCTTTGTCCAGTGCTCTTAAAATAATTTACCACTGTGTAGAAAGCCATCCTGCCAAAAGCTGTCCTTCAGTGAGATAAGCATTTCGTTTTAGTTCACATTATCCCAGAGACATCTGGGAAGATAAGTATTTTATAATGTTTATCATTCAGATCTTTTCTTTTTTTTTTTTTCTAAAGAAATAACCTTTCTTTCATCCAGTAATGACAAGAAACTCCAGATGAATGCTGTTTCATTTCTTAAACAACAAAGAAGCTTCTCCTAGAGCTAGCACAGCCATCAAACGTTACTGATTATTCTCTAAAGATGCATTAACATTTAAAAACAGTGTCTCGCCATGTGGTTTCTGGTTTTGAGAAGGAATATGATAAGCCTTTATCAATATAAGAAGTGAGTAAAATCCACTTCTCAAATCTCCTTCCAAAAATTTCCTATTATCCACCGTGTCTTTCCAGCACCCTCAGGGAGGCCTCACATTTCCTTCTTATGAGCTTTGTTCTGGTAAGGGAGAGGTAAGCTAGCACGCATTTGAAACCCAGTTTACTTCTTACCAGATAGAGGAGGGTACAAAGTTAGTGGCATGTGTAAAGTCTGCCCTTCCCATGGTTCATGTGAACAGCTGCAAGGCAGAAGAGAGGTCCAGGGAGCCCACACCATGCCAGGTTCATGCAGGAAGATAGGAGATTAGGAACAAAGAGGTTAAATCTCGCTTTGGTTTGCAGAGATGGCCTTCTTGGATCTGTCAGTAAGATGACTCGTTTGTTAATACCTCCTGAGGCAGCTCTAAAAGAGAGGCAAAATCCAATTGGACCAGGGCTGCTATGAGCATGGAGGGGTTTTATATCTCTTTTTTGGTGCCTGCAAGTCAGGAGGTTGGAAAAAGTTACAGGGGGAACCAAGTGAAGTCAAAGCTTTGAAAGAATACACAATTTGAAAGAGTAGGGGAGGAGGTTGAGAGGAGAGGGGCAGGAGCTGGCTGGTGAGAGCAGGAGAGGAGACCAGTCAGGGTCAGTGGTGTTGCGGGAATAGGAGGCTGGGAAATGCCAGAGGAGTTTCAGACAGTTGTGAGAGTTTTTACAGGTTTGTTCTGGCTCATTCTCTCCAGTCAGTCTCCTTCCCAAGAATTTTTTCAGCATTTTCCAAGGTCAACCTCAAGGTCGTAGCACAGCTATATGGCAAAAAGGCAGCATGTTCACAGTGTTCTCACACACTCAGCTTCTGCCCCTGCTTCAGTTAAGTGCTGCAGGACAGAAAGCCTGGCACATCTCCCTTTCTGGTACCTTCTCCCTTTGTGTACATCTGAGCCAGGTGTTCCTGGATTTCTGACTTCTTCCAAGGACAGTATCATGGCACCAAGTTAACACGGGTTTCCTGAAGGTTCTAAGGGGGCTGATGTTTCCCATTAAAGCATACATGCTCCAGCTCATGAGGTGGAGCCCTGGGGGCAGCTAGCCCTGTAGTATTTGTTGCATATTTTACACTTTCTCCTGAATCTAGGTCAAGCCACAGAATAATCAAGGCCTTGATTTGCTAAAGCACCTTCCTAGCTAATTTAGTGGTTCTTGACTCACTGGCTTTTTTTAAGCCTCTTGAAAAGCAAAATGAATTGCTTGAAAAACTGAGCTAAAAAACCCTCTGCTTCCCCACTCCTCCTTCTCTGGCAGGATTTTACCTCATTGTCCATCTTTTTTCTAGAGATGCACTCTCTCTTTTTCACTACATGAATTGCCAAAGAGACAAACAGAGTCTGCCCCAGGGCTTGTCTCAGTTCTTCTCCCCTGGGCTGCTTTTCTATCTCTTGCTAACATGCTGTATTGCCTTGTACCATTGACTCCTTGATAGCCCAGCTCCTGTTTTATCCCACACTCCCTTTAGGTCTGAAACACACCATTGCATCTGCTCCACATGGGGTCTTCCTCCTGCTTGTCTATTAACCTACAGCTGTGCTGAAGCTCTCATGCACACACATTTGACAGAGCTCTCATCTAAGCAGGATCCACTTGCAACCACGTGAGCCAGATCATTGCCTTAGTAGGTGATGTGATGAGATGTGCACTGCGGTTTTCAGAGAGTTGGGAAGCTGAAGAGTACCCAGGAAAACAAGTTTGTGCTCTCTATTTCAAGTGTGCTTTCACTGTGCAAACCTGTGCTTTCCCTGCTTGCGACTCGGCTACTGGATTTTCTATTCCATTCTCAGAAAACATGCTCTCTGTTAACCCCCAGATCCAGGGCTGCCTTGAAGGGTTGCCCTGCTCACACCAGTAAGTCAGCACTCTGTGTTCAGATGGGGCTGACCCGGAATTGCATCACTGTATGATCCTCAGATCAGATAGCCTGAGCAGACTGGATGGACAGGGCCAGATTCAAACTGAGGCCATCTAAGCAGCCTGTCCATCTCCAAGAGATGGACACAAACGATCTCCCACAACTGTCAGGAGACTGTCAACCCCAGAGCCCAGAATTCCGGGTCCTGTAGGCAGCTATCAGGATGGAAATACAATGAGGATATTTATGGCAGCAACTGAGCTAGTATTACTCCCAAAACCATTGGGTTTGTTGAAAATCTCTGGATTTGCAAGGGAAAGAAATCTTTGCCTTCCTTTTGTCAGTCCCATATTTTGTTTAAATGGACAAATTATGTTCTCATGAGTAGATAGTAAAGGGGAAAAGCATTTCAAGAAGAACCATCTAGTTAACTTAGGGAGCTGAAAAGAAATTAGATATATGTAACTACAAAAAAAATCAGGTTCTAACAGATTGATATACTTCCCTGTTGCAAAAATCAAGGGTAACCATAGGTCATCCCTTGGACTTGGACACTATTATTTTTTTTCCATTGTACGAATGCTCCTGGGTATCACATCTCTCTGTCACAGCTGTTGGCCTGCTGCAGCTTGGGAAACCATCTTGGAAATTCGTAGCTATTCACTGCATGGAGCACCTTCCTCCCAGGCTGTAAAGTTGATTTTATGCTGATGAATGGCCCGTCTGTGGAACCGGGATGAAGGTGCATTATTTTCCTATTTTTCATATGACTGAGCAGAACAATACCTTGGGGAATCTCAGAACAAAATTATCACAGAGAGCCATGCCCAGAAGTAACACGAAAGAAAAAAAAAATGCATGCAACACTGTAGGCTGTAGTGCTGAATACTGCCTCGGGAGAAATAATCCTAGTGCTGGATGAATTATTGCGGTCAGCCCAGATCGCTTTGTCATGTAAAGGATGCTGCAGAAATTGCAGATACAGCACGAGGCTGTTGGATTACTTCAGGGGCTAGGGAATTGGTTTTAAAGAAAGTGGAAGGAAATTGTCCTTTCACTTCATCAAGGCTGGACTGGGATGTATACAAAAGGTTTGGGTTCAGGTATAAACCCTTTGTCAGACTCCTTTAAGACCAAGATCTGTGTTAGCAATGGCCCCTTCCTGCTTGTGCTGCTGACACAGCCTCAATTTTCCTAAGTAAATACAAGGGAATGAAACTATATTCTACAGTTAACTACAAGCTGGTCTGTCAAGAGACTGTGTCCCTTTTCAGGACTGTTAGCAGGCATTGGTTTTATATGTAATTGCTCTGTTTTCTAACTCAATCCTCCCAGGCTGCTGAAATGCTCTTTCAGTGTGACTGCTTTCACTCAAGTTAACTTGGTAGGGAAAGAATGGTCACAGGACAGTAGTCTCTGGTGAATTCATTTCACCACTTACACACATCACCACATCGTGGCTGGGAGCAGAGGTGAAGTGAGCTCCTGCGAGGATGGGCAAAGAGGACAGCAGAGCCCAGTCTGGATGTAGTGGTCCTCTGTCCCCCAAGCACTGCGGGTCTGAGCAATGGTTGGATTTAGCTCAGGGCTTCCCAGGTGTGGAGGTGGTACTGCATGTAGCCAAGCTCAAAGATTTCTTCCCAGCATCTAAAATAAGTCCACACTGGGACTGCGGGGGAGCCGCCTTCTTCTGGGGAAGGTGGGCAAAGGGATCTCAGGAGAAGGAAGTGTGGTTGAGAAGGATCAGTGGGACTCTGGAACAGGAGGGCCACAACAACGATGGAAAAGTTTGAGGGAAGGTGGGTCTGTGATGTCCAGCTATGATAAGGAAGTGGGCGAGAGACAGCAACATAAAGCCTGTGTGGGGACTCTTCAAAATGAGTGGAGCCCCTCTGCTTCTTCCAATGTACAACACCCACACAGGACCTGCAGGCACTGGTTTGAACCATCTCCGGCACTGCAAGAAGCTTTTCCTCCCCCAGCATCTCCTACTCACTCTCTGCTCATCGAGGGCTGCAGAGAAGATAGAGAATGGAAAAGGGTGGAAAGATTCATGCCAGGGGTACTAGAATGAATAGAGATGGTGACTGGGCCAAGCTCTTGGCTGTGAACCCTGCAGCCCTTCTGATGCCCCCTGAGGGGAAAGCTGCAGAAGCAGCAGCTGTTGCATCTCAGTGCACAGATGTACCCATTGCTCAGAGTAGCAGTGCCAGAAGGTCTGGAAAACTCATCAGTTTGGATAATCCAGAGGAGAGGTCCGAGGCCCTACATGGCCTACCCTGATAAACCTTTTGCCAGTCACTAGGGTCAGCTCCAGCCCCTAAACCTGACAGAGAGACCAGCAGTCTCCAGGCTTAGGAGAGCTATGAAAGCACTTACAGTTTTATTTGTTGGTATTCCAGGCTAGAGCCTGGAATACACCTCAGAAAGAGGCTCTCATTTTGCTACGTTAGAAGTCCTGAAGCTTTCAGTGCCAATTAATCAACCTGTGAAAGTTGCTCTTGCTTTATATTCCATTATTCATCTCCACTAGGTTGGGTAGTTAGGTTTTTAGTGGAGTTTTGCTAAAACTGACTAGTAAATAACCACTTCATGGACAATTTTCAGGTCTCAAAATACTGACTGGCTGGAAAGAAATCAAAACCTGTCAGGCAAATTTTTTTTTAAAAATAATTGTGTGAAATTGGGATCTCATCTTTCATGTCTCCTGGTCATCAGCACAGTAACAAGGGGTAGAAAAACCCTATTTCATTTCCTCTCGTGCCTAGTTTAGGGTGAGCTTTTTCGTTCAAGGCCACTTAGAATCAAATAAAAACTTGAACCTGTGTCTCCCAAGTCGTGGATCAGTGAATTCCCTATCAGCTGAGCTAGACAGCTCCCTTTCTTCAGTCTCTGTTATAAAACTTTGTCAGAATTGACACATCATGAGAAAACCCTTTGCCTTTGACAATGCATTCAAAATGTCCCAATTCCTTCTGCTTGTGATATTCTTGGATGCTTTTGCTTTATTTGGGTTTTGTTGTTTCATGGGGAGTTTTAAAGTAGAAAATAAGATTTTTAGAAGTATATGTCAGTGCAGGAAAAGAGAAAGAATATGCTGAAAAGTATGGATTGCTCAGAGCCAGCACTGGCCACATCTTAGAAAAGCTTTCATGTAAAGCAAAATGTGTTTGCTAGGATTCAGAAAAACAGGTTTCCACAGCTATAATCAGATCCTAATTTTAACAGAATGCTTGAATCGCCAAAGGGCATTGCACTGTATTTATTGATTCTGCTTTGTTATGGGTTTTGCAGCTTTGTAAAACACTGCATTTGGATGCAATGTGCAGATGTGATAAAAAGGCTACATTAATCAGCAAAAGACCATGCCTGAGAAGTTTTCAGAATAATAGTAGAATATTTCACTAAGAAAAGCTCTTTGTCCCTGAACTTGTCCAGGACAAGGAATAGTCGTGTCTGAGGTTCTCCAAGGTCCTCTGCAGCAGGGACAAAGAGACAACATGCTCCTGGATATGGCTTTCTCCTTTCCACCCCCAACATCCCATAGCCTGCTACAGATATGCACCTACTGAAGGCACATATTTTGTGTGGAAAATATCAAACCAGAGTGCAGAAAAATCTCTGTAGGCAAAAACTACACCCACTCGGATCTAATTTAGTCTAATTTACCCTTCCACTGAGTTGGAATCACAGGTAAAATTCATGAGCTGAGTTTTTTAAAGGTTTTCAGGCAACTCCAGGTCCAGTTAAGATCTCTGTGAGACTTCTGGAAGTCCCTAGACTCCTGGGGAATTTCTCAGATTCTTAGGAAAAAAATCTGAAGACATCTGCATAAAAGCATCAAACAATTTAATTCTAACTAGGACTCTGATAGCTGCCTTCTCTAGTCAGCCTTGAGCAACTCACCTCATCCTGGTAATTTCTGTTTCCATCCTTTTAAAATGGGAATAAAAGGTATCCAGCTATCACAGCTCTGAGAATGGGTAATTAATGCTCAGAGTAGAATATTGAAATGGAAAGTACTATATATTCTAAGCACTATTATAACATTATTCAGAATAATTTAGTAACTATAATCTATAGATTTTTAAACCCAACAGGGACCATTTCCTGATGAACTAGGTTTAATTTCTTCAGCCAGACACCATAGGACTCTACAGCTCCTCCAGAAGCTGAACTAGAATATATCATCAGATGCAACTAGATGCATCAGGAACCACAGCCTCTCTAGACTCATACCAACCATATGGTGGCTGAAAATTATTGACAGATTGAAGTTGTTTCTGTCTCATGGTGTTCATTTTCTGGTTTCATATTTCATTGACTTCTTTCACAACTTTTTTCTTAAATCACTCTTGAAGATTTCAATTTCACAACAACAACAAAATCCCAAAGCCACATGAATAACAGCATGTTTTGTTGATAAAAGAAAGAGGGTTATGATGAATAACACATTCTCTTTATGTTTGTGTAAACTTTTTGATTAAAACATGGCAGGGGAGAGAATTGTCACCAAATGGGCAACTCCAGTGATCTTGATACATTTTTCACACAAAGTATTTTTAAAAGATAAAGCCTAACTTTAAGAGAAAACATTTTTCATTAACAAAAAAAAAAATACAGCAATGCATAGCTTAGGACACAGGTGAACAACTGGTCCCCTGTGGCCTCCAACTGATGCAGGATGTCTCTCTCCACATGGAGCCTCCAGCCACTGCCCTGGCTTTGATTAGCTGCTGACCTGGGAACCAGCAGCATCTCTCTACTCTGTCAAAGATGAGCTGGTCATTGCTGGAGACCAGCTAATGTGCCTCTGTGACTGGTGACAGGGCTTGTGAAAGCTTCAGAGGCAGAAGTCTTCTCCATTACAGAGTTCACAGCACCTGTGCAGCCCTTTGCCAGATCTCCAGACTTTCCTCTGTGGGAGCAGCTGCACTACCAAAGCAGTGGCATGGCATATCTGATTTTAGATGAGAGGAGCAATTAGTAATTAAAAATAATCATCTTGAAGTGTTTGAGTTGCACTTTCCTTGATTGCCACATGCACAGAATCTTAATTCCACTGATAAATCTTCTACTTTTGGCTTCAACATATTAATGCTTTTCTACTCCAGAGCAGGCTGGAGTCCACAGCCTGGATTTGTGGGTGGCACGAAGGTTCTCCCTGATGCCTGACCCAGTATGCTCATTCCTCCTTACCTGGAACAGTTATTTATAACTCTTATAAGAAGCTGTGCATGACTTTGCTGCCAACACGTGCTTTTAATGTGAATTTTAACTAGTTACTCACATTTGAATCCCAGGATTCCTCAAAGACAGACATTATAGAAAACCTATTTGTAGGGTACATGTTTTGAGCTATTTCTTAGATCTTTTTTTTTGTCCCCTGAAGTGATTAAATCTTGCTAGGAGTCCAGGGTTTACTTAGAAGTTAGTCCAGTGGTAAAATGGGTTTCATGTGTTAAAGTGTCATTCTCTGCTCTAGCAGTTAACCCAATAAAGGTATTTTGGCACTTCTCCCTAGGATGAGCTTTCAACAATTTCATATTAGTCTACAAAAATAATAAAAATTCACTGTAAATTGCTGTGTCATCTGAACAGATGAAATTTTGCCCCTCAGTGATCATATATGGAAGTATTTTGATGGACCAAAATGGAAAGTTTTCATAAAAAACACCACTGACATACTTTAACATGTTGGAATTGCATTCTTACACCTTCCTACAGTTACTGTCTCTAACACCACAGTTCAATCCAAAAATCATAATTTAATTAATAGGTACTTAAAACAGATGAGGACAAATAATGCAGTCATTTCCTTTATGTTCTTTTGGATTCAAACCTCAAATTTTTCCCTTCATTGGTTCTTCTGGATTAAATACCACATATTGATAACCTATGAATGGAAAAATTGCTTTTGCTTTTACACCTTGTCAGTACATCACTTGAAACTATTGGCAGATGAAAAATTATGGAAGAAGTAGAAAGAGTGAAAACTGTTATTTGAAGATTAAGAATAGATTGAAGATAAAGAGAAAGAATAATATGCCGAAGGTAACATCATTAATCAGATGGCAGATTTTATCAAGGTAAGGACTGCTGTCAAAAGACAGTATTTCAGCAAGGAAAGATGCAGGAAGGTGAGAAAAGGTAAAGAAGTTCAATTTCAATTGTTAATTTCAGTTCAAAAAATTACAGGTGTCCCAGGTTTTGTAACATTCTCAGATGAAGTATATATTCAGCATTTATATTTGTATATAGGGCCTAATGATAAGGTCCAACATGTCAATCTGAACTGAACTCTGCTATAACATGGTAGGCAGCACATGACTCTGGGAGCAGGCAAATCCCTCCTGGGACTGCATTCAGATGCAATAGACCTCATGGCTTATATTTAAAAGTCTCATCTAGACTTTAAGGGATTCATCTCAACATAGTTTTAACCCATTTAACCTGTGCAAGACAGGTGCTTGTGTTCCCTCCTGGGAAGGACACATCCCTGCACTCACCACAGAGGCAGCTCTGCAGACCCTCAGACAAGGCCACTGCTTTTCCCTGTCCAGCCCTCAGTGTGATGAATCCTACCCTCAGAAGCCACAATTCAGCTTTGCATGTTGTGAGATTGACTATTCTTTTTTCCTTAAATTCAGGCTTCTTTCAGAATACCCCTAAAGTTTCTTGCTTCCAAACCTGGCCCATGGCATTTTAGGCTGGCTCTGTGCTGGTCACTAAGCACAGCACAGTAGTGATTTATCTGACCAGCCAGCCCTGCCAGCAGAGGAGACACATCCAAAGTGTTTGCTGTGCCATGATTCTCACTTCAACACCTCCAGAAACAGTAATATTGTACTTTTATTCAGCACCTGGTTGAGGAAAGCGCATCTCTAATAACCACCAAAATACAAAGGCAGTCAGATGTTTGCATTCTTCTTTCCACCCCTCTATCTCAAACTGCTCTAAGGATGCTTTATAAACCATGCTGAGGAATGGAGGGTCAACCACGGAAAAAAAAATGCAAGATAGGCTGTTTTATTTCTTCCTTCCTGAGAAGAGAGCAGCCTCCATTGAAGCGGGGAAACAGAAAATGAACATCTGAGGCAGTCATGCAAAATTTCAGACAGAGTGTGATTCTGTTTAATCACCTTCCATTTCCTCTTCACTCTTTAACTAAATAATAAATATGGAGTGGCTTTTTTCATTACCATGTAAACCATAACTGGTCCTGGAGAAAATACAAAAATAAGGGGTGAGCCTTGAAATCAGTGGGTTTCACTGATTTTAAATACAAGGCACCTGTGTACATTTCTAATCCAATAATTAATAATCCAGCACCTTTTTATCTTAGGAACTCTCAGGAGTAATTTTCACCTCTGAGTGTAGCACACATCGTAAATCCACTCCAAATGATTTTTAAATTTGTCCTTTCCAATTCCGGCTTGAATTGACATTTTGTTCTGGTTGAAGTGGCATCCACAGACACCTTCTCCACTGCAATTAGCTCAGATTAAGCAGTTGGAGAACCAGCACAGCAAAGATCAGAAGTGCTTATAGTCACTGATGCTTTGATCGTACTGAACAGCAGAACAGCAGTAGGCTGTAGTCTGTGACTTTAAAATGCATAAATAAATACATTTCTGAGACTGCTTTAAAATTATCCATAGCAGGCTGTGCCAGAAAGTGGACTGCATATTTTACTGCTGTCATGCAGCTTATGTGCTGGACTCTGTCTGCAGTTTCAGTGCAAAACTCACAGAGCCTCATCTTTTCCTTTGTTCAATATTTATATCTTCCTGTGCTACGTAACAACACGCTAAAAAAGAACTCAGTGTGTTCCAACTGTGGATCTGGATTTATTTAATCATTCGCAATCTGAAAGTGTTCAGAGCTTTGGGTTATTAGTGTTTTATATAAATGCCACAGATAATCTTTTGGAGCATGCATGCCAACTATCTCAGAGATGTGAGCAGTCTGAGACAGGCGGTACTGCACGAGGTTTTAATCACACCCTATTTGTTGAATTTAATAGCAGCTGAGCAGCTAAAACCCCTTATCAGAACTGTGGAAGTGTATGCTGGGGTGAGTGGACACCGGCCACAGCTGCCTGAATCCTATCAGCCAACGCCCTCTGCTCGGATGCACCCTGGGTAGAGTGTGCATGACAGGGAGCAAAGTTTGACACATGGCTGAGTTAATATGATAATTCGGAAACTGAGATGATCAGTGCACTTGCACACACTTCCTTGATGCTTTTAAAAACTTTATTGTTCAGTTTTTGGTACTTGCAGGCCAGGCCCAGAATGCTGTAAGAACCACCATACATGGAGTACTTTGGCTTTTATACTTCCTTTGGTCCTGAGAGAAACTGAGAAGAACAGATAGACAAATGAAAAATTAAATAAGCAAACCCCCCCATCAAACTCACAGAAGTCTTTCAGATTCCTCTCCCCAGAAATCTTTGGCTTTAAATTCTCCAAGTGCTCAAAAGTTTTTTGCAGGGCTGCTGCTATTTCTTCTCCTGAACTGGTTCCTCATCTCTGTCAGCATATTGTGGGATGCTTTGCCCCTCACTTAGGTAACATTTATATAGTGAAATCAAAGTTATGTAAATGATGGGCTGCTCATATTATACTGCAATGAGTAGAATTCCCTAACAGTTACATATCCTTTTTCATGTATGTGAAATGTGTGTGTATCAACATGGTGAACTGCCCAAAAAAGAGAGCAATCTAGGACATCAAGGCAGCTACAGGGGAGGGTCAGAGCAGGAGTGAGGAAGTAAGAAGAATGTTGAGAGATGGGAAATGGAGACAGAAAAGTGTAACAAGAGAAAATATTTTTCTTTAAAAAAAATGGAGAAAAAAACACTAAAAATTCATTTTATCCTGGGAGATTTCCAGCAGGCAGACTCCTGTGGTATATCTTTACTGAAAGAATAGCATCTGTTTTTCATAAATAGTTGTTGAGCAGTACCTTTAAATGAATTTGCATAAGAAGGAAGCATCATTATCTTCATTATACCTGTGGGAAAGCTTAGGAAAAGAGAACTGATTTGCTTAAAGTCGAACTTTCTACCAGACAAAACAGCAATAGCCTCTTGAGTCACTCTTCACTGCTTCCCTGGCAGAGATCTAGCTCTGCCCTGCCATCGGTTCGCAGGATGTGCAGACAAAGGCAAAGTGGTTGTGTTATACATTTCTCACTCTTGCTCAGCCAGATGTGTTTGCTAAGCAGAAGTGATTACTCTCTACTTTTGTTGCCCAATTTTCATGCTATCTTTTCGAAGACTCTGTAGTTTAATAATAAAAAATGCTGCTCACCACTGTTTCAAGTTTTTAAAAAATGTTTCCCCACAGAGTCTCAAGAAAAATATGGACCAGTTCCCAGATAGCTAATTCTGTCCAAAGAGCATCCTCTGAATGATACTGCAGTAAGCACCCCAGACAAGAGGGATATAGAAAGGATCAACACACACAGCCATGAAAGTGGTTTCCTGACAGTGTTGGCACAACCAGGAATTTTGAGAGTAGAGGGATCTAAGACATTTGTGAGACTTTGGCATTTTTGCTTACTGATTTTTTTATTTGCCCATTGGTTCTTCCCAGTTTACCTCATAACTGAAGTTTGAAAATCCACAATACTTCAAGTCTTGTGGTTACTGCAACGTCTCAGTTTGTAAGGTACTCTCTGACAGCTGGGCACAAGGCCCCTCCACATCCCTTACTGGGACATGGCTGCTGATGGAGATGGCAGTGCAACAACAACTCTTCCTCAAACTCAGATCCCATAGCAGCACAAACAGTATCTGCAAATATTTTGGAAATGATGGAGCCTGAGTTTAGGTGGAAAGCAGTTTGGGCCATGGCCAACCAATCTATTTGATATCTGGTCCAGCCCCCTACTGGCACGCACATCCCCATCTTAAATTTAAAAAAATCAGGAAGGAAGTGAAGAGGCAATGATCAACTGGTGGGTACCCTGCTGCCCGTCTGCTGGCAGGTCACAGCTGACTCTGCTGTTCTACATATGTTTGCTGCCTCTGTTAATCCCAACAGGCTGAAGCAATTTATTTTTCCATTCCCTTTTTGCAAACCATCCATTGGCAGCAGCCAAAGTCAATCCATTGCTTCCATCAGAGCTCACAGCGCAGACAATAGCCATACAAAGCAAAGACAGCACAAAGATGACAGAGGGAAGGAGTGGGTGGCTGGGGGTCATGCACAGAGACACCTGCTCGTGGCCAGAGGTTCCATCAGCCCCCTCTAACACACTGGTGTTACTCAGTGCCAGGAATGCAGGTAGCCCCATGGGTCACTGAGGAGCATCACCTTTAGCTGAGGAGCATCACCTTCACATGCAGAAACCTTCTGGTGCAGCTGCGGGGGAAGGCATGGAAAAATACACTGAACGGCTGGAAATATGGGCAAAAGCCTCAGGTCCGTAGAAGCAGATCTCCTTTTCCTCAAGCACACAGAAAAGGCCATCATGTACTGTCTTGCATTATTGTCCTTTGGGCTAGAGGGAAACTGAAAGGTCTGCTTCAGGGAGAAGTTGTCCTCCAATGAAATCCTCTGAGGCTAAGGTGGTGAGCAGACCCATTGAATTTCTTCACTGTTCCTTGCTGTTCTCTTAAAATCCAAATAGCCAGGGGTAAAGTAGCAGTGTAAGGAGGGTAAGAGTGATTTTTATCATGAACTTCAGTTTTTCTCTTTTCATAAAAATGAAGGTGAAGTGCTTTTGAAATGTCATTATCTTCTGTACTTACTGCATATCTGCAGGACTCAGTTCCTTGCAGAGCAGGACAAGTGCATAAGCTGCCCTGTGACATCCCAGAGGTAGCTGCCTTGCACTCAAATATATAATATCACTGAAGTGATAAAAGGTATGACACAAGGCAGGAGGGTACATCATTTCAGGTAGACTGCAGAAAGTATTTCAGCGAGCAGTGAATAACTAGCAACTTTTGATTTGCTTTTGATCCAGAGTATAAACCTTTAGCTTTTCAGAATTTTCAAAGAAATTTTGTGATAAAAAATCAAAACCTCAGTTCTGAAATTATTCAGGAAATGTCACTGATTATCGCAGTGGAGTATTGGGCTGGTCAGCATCATGCAGCTGAGTCTTTGATGACACTCATTGAACCAAGCTTTTCCAAATATTACCCCATCACAGACCACTCCTAAACCAAGAAATTGTACTGATTCTTTAAAAAACAAAGCTTCTCTGTTCTTTTTAAACATATAAGGGAAATAGAAGGGGAATGTGAGCTCTGCGTGTGCTGTGTGTAAGTTTTAATTGATGTGAAAAGACAACTATGCTAGGGAGCACCTTCTTTTCTGCACTGTGCTGCTTTCATGGGCTGTAATCTCATCTAATTTTGCATCCAATTTAAAGGACCTCCACGGGTGGTTCTGCAAATGCAAACTATGGCATGAACACAGTCTCTCAGGTTCTCTCTAAAAAATATTTAGTTACTGTCACTCCTGTGTTTATTTTGCCCAGTGAACAGCAGCAAGCACATAGTGAGAAAATACCGTGGGCACCTCCGAACGAAGATCGAGTCTGGGGAAGGAACCATACCTGTCCGGTGTCACAACGCAGCTCAGACGTGGGACGGGGTGTTGCTGGGAGAGCAGCTCATCACCATGTCCTGCACAGACAAAATCGCCAGGTACGTGACACATAATGCAAAAGTCTTTACACGTGGAAATGAAGTTTGATGCCAAAGAGGACTGTGGAGACTGGTGGGGAATATCTAGCAGGTGCTGACAAGCCCTGTGGAAACAAAAACCTCCTTTGTATGCAAAAACAGACCATATAAACAGGACGGAATGTAAATAGGACATTTTCCCAAATTCTCTGTGGGTCGTTAGTCGCTTATTACAGTGTGACAAAAATATAAACTGTCTTTGCAGCTTTTTTTGCCAATAGAATTTCACTGTGCAAATAAAATACGTCCAACTCTGCTGTTCTTGGATCATTTACCCCAAAACTTGCAAACCAACCATCACACAGATGAACGTAGCTCGTTTGTACCCAATTGGATAAAGTGTCCTAAAAGCTGCTAGGAATATTCCTATTATTTCAAATGTCATTGCAGAACTCTCATGTCACAGCCCCCTCTGCAAGTTTCTGTTCTGTCCTGTAAATACAACACATATTTATGTAAATAATTTCCATACAATAAATATTTCATAATTATTCCATGGTGGCACATAAAATGTAGATACGTTCACCATTGTCAACTTAGGATGTTAGCTAATGGTAAATGATGGCTATCATAAACCGAAATAAAAGTGTGTGCTCCTGGATGCTTACTTATTGCACTATTAGTATATATCTATACATGCATGCATACTTATGCTCATAATTATATACATATTAAGTGCAGTAGCCATAGATGTTCACATGATCTACATGTAAAATATATCAAACTATAGCTATAAAAATGTAAATGCTATGATCAAATTTTCTGCTGAAATATCACGCCTAAGAATTCAGTTAAATCATATCAGCCAAGAATTTGGCCCAATTACTAAAGGCCAATATAAACATAATCTTTTAAAAAAGTATAAATCTTTTGTTTAATGCAAATGCATAAATTCTGCTCTTTGCTTTAACTAGATGACCTACTGAAGCTAAATTAGTCTGCTGGCTTAGCAATGCCTGCCATTTTGGCATAAAAATGTAGGAGCAAACCAACAAATGGAAATACTACCACAACCACAAAATTCACCCTCTGCTAAGTGTAATCATCACAACTGTTATGTTTAAATGAAGGATAAAGAGCTACTTCTGCTGTAATGTTTTCATTTATTCATGAGGAGATAACAGGAAACCCAAACTGTATTCAGTGGATGTCCTGCACTGGATTTAAGTGCAGCTGGGTTTTCCAAATTCAGAATCATATGGACTCAAAAAACTAAACAAATTTAAGTTCAAGAACAGAAATACTGCATTCTCTGTGGTTTTGAATTACATTAGCTAGTGAATTATATATGAGCTTTGCAAGCACTAATACATTTGCTATTGATGGGGATGGTGACAATAATGCACAGTCTCAGGAGCTGGGTTTTCTCCAAGCACATCTGCTAAGAACTTTCAGTGAATCCTTTCCTTGTTGCCGCACATCTGAACAGTATTAAAGCTGTGAAGAAAAAAAGAATCTGCACAAAGATTTTGCAAGATAAAAAAAAAATCTCACAGCTCTCATCATTAATATTATTATTTCATAATTGTACAAATTACTGCAATTTTTATTATTTATTTGCACTGTAATTCAAATGAGCTTGGATTTGTCTTAAACCAAAAGCCTTATTATTATTCCCTGCTTCTAACAGCAAATGTTTACTCTCACCAGTAAGGGCCAGTTAAAAAGAGGCTGAGAAGAGGGGATATGCCATCTGCATTATGCTTTACCCGAAATTTCAGTTTACCACATTAAATGCCATCTATGATAATTTTTTACCATTAGTATCCTCCCCTGTAAGGTTTCCCACTCCTGCCCCACTGAAGAGATCAATAGTTGGCTTCTGTGCCACACTTCAGACACCAAATATTTGCCCTACCACGTAGGTAGCTGACTCTTCAAATGTCTGCAGGATGGAGGAATCTGGTTGCACATCATCTGGGCTTGTCTTGCGATGAGAAAAAAAGAGATCTCTGAAGCTGAAATTCATGTTTGTATAAGTGAGATTTGACTAAAAATCTGGCTTGTATACTTTGGATTTTATTACTTGTAAAAGTCCCTCAGGAGCACTGGGCTATTAGAGAATGCTTCCTCTTGAGAATCTAGCCAGTAGCTGCTAAAATATACATCATTTTGCATTATTTGCAAAGGACATTGCTATCAGAATATCAAAGACCCAAGAACATAGAGAGTTACTGAGAAAATCTAATAATATTCTATAAATCACATATCTAACAATTTATGTTCTTTCTTGCTCACAGGATAGCTATAATCACAGAGTAGTTTAATCAGATTTATTTGTTATTCAAAGACATTTAGCAATTTTTATTACTATCACCACGAGTTCGAGAGAATTTGATGCTTGATATGCATTATTTGTGTTCTGTGGTTTTGTTGATACAGGCTGGTATCATACCTGTTCTCTCACTGAATTAAAGCACAAACCCTTCTGGCATGAATAGTCATGTTATTTGGCTCAGGCGGGGAATTCCAAGGTGAAATTCTGCGGCTGCATTATAAAGGAGGTCAGACTAGATCTTGGTAGTTTCTTCTGGCTTTAAAACCTATGCATTTATATGTGTAAAATTAAATTTTGGGCTCTGTGAATCCCTAAACAACCCTAAGAGAGCGTCAGATTTACACTCACAACTGCTGTGAGTCTCACAGTGCAGCTGAAGTGAGTTCAGCCTCTCAGTACCACAGAATTTAGTATTAAACCACATTCTTTAGACCCATATTTCATTAATTACGCTAACACCTTTGACCTCCATTTTCCTCTGTAATGTATACATTTGTGAAAAAGCAGCAATAACATAGGAAAAATAATTTTGAAAATTATTATCTGGGGGTAAATTTATGTCGTTTAACATTTTCTTGATGCTAATCATAACCTATATTAAAATCTTTATGTCAACAGAGACATTACAGCCCTAGGGGAGTTTAGGCTTTTTGTGACAACAAACCCATTCAATGGGCCAAATTAAACCCCCTTTCATCTAAGGATGGACGCAGGAGCAGTTCATACCTTGCTTATTAGAAGGTCAGTGCAAGGTTAATGCTGCTGTTGCTGATGAAGTCTCTGCAGTTGCTATTTGGGAGCAGACAAATGTTTGAAGGAAAATTTTCATATGCACAGGCATACCACACACACAAGCACACGCATCTAGGGGGGAAAACAGACGTCTCTAGAGCTCAGATCCTCTTTGAAGATCTAAACAATCTAAACACAATAACCAAACACTAGGAAGCAGCAGCACTACATTCTTTCTCTGATCCTCCAAAACTTTCAGGACTGATTTGTGCACAGATTTCTGCCAGCTTCAGGGGTGGCACGTGCAGCACATCCTGGGGTCTCAGGGACACTGGTTCTCTGTGTACCCTTCAGTGACATAGTCTCCAGATACACAAAGCCTGCCCATCTCTGAGCCTCTCCTCCCTGCTGCACAGCCATGCTGCCTTCCCACAGCACACAGTGTGTATGTGTATGCCAGATTTGCAGGTGACAGTTCACACAGTCAAATGATTGCGTATATAAAATAATAATTTCCAAATATCTCCACTTCTTATTCCTAAATCAGAAGAAATATGAAAGACTGGACAAAATATCAAAGATCTTAGCGCTTCTTCTAATTCCATCACCCCTCTTGACTGCTTGTAGATGAAATTCAGAGTCTGTCACAGAGTAGAGAAACCATTTTCCCTTCCATATGCTTTGTGCTCTGACTCAGGGGAACACTGTCTGAGCTTCAGGTTGGTCTCCTTCCACCATGGCTCATCCTCCAGGCCCACCATGCCCTGAATTTGACAGCACACATCTCCATTCTGTATAAACCTTCCTGTTCTGTGCTCTTCTATGCTCATTGGGTTTATTCATCTCATCACCAGCACCTGGGTCCCTTCTTCTTCCATGCAGAAAACTGGAGAAATTCCCTCTCCCACTGTCAAGCAACCCAAAACAGCAAGTGGTTCTCCTCTGCATAGCTGCACAGAAAGGTTTAGTGATTGCCATTGCCTGTGGTTTGGTAGGGAAATTGCAGAAGTGCTGGGAGCACACAAAGGCCACTACAGCCCTCCATAGCACAGCAGACCCATGGCACAAACAGGAATTTCCAGGTCCCATGTCACCACGTCAACTCCACTACCATGTGCGCAAATAATTTTGAGGATCTTGGTGCAAGTATTTAGCACTAAGGATTAATCTAAAAATTAGTTCTTGTCTGGTGTCCCAGAGTTCTGCATTGCACTGCTCTTACCCAAACCTTCTTCCTTGACAGACCTTAGCGAGGGGACTGGCAACCTCATGCTATGGTCAGGGCAGAGCACATTCACATTCACTGGATGTCTAGCTGGTGTATTTACTTTGGAGAGAGGCCAGCCTTCTGTGCAGCAAACTTGCATCTTACACACTAGCAGTGTGTAAACTTATTTGTAAATGCATGAAAAGTGACATTTGTCCTCTTTCAAAAGTCCCCTGACAGCATGCGGGCTGAGGAATGTGCTTTGTGTATTGCAGGATTTGAAGGGAACTATCCTCCCAAACACTGTCTTTATACAGCAGATAAAAGCCAGGATTCAGTGTTTATTTTGTAAGCTCCGGCCTTAAAATTGTTCTCTTACTACCGCTTCTCAAAAGGTCACCTTTAAAAGACTGTGTATTTTCTTGCCACCAGGTTAATGGTCATCCACTTCCTCATACCACACAAAAAAGTGACATTAAGCCCGGAAGTCAAATAAGACCTTGAACATCTAAATTATACCTCACCTACAAAACAAAACAAACAGTAACAATGGACCTCCAAACTTTGCCTTACAGCATGAGCAGTCTATCCATGTCCCATGGCTAAGGTTTGTGGATTATTTGAACCCACAAGCTAGAGAATAGGAAGGAATTTTTCTTGAGAATATGTTCAGAGTACGGCAAGGTAATGTAGCCTTAAGGCACCGTTTCAGGAGTTAGCAGTGGGAGTCTGAAGTAACATTTTATGAGTTGAGTACATTAAGCTGTATTTAAATGTAGCATATAAAAATGCAAGACTAGAAGTCAGTGTTAGAAATTGGCATTCTTAGATCTATTTTAGTGTTAGCCTGTCGACCAGAGCCATTGTTAACAGAAGGCTGAGCCTGACAAGGTAACTCTTAAGAAAAGCTACTTCAAAGGCTGCATATTAATGCAAATGAAAATCAATTAACACAGCTAGATCTTCAATTAGAGATGATTTGTGCCCATAGTTTGTAATTTTCTCTCTTAACCCCTTTCTGTGTGACTGAGAGTTCAATTTCAATCTTTCACCACAAGGTATGTTCCAAAAAACATATATAAACCACCCACTGTTAAAATACAGATCAAAAACTAATGCACTAGTTCCAGTTTCCAAACCAATAATAGCTAAATGGTCATATAAATAGGAACACCACAGGTGTTCTGCTGAGCACAGACCACCCTGAATAACAATTTATGTTGTGTGAAGCATAGCTTGAAATATTGGTAATAGAAATTGTGGTACAGGAGGTTAACAACACACCAAGTGGATAAGACTTAAAGCTCTTAATAATGACCAAAAAAAAAAAAAAAGTATTTTATAAAAAACCTTAACAAAATAAGCTTTGAAATTCATCAGTAGTGCTTTTTAATGGGCAAGGTTTCCAAAGGTCCCAAGGAAACACTTCAGCTGGACACAGTTCCCTGAGATGTTTTGAAGCCTTGTGCGAATTTCTCCACATCTCAGTTTCGAAGGGGTTTGAGGGCAGAAGCATGTCAGCCTTCAGCTCTGAGTAACTCTATGTGCAAACCAATGCTAGAAACACCACCAAAGGGACTCCAGGTGTCACACCATGTCTCAGCAATGGGCAAGGAACCACATGCTGACCTGAGGAAGGCTGCAGCCCTCTGCACCCCCACCGGTTTGCCTCCAAACCCCTTCCTCATAATTTTTATCATCCATATTTCTGTTGATCCCAGGGAGGGGGCGTAGACAGATTCAGCATGTGGAGGCTTTGCTGTGGTTCTGATGTGGGGGCACATTTCCCTGCACACCTCACTGGTGGTCCCAAGCTGTCAGGAACATGGGAGCTGGGAGGGGCTTCTATGGGGTCTCACCCCCACCCACTCTGCATCCAGGATTTGGGGAGCACGGCATTTAATTAAAGAAAGGCTGCTTGCTCTGGGACACCTCCCAGCTTGTCGCTGGCATTTCTGTGATTGACAAACAGGCAAAAATATATTTATTCAAGGATTATCTATATTGAAAACTGGACGCAGGATTTTGTCTTTGTAAACAGTGCAGTAATATCTACTGTTTGAACAAAAGGAAGGCTATACTTTCCTTCCATTTAAAGCACAAAAAGCTCTCCTATTTGAGTGAAAAGGGAAGACATTCTGTTTTATTGATCCAGCTTGCTGAAGATTTGGGGTTTTTTTAATAAGATCTGTGACTAAGGGAGCAGTGGGTTGATTTTCACTTTATTGGAAAGGTTATTACAAAGCACATAGCATATAAGTTATTAGAGAGATGTGTGTCCTTGAAAACAGCCCTTAAAATCTTGAACAATTAGGAAAATTCAGAATGATCCAGCATATTTCCTCATAGCGAGAAAAGTCACTTTGATATATTGAGGACCCAAAATGTAACACTGCATTGCTTTGAATAATAATTTTATTTGGAAAAACCACATTTGAAGAGAGTACTTTGTTACAGATGGGAACACAGCTACTTTCATGGACCTAAATTAGACTACAGAGAAATAGCTCCTTCAAAATTAATATCCTTATTGATAGTTTCATTGTTGCTCAGATGGACCTTTCTCTATCATCTACCTATAAAAAATCCCATAGCTGTTCATATATCAAAGGACATCAGCCACGTGTGTTGGTCAAGGGATGAACAATACAAAGGATTATAAAAGACGTTCCCCCAAATATTTGTCAGTAAAATCTATTGTTTACGCACAATACTGGACTGGCTGCCCTCCAAGGTAGGCCTTTTTATCCACAGAACAGCAGTAGAATGAGAAACTGAAAATTTCCCCCATCATTAATGTGCTTCTACTGTGCTCTGACGGACAACAGCAGCAGTGCCGGGGTCTGGTTTTGGCCAGCTCAGCACAGGATCTCACCTTTCCTAGAACTGGTGCTGACTTAATGGGACTCGCACATGCTCAGGGCTGCTTTCCAGAGAGAAGCAACTGTCTAAACACTTTGACAAACCTGGGCTAGATTTGGAAGCAAAGCTCTTTCTGTGCTTCTTCACCCCTTTTCTCTGACTGAATGCTGCTAAACCAGTGCCGTGTTAAACTGGGAAGTGGCCACTGTACAGGTGGCCACCACCCTCATCCCCTTTCACACCACCACCATGCTGATGCTGGACATCAGCCTTGGCATAGCTCAAGAAGACCCAGCAAGCAGTCCCTATCAAATATTGCCTTCTCACTGTCAGCACATTTCCTGATTTCTCTGTCCTTCCAACCTTGGGATGGTGTCTGGTATTGGGACAGTCTCTTTGTGCACCACATTCTACCCATCAGGTACGACTTGCTTTTGTGCTCTGAAGTCTTTGTTAAATTTCTTCTTCCTCATTTTTTTAGTCTGGCTCCTCTGTCCAGTTTATCTTGGAGTCAAACTTATACCCTGGAGTCAAAACCCACTGTGTGAGATACAGAAGCTTCATCACCCCCTGCATCTGCCTGTGCCTTCTTTTGGAATGTGAAAACAGAATTGTCTCAAGGAACAACTATTTTGTCCAGAAGCCAATAACTCTTGTAGACTTCAGCAAATCATGCTGCCTTTCTGCCCTGATCCTTCAGGGCTTAAAAATGAGGCTTTACCTTACAGCAGCACCGCAAGGATTAATTCATGTTTATGGAATGCTTTCAATACATAGCGGGTGACCTGATCATGCTTATATTATGATTTCCAACAATGTAATTCCATTGACATTTGAATGGCTTTTTACACTAGGATGAATATACCCAGAATTAGGCAAAGAAATATGTCTAAAGAAAAAGCAGGTTCCTTGTGAAGAATTTAAATTAAATAATCATTATAACCTTCTAATTTATAATCTGAACACAGTCCCATATTTTGGTAAATAAAGCTCAGATGATTTCTCGTGATTTGCATATTGCTAAAATCCCAATATTGTTGAACATATGTTGTTTTTCTGTTTAGCTGCTTCTTTTCTCTCCTTCAATCCAATATGCAAGGCTTTTTTTAAGAAAATGTCAAATGTTGAAAGCAACACTGATATCTTACAAGTTTCCATCTGGACAAAGATATATGTCTAATTTTTTTACTCTCCTTAGACACTGGTTGGAGGCATAGTACTGTTAGCTGAATTTAACTCTGTTTCTTAAGCTTGCATTATTAATTTTGCATCATGATAAGATATTTATTCAAAGAGGCAACTAGTTCTTTCTTTTAAAAGTGATGCTATTGCAGAAATGACCACACTTTTTTTCCCCAAAATGAAGTTATGCAAATTTGATCGACTAAAGTAAATGTTTCATAAAACCAATGACTGTTTAAATTGTGGGACTAAATTGTTTGTATATAAATATTACCTTTTATATTTCATTTGAGTTTTATGTAGATGAACACATTACTTTAATGGCCTGCATTTACAGAGGGAGACAGTGAGAGTCTGACTCTGAAATCCTCAGCAGCCAGATGGCTGCCTTTTCTTGCATGAGATTAAAAGATGTTTCTCATTCACAGCCCTGCTTCGGAGGCAAATTAATATAGCCAGCTAAATTGCTTGTGTTTTTGGAATAAAATTTAAAGAGAACTTTTTAAAGCAATTGGTGTCACAGGTTCCTAGAGCAGATTGCTCTCCAGGTACAGCATGCTGGTTTTAAACATTCAGTAATTAATGGAAAGTATTCCGTGTTAATTGACTGCTTCGGGAAAGGGAAATATAATGACTCCTTATTAATCATGAAAAGAGACATACAGCACAGAGGCACTGCAATAATTGCACTAACGGTTGAGAAATGTTAATTAATGAAAAGAACAATGATGTAAGAAATTAGCACCATAATGCTTGCTGCTGATGGAGATTCTGCTTTAAACACATTATTTAGCATGGCAGCCACTGGATGATGCCTTAAATAGCAGGCAACTCATACCCTTTCCTTCAGTCAACTACGGAGTTCCAAATGTTGCCGGTGTTTTGGTTTTTAATGAGCCAAAATACACTCTCCAGAACTACATTTTCTGAAGCATTTTCAGTTTGAACTCCTGAACTCAAAACTATTCAAACAGATTGACTGGTTTTGACTTACATAAAAATATTATCAAGTGTGAGAGAACATGTTAGCATTTGTGTGGCGGGGAAAAACTTCTTAGATGGGCTGAACTGAATAGGTTTGCCAAGAAGATAACTGCAAAATGACTTCTTTCCCCTTTTTAATTTTTCCACTTTTTAACCAATTAGCTGTCCTCTGAAGAATTTAGAGCAAGCATGCTGTCATATTTGTGTCTAGCTCGATGTAAAAAATCATAGGCTACTAAAATGCAGAACCATTCTGGCAACTAATCCAACACCAGTAGCATGGAGCTCACAGTCATTAACAGGCAGAAGGCCCCAAGGTTTCCACCACTGCTCTTCTGCACCTTTAAGATAGCAACAGGGTGAGACGTATTCATCACTCCAAACATTTTAAATCAGGTCAAACTATTGGTTAAAAATTAATTTCCTAAAATTGTAAGTCCTTCTTTTTCTCTATTCAGGGCCAGGATTTAATTCTTATGAATGTCTTCATATATTCATGGTCATTTCTGCAAAGAAATGTCAGCCTGTGAGGCATTCAAAAATTTTGTGTGAATTTTGGCCACTTAAGTCTTGTATTAGCTTGACTGTATGACATGGGGATGGTAATATATGACAAACAGGTAGAGTAGTAAAAGTTCTCATTCTAGCTCTACCATTGCAAGTGAAAAACTATAGACGCAGGAAAAAACATTAAAATTCTGCTAAAGACACACTAAATGAATATCCATCAAACACAAAATGCTTTGAGAAAGAACAGTTCCCAATAAGAAGTCTCCACTTGTAGTAACACGAGACAGAAATACATCCCTTAAGACAATGGCACCACAGCAATCGAAAATCATCACAGAGGGGGAATCAGTCCATGGGTGTATAATAACCCAGCAGTGATTTGTGTAGCATAGGACAGGGTCAGGAAAGGTTTCATCCCTCATCCCTCTAAGCCATGTGCTGCCCTATGCTGATTTTTCCAGGGTAGCTCTACTGTGGCTATTCCTCCATCCATGTGCTTTATTGCTGCTGAATTTCCCTTTCAGATGGAACATCCTTGGGCTCCAAGGTGCTCTCCTCAGCTCCTTCATCGAACCCATGTACTTGCACAGCATCATTGTGGGAAGCCTCTACCACACTGGTCACCTTTCCCGGGTAATGAGCCATAGGATAGAAGACATTGGTCAGCTGCCAGCTTCGTACCGGCGCAATCAGCTGCTTCTCAGTGGTAAGCAAACACCTGCCTGCCAGACAAATGATCCCCTCTCCCATCACTAACTGTGCTGGTCACCAACAGAAAAGTTTTTTGGGTTTAAGCAAACCATTATCTCATGTCTTCTTTTTTTTTCCCCTGGAGAGTATGAATTTGTAGAATGAAGAAACTGTGTTTAAATCCAGGTCTGTTTTTCATATGCAGTGGCCACAAAAAGGATCAGTAGTTGATACAAGCTGACTAGGAGAACAACCACTGTACACTGAACAAAGTGGGGGGAAAATGTGCCACCACTTTTCCTAACCAGTCCCTGTCCCTACCCCAGGTCTCTGGTCCTTCTTCTCCATCCCCCTTACTCCCACTTCTTTAACCTCCATCCAGTAATAGCTCTCCAGCCTCATCCCAGCAAAATCCCATGAAATCTTGAATGCCTTGAGGTCCTCATGAGGCATGTGAGTGATAAGGGCCACCAGTTCTGCATCAGATTAGATCCCTATTTTACTCTTAGACTTCGATAATTGTTTTTTGGGAGGATTCCCTGAGACACCAATAAAATGTCAGCTTTACAGAGCTGGGACATCAGGAAGCTTTAGTGTAGTACCATTGCCTTTCAAAGTCCTCCTAAGTTCCTCAATCAGGAGAGTGCTGGTTTATCCCTTATCTATTTCATGGGCTTTTTTTTTTTTTTAATACGTCCTTGTGACAAAATTAGTTTGGCTGAGGCAGAAGTGATAGTTTAGCCACTGGGGAAATTCTCAGTTTCTGTGTGGTTTAGTACATCTGGCAAGTGTAATATTCATGTAGGTGTTATGAGGTGAATAGGTCAAAAGGTTTATCTTTATTTCAGCAGCTTATCTCCATTTTTTAACTCTTCAGTGCAGCTAGCCAAAGCCTGTGCAGTACAAGTAGGCAGGAAGCTGTGCTCCACACTCCCCCTCCAGTCTATATCCCTACCTGTCCCACCTACCCTGTTCCAGCATGGACATGACCCAGCCCCCTCTTTCTTCCCACATAACATCGTGGCAGGGAGGAAAGGACTCGCAGCTGGTCAGGAAATATCTCCCCATTTCCCAAACCTGACTGTTATTTTGACAATGCAGCCCTGGTTGCCAGAAGCCTCTGCATCTTGCACTGGGAAAGAGGATCTCATCCTGTGCCAGCCCTAACTCGTTATAAGTGCTCCCATACATTAAGATCAAAGGCACACACACTACCACTGTGTCTGCAGGATGTACAGGGAAACCCACTTGAACTGTGGGAGGGCTGAAAACACAGTAGAGGATTTTATAAGAGATTTCACCACACAACAGCTATTTCTTTGCAGGGCAAGCCTTACAGAGTAAAAGCAGTGGGTAATACTTGGCCCAAGTGTGTATGTATGCCAAGAGTTGTTGCCAGAGTTTTCAAGGCAATTCAAAATGCATCAGAGGGGCCCTTGTGCCACTTTAAACATCTGCATGTTTCAGGGCTGTCTTCCTCCTTCGGAGAGACTTCTGTCTGGAAAAGGATTTGCTTTGCTTTTGGTTGTGTTTGTGAGTTTTCCCCAGCCCAGGAGCAGTGGGAGGAATCTCTCTCTCTCTCTGTCTGCACTGTTTTTGTCTCTAAAGCCATTATTTGTAATCTTCCCTCCCCCACAAATCCCGGGGAGCCAACACTGATTAAAACTTATATTGCTGAGGCTTATGCTGCAGTTCTTTTTCCTGGGAAACTGTGCTGACAGCATATCCAGTGACTAAGGAGATGGGCATTGAGCAAAAGCCATGCTGAATGCATTAGAAACCAGACCTCCACAATCTCAGCCAGGCAACTCCACCTCCCATACTTGTCTCGGAGATGAGGCCAGTCAAGGATTGCAGGAGCCCTTAAATTATAGGGGTGTCAATTATTTTGTCACTTGATCATAGCGGTACAAACATTTCAATGGAGAGGAGAGGCATGGTGTGTGATTAGATGTCCTGAGATTAACTCCTTGGCTCCACTGAAAAATAATCAGTGAGGTTTTCCACTCACACCAGTCCCAGCTAGATGGAACTCCACTCATTCACTGAGATTACTCTTGGGTGTAATTTTTAGAAGAAGAAAAGCCCTGGGTATTTTTTATATCCTCTTCTCTTGAGACTGAGGCTGTTCTAAAGGGTATCCTGAAGAGGCACAAGGTTTTGCTGGGAGAGAGAGGACAATGAGGACAGATTTTAGTTCATATCCCACAGTACTCAAATTCATATTATGTGTGCAAAGAAGTTTCTTTTCCTTCCAGTTTCCATGGCCTTCTATTGTACTCTGTCATGAGGATTTTAAGGAGGATATTTTACATAAAGGAGATAAAATCATCTAGGTTATTTGGGTGCTACTTTCCAAATAAAATTAGAACAATTGAATCAAAAGGAAAATCTGGAAGAAGTGTTTAAAAACGATAAAAAAAACCAACAGAGAATATATCTAGGCTCTATATTTGTGTCTGTCATGAGTTTCATGGGTTTTTTCTTTAAAACATCTTCTCTTGCATTTGGAAAATGATATGAAAATATCTTCTACTTACCTAAATACGTATACTTATATATGATAGGTGGGAAGAGAAAGCATGAAAACCAAACCAGGCCAGAGGGTTTTCCAGGCACTGGTACAAGACTGGACTACTCTCACAGTCCAAGACCAGAGGGAGGTCCTAGGCTGGGCAGGAGTGCACAGCCCCCATCTGATGGGCACCCACAACCTGCTCTGCCCTCCATGCAGCCTTTCCTTCTGGCCACTGCTTTCACAACATTTTCATGTATTTAGTGGCCTGTGGCAATTTTTCATGGCAGAGTGTTTGCCATCATGTTTTCTGGCACTCAAATGCTCTAAGCTTTTGGGTGCTATCTTGACAGAGAGTGATTTCATAGTGTCAAACAGCTGATTTTGATCTGTTTGCATACCATTCTGTGTAGAGGTGCTCTTCAAGCACCACACAGCTATCTGATTTTCAAGCTCTCAGTTTAAATCCTGTTGCCTAGGTGAACTGGAGTTTTAGATGCAGACTGATCTGTTATCTCAGGGGGGAAAAATTGAAAGAGGTATTAATACGACATGAATGTGTTTACAAATCCTGGGTGAGGTTATGACTTAGCTGTAATTCTCTTCTACACACGATAGTGAGTTCAGTCCCAGTGACTGAGATGATTTCTGCTGTTCCAGCTTTGTCACCAGTACAAAGTAAAAAGTGCTTGCACCATATAATTTTTTCCTTCAGTGGCCACCTTTCTGTCTCTTTGTGTGCTGAGTACCATCTGGCTCTTGCAACTCCCTCTCAGAGCAGAGATGACCGGGGAGAGAGCGAGCATGTCCCTCACTGCCATTGCTTCCCATGATGCAGAGGGGGCCCAGTAAGACACAGGGGCTGCCTGCAGAGGCAGCGTCCTGGTCACCACAGACCCTGCACAGCCCTCTGCTTCTCTTGTGGTGTCTCTCAGCAGTTTACCAAGCTCAACACATTCGGCACAGCAACAGGTGCTGCATTCCCACCAGCTCCCATCTCCTCCCATTCTGCCTGAGACCAGCACATGCTCATGGTGTGAATCTGTTTTGAAAATGAGATCCCTGAGTGAGAAGGGGCACTTTGGAAAGAAGGGGCTTTGATGTCTTTTCTTTAATCTCCTTCTCTCTGAACAGCTCATATCAGCACTTCTCGCCTTCTGCAAAAGTTCTTTGTAACTCTCTGAGTAGAAAATGCAAAGGACCTTTCTCTGCTTCCCTGTACCCAGGAGCAGTGAAAGCAGGTCCCACCAAGCTGTGCAAACCATGAGCTGTCGCTGGAGCTGCTGCAGGCAGGGGCTCCAGCAGGAACTGCCATTTGGAAATAGAGACCCAGCCCTGGCACTGTCCTGTGCCAGCGTGGCTGTGCCAGGCAGCTCCTGCCTACCAGCACAGTCCCCACCTGCCTGCTCACCACACTGGCTTTTGTTTTCCAGGTTTGCAGGCTAGTGGCTCATACAGCAAATTAGCAGAGAGAGACACAACAGCTGGATCCAGACACATCATCCAATGCCTATGTTTTCAAAAATATTCAGACTGCTTCAGGTCACTCTGTTTTTTCCAGCCTTGGAAGCTCTGAGTGTTGATTCTTTGCTCCAAAAGCACTAATGAGCAGGGCAAGGCAGAGCTCACTTGCTTGCATTTATCCTGTGCTGGAAAATAAACCAACCAGTTCCTTTATTCCTCTTATTTTCTTGCAAAGGCTAATCATTCCCTTGTTTCAGGTACAAGAAATGAGAAAGCAATAGGATTCATGAGCTACACTAAATGGTTAAAAAGAGACAATGATTAAAAATAACTCATGTACACACCCACTCCTGACCTTGTAGCCCTGGTCTGCATTTAGAGCCAGGGGAGATCTCGCCCATGAAGGCAGTGGTTTAGTATGTAGCTCAAATGTCCAAAACTGTCCATGTGAATGACACTAAGGTCATGCAATCACTTCAGGTGACTGTAAACCTCATCACTGCAGCTGTCTAAAATTAAATAAGATTCATTCCACCTAAAGATGTCCAAAATATCACTGTTAGGATACTAACTAGTTCTTGAAGAGCTGGTGCTCCCATACGGAGTAAGAATCTTACAGGCAGACACAGGGCTGGGATCAAAACTATTCTGTGTAGGTCTGTGATGTCTACAAGGTAATTATTAACTCAGGTCTAACAATCTCTCTGTGATGAGGAAGTGTATGTTTTGTATTTTCTTATTCCCTGTATATATCCCCTGTGATCTCAACATCCCATCACAACAAAGGCTCTAGGAGCTCATAGCAGATAAATATGCCAGCATACTGTGGAAAGCTCACCTGAAGGGACACATGGCAAAAGCACTTTACTGCTTAGTTCCTTTTAAAAAGCTGTTATCCCATTAAAGCCTTTCTGAAAGATTTCACTCAGCAACTGTCAAACTGCTGTCAACAGCTCACACTACAATCCAAAGGCTTTCCTTAGGCTAATGAAAGGTTTGCCTGCAAGGTGGAAAAAATCTATAGGAACTGCTAAATTATGTCTCTGCAAGTCAGTTGGTCTGGTAATGTTTAACCAATGGTGACAAGAGCACGTGCAGTCCACGATGCCAGCAGGTTCACTCAAGGATATCCCATGTGCCACAACAACCCACCACATGTTAGCACCCTCTGAGTGCTTTGAACCCTGGAGGTTACTGGTGTCCTTCTCTCCTTCAGGGATTAGCCATGCTGATGCCCGGCAGCCCGGAAAATCTCCCAGCTTCAGCGTGAACTGGATTGTAGGGAACACCGACCTGGAGGTTATCAATGCCACGACAGGGAAGAGGACCTGCGGGAGTCCCTCACGGCTCTGCAAGCACATGTTCTTCACTCGCTGGGCGAAGCTTCATGGCAAGGTAGGTCTGATGCACTAAGAGGCTTGTCAATAATTGTCCTGCAGTCCATGTAGAGTGAGAGAAGGTGAAGACAAGAAAATATTATTTTATTAAGTGCCAAAACCTCTTTCCTAGTGGGAAATGAGTGGAAACAAACAAGACAGAGCAATGGCATGGAAGTGTGGAGACACTCCCATCGGTGAAGTCATTAAGGAAGGAAAATGAACCTGCAGGGTGGCAAGGTTTGATGACAAGCCCAAAGTGTTGTTCTGCTCTGCAGGAGATCCCTAGGGAGGGAGGCTGATGGCATGGTCTGTCCTAGCAGGGACTCTGAGCCTTGAGGTAAACAGAAGAGACTGACCTGGGCTTTGTGCCCAGGGCTCAGTCACAGTTCAGCGACACAGGTCCCAGCCTATTTCCTGCAGAGAAGATGGAAAGCAGGGCGAGGAGCACTCCTGCCACCCCCAGAATGGAGTGATCCTCACAGGAACAAAATCAGGGCCACAGCTGGAACTATGGCCGAGAGAGCTGGACTGCATCTGGCTCACACCAGGGATGAGGTCGGGGTGAGCAGGAGGCTCACAGGTGGCTGAACTTGTGGCTGAACAGGGCACTTTGCTCTTGACAAAACAGTGTTTGATAATGTCATCAGTGTCCACCTCTGGGGAGCAAAGAGAACAAAGAGGCAACCAGAGGGAAGCCACTGCTACCAGGCCAGCTTGTGGCTGGCAGTGTCACCCTCCCTTGCTGACTGGGCCAGTACAGCCCCAGCCAGTACAACTCCGTGGAATGCTGGCACACGCAGATGGGAGCAGATCATTGCAGGCTGCATGTTCACGTTCTCCTTTAATCTGTCTCTCAGCATCTCTCCTGTTTAGAGAGAAGGAAAAGAGTGCTGTTTGCCCACCAGGCTGTGCTTTGAGGGTCCCTTTCCCTGTAGGGTGCTATTCCCCTGTCATGTAAGCATTGGGCATTCACCCAACTGCTTGTTCCAAGGCATTTTTCTGACTTTGGTTTCTTTTGCAAAACATCAAAGCCTCACTGCTGGATTGGCACTGTAGAGACTTGGGCAGGAGTCCATTTATTTAGTTCTTCTGCAGAGCGAAGGGTGCTCGCTCCTGCGTGTCCTTCCAGGGGATGAGGGGCACTGGACACTGGTTTGGCCTGAGGTATCTCCTGGTGGGTGACTCCAGTGCTCGAACAGAACACTTGGATTTCCTGCACCAGCACAAAACCTGATGCCTGATTTCTGCCCTGTCCAGGGCATGTTTCACAGTATTTCCACCAATAATAGGTTACAAAGGTGAAATGGTAGAGTGTGGAAGGTCTTCTGTCTCTTGGCATTACTTGGAAGCACTGAGCTGCTCTGCTTCCCTGGCTAAACTGAGCACATTCTTCAAGCATCTCCAGAAAGGATTTTTTTCCTTTTTGTCCCTAAAATTCATCTTAGCTGAGAAATAGCATCCTGCCTTTGTAGAACACACCAAGATTTGCTACTGCCTATGCCCAATCCAAGGCAAAGCTGTTCACCCCTTTGCTCCTTGCAATGGCTCAAAACCATGCCATCGGCATTTATTGCTCCCCTGTTTTTTTGGTTGTTAAACTAAAAGCAAATACACAAAGCACAGTGATAGTTTGTTTTCTGCTTATGAAATGTAAGAAGATTATACAGCTATTGAAGCCTCCTATTTCTTTTGGCTCGTTGGTTGGTTTTTTTATTATTATTTCATTTTTTTTCCCCTTTCCTGATTTTTGTTCTGCAGCTGAGCACACGAGTACTAAGCCATGGAGACATGCCATCAGTGTACAGCGAGGCAAAGCTGGTGGCTCAGACGTACCAGTCTGTTAAGCAGCAGCTGTTTAAAGCATTTCAGAAAGCCGGTCTGGGCACCTGGGTGAAGAAACCCCCAGAGCAAGATCAGTTCCTGCTAACTGTGTAAATCACTCGGCATCTTTGCTACACAACTGGATCAAATCAGCTGGAGAGAAGGCGAGGCAGGACGCATGAGCAGAGAGAATTGAAGCAGTCTGAGATTTAATAGCAACCTCCATTGGAATATTTGCTTTTAATTATGTATTGGAAATACATAAGTAGAAAGGTGTCTGATGCACTGAACTCAACCTTAGAAAACTGATTTTTCATGATCCCTTCCCAAGAACGTACCTGCCCAAATTACAATGCCATCCCCACCAAGATTCCACTTTTCATTGTTTATTGCTGTTGGTTATTACTGATTTGAGGTGTTAGTGGATCTGATCAAAAACAGAGTTTGTTTTCCCTCACACAATCAGTGCAAGAGTCATCACTGAATAATGGAAAATAATGAGCAGAGATGGAAGTACCCCGGGCACACAGCATGGCAGCAGCTCTCAGAGCACCCAATAATCATTCACAATAAAAGGTGTTTAACCTCTATGCAAAAATCATTCTGTTAGCTGCCTAAATCTGTGATAAAGAATTTGGACCTCAAAGATAATGAGCACTTTTAAATTCCATTTTCCACTGCTGGCTCTGAGCACAAAGCCAGGCGTCAGGATGCCCTTGGTTTTTACACATATTCCCTCTGACGCCTTGGACAACCACTTCCCCCCAAATCTTCAACTCTGGTCACAAGCCTCTGCATGCTGCAGATTTTACTTTTCCAGGCTCAGTTCATCACACATGCCCTTTAGACACCAGCCAGGATGCAGATCCTTGTCAAGAGGGCAATTCAACCCTGCGCTGCCTGAAGACCAGTCTGACGATGCTGCTGGCTCTGGATCTTCAGGTAGCTGCCTAAAATCAGGCAGGCTATAGTCAGGACCCAGAGCTTCAGATTTGCAAGCTTCTGATGATCCACAGCTCTGAATTAAGTGGATGTGAGCTCAGGATGCTTCATGCATCTGAACAATCACTGGGTTGGGTACCCACAACTAAGACATCCCCAAACGAGAGAGCACATTTGATACTTGGCTCTTTCCTGCCTCAGTTTCTCCACCTGTCAAATGGGGATAATACTGCTTAAATGCTTCACATCTAAGGAATTTGGCAGGATCAAAATGCCTGGTCATATGCAACAGTGTAAGCCAGATTCTGTCACTTTTGCAGTGAGTTTTACCTCCCCATACAGTCCAATTGACATAAGCACAGCAGATGCAACTACAGGCTACAGGGTAAGGTCTTACTCAATGCATGAGCTTTCAGATTCCAGCTCTTTGTAAATGCCAAGTGTTATTATTATTATTCATGTTCATCTGCAGCCTGAAAAGCAGATGGACTTTTTCACTTAGGAGACAAGTATACCCCAACAGTTAAATATTTTTTTCATAACTGTGGCTGGGTCTGATACAATCTCATCTTTGAACCATCCCAAATTTCATCAGCATGCAGAAGATACAGTCATGAGAGAACTGAGCTTTGATAGTCCCATTGCAAAACCAACTTTCAAATGCCCTGTACATTTCTCTAAGTTTTTGGGGTTTTAGATGACAGGATTTGCGGGTATATGACTACAGCTTTCTTTTTATTCCTGTGATTCTCTTTAAATCTGTATATAACATGCTGCTATTGATTTGTGATAATTGTCTTGGTATTTTCTCAGAACTGTCAAGCTGAGTTACTTTTCAAACAACACAAGGCTCATATTTTTCCATGTAATTTCCTTTACACGGGAAACTGTTCCTATCAATAAAGATAGATGCTCTTTGTATAGGGTTTATCATGTTTGGAGAGCCATATACAGTAAATACATTGTTTATTGATGCCCACAATAGAATAGCTACAGTATTTTGATGAGATTTTATTTTTAGATTATAAACTACAAGATGTATCTATAGTGTCTTGTATAAAAACAATTGTGATAAACTAGAATTTTTAAATTAGATAAAACAAAGCTCTCCCCTTCTAGAAACCTTTTCAACAAAATAATACATTCCATATTAACTACCAAAAATATTTAAAAAAGTATCCTTAGAGTAGAAATAGTTTAAAAAAAAAAAAGAAAAAAAGAAAAAATCAACCAAAAACCTGAGATGTTTCAATAATGGAAACACCTTGCAGTAATCACCTTCTCAATACTTTGACCACTTTGTCAGCTCTGCTGATGAACATTCAGAATATTTTTGGCACCTTCTGGAGCTTCCAGGTACCTCCACATGGTCCTGTCCTCTAGCAAAGCTGTCACTGGTGCAGACCTCCAGTGTGATCTGGGCACCAGAGGGGCCGTGGGCAGGGGGGGGGGCAGGCCAATGACTGGAGGTGTGGGACAAGCTGCCGGTGACATTGGCAGTGGTGGTTCCAGGGGCTCTGGCTGCTCCCACCGAGGGAGAGAAACCACAGCGCGACCAGAGAGGAGGACAAGGTTTCTCATGCAGAGATCCACAGGGCAGGAGGAAGCACATCTTCTGCTTTTCCTCTCCAAATTCATCCCTATCTAGCACACAAGAGACCTCAATGGCTCTTCCTTACATCTCCCTGCCCTCATCCATTCTCCTCCAGCTGTGGCATGACATCAACTGAATTAATGCATATGATTCCACAGGCTGGTGTTGCAGCTACTGTGACAACAAAGCACCATGCCTGGTTATTTTTAAGGACATAAAGAAAAGTGCGATGGGACTGAATTAACCTTTGTTGCAAGAAATACATAAATGCAACCCTGCATTCAGCTGCCAGAATGAATTTAATACTGGGGACCAAACCAAGTCCCCCCTGCAAGTGGGCATCAGCTCATCTCATTGAAGGCAGTGGAGTTGCACCTGCGTGCACCAGGGTTGAATATGACCTTAAATATCTGTTTCTTCTCCTTATGTGCAGCAAGAGTGTGATGGGACCTCATCCCAGAAGCACACATGACCTACATGCAGCATTTCCTGAAGCAAAGGAAAAAATGCTCAGTAGTAATTCTGCAGTGAAGATTCTGTACATAACACGCATGAGTGAATGGCAATACTGTACTAATGGATGTACATTTGTAATATTTGTAAAAAAAAAAAGAAAAAGAAAGACAAAAGACAACAAAAGAAAATAAATCTGAATTTACATATGTGAATTTGCTGCTAAGTTCTGTAAATTGCACTTCAGTGATACCTGATAAGTGAATGTTTCTGTTAAGTGAATAAAATGCCAAGTAAAATTGTTCTTTCATTGTTTGTTGACCATTTTTCCCTATGATTTAGCAATCAATTGGAATGTGCTCCAGAGTGCTAGTATGTACTTTAGCACACACCTACTGTAGATCTACAGACATGTTCTTATTCAGTTTGGATTTGATGCATTGTGGGAATGACACACTTGTATGTCAGAGAGAGTGATCTGACTGCTTATGTAGATGAAGCCATAAAGGGACATAGTGTTATCCTGGAAGAAGAGTGAACTGGGTACATCTCTAATTTAATTCTTCCAGGTTACTCTCAAAGATCTTTCTTAATAAAAATTAAATACATTTTTGCAAACTCACACTACACAGGACTTGGTGTACAAAGCTGCTTAAGAAAACTGAAGTGATGAAGAAAAGGTCAGTACCTCTCTGCAGATTTCTGCTTCATTGATGGAGTGGCCTTGGATTACTCCTGCTTTGAACAATCAGTATTCAGCTACAGCTGGCTAATGTTACACTGAACCCAAACTGCACCATCCCCACAAAGGTTTAACATTGTTGTATGAGCATCGCCTGATGTCTTGAGATGATCTCCCTTGGCCAGTCCTTATAGAGGTCATTGGTGTTACCAAAGCATCCCAAGCCTTTCAGCAGCACTCATTGTCAAAATATGAATATACTAACAGTGAAAATTGTCTAAAAAGAGATTTCCCCATCCCTCTCCTTGTGAAGATTTGGTTCCAAAATGAAATTAGGACCAGCAGATCTCAGGGAGCCCCACCAGCTCACTGGCCCCACAGTTCCTTGCTTGCTCTCGTTGAAGAAGTTGGTGCCGGACCCTCACAGACCATCCCATGGTTTCATTCCCCAGCAGGGGCTATACTCAGCTTTATTTTCAAGTGAAGACTCTGCTGCAGTTATATTTCCTTAGCTTGGATCTATGTCATTAGGTGTTTGGGCAGGATAAGGAGGAGGGAGAAGAAAGCATTGACAGAGTGAAGTTGTTTGTGTGGAAAAAAAGTCACTGTGGGCTGACCTGATTCCGTCAGCCATGGCGGATTTTTGCCTTGAGCAAAAAAAGCCACAGATTCTCAGTATTTGTCAGTCTCAAAGTGTATTTGCACAAATCAGTTTTACTGCTTTAATTGCATATATGTAAAGTAAATCCCACCCATAGTCTCATCCTTACCACAGCCTTCCTACCAGTAGAAATGGCCACAGCAGTATAACACTGTCTTAAAGAGACAGAAGAGAAGCAACACCAGTGGAAAGGCAGCTTGTGGCATTATCCACCCTCAAGATGATGAGCTTATTATTTTTCTGTTAAAAAATGTGAACACCCGAATTCTTCACTTGGCAAAAGCCTTGCACAGCATCAGCTCTCTTTGCAGAGGGGCTATGGAGGGGACGTGCTGAGATCAGCTTTGGCCATGAAGGGCAAAAGGTGGAGGTGAGGATGTCTCTGGGGGGGCTTTGCACAGCCTGGCAGTCCCTCAGCCCACTCCTGGGCAGTATGCCCATGGCTGGGAGCACAGCAGAAGGCTCCCAGCCTGATTTCTCCTCCCAAAGTAGCTGCTACTGCCTGACCATGGCACACATTGTGACACAATTTGGCTGCCGAAAACAACTACAAAGCAGTCATTAGGATGAATTGTATGGATGGAGTCCGTGTTTAATCTCATTAAGTTTAAAGGCTAAATACCAGAACTGCATTTAGAACTTTACAGGTGTTCACCCCGGTGTCATCAGGCACATTTATTTCTTTTCCAACTGTATATTGGAAAAGCAAAAGCATAAAACATGAACAAGATGATATATTGACTAATAGAGTGTTTCAGAGAAGCCTCTGTTTCTAAGATAAAACAAATAAATCCTTCCACTGCAGTTAAAACTTGATAGCCATGCTCGTGTGTTGAAGAATGAAATGGCAATTTAAGAGCTTTTTAAGCTTTTTGATTCATTACCACTGTGCCTACTGTCCAGTCCCTTGATTACTTTGGCTGGTTTCAGCTTGATCATGTGGATACACGAGTTCAGCTGGAAATCTGAGTAAAGTCAGAGAAAAGTCTGAGACTTTATAAAGAGTAGTGACAGTCTGTTTGGATGCAAACAGAAAAAAAATACAACAAACAACACAAAGACATACAAGCAAATGCACACCCATAGATCCATGTGGTTTCTTAGTACGTCAGGTCCTCCTGAATAAATGACGTGGCCTTGGAGAAAGGGGATTAATAATCATCATCTTTTCAGCAATGAAATAGTTCTGCTCAAATGCTTCATTCGGCCTGGCTTTCCTGGTAATTAAATCCTCTATTAGAGAAGTTTATGTTCTATTTTATCAACTTCCTTTGCAATACAGAATTACTACCACTAGACCATTAAAGTCTTGTTCTGCCATGGAAAGGAAAAAGTCCCGTTCGTTCTCCTCTGGCATTGAGCAGATGCCTTTACAGTCTATAACACTGTGAAATGATCCAAGCCAAGAGGAGACAAATCCTTCCTTTACATCCAAATTTACCAAAAAATACCTCCCTCAAAGGAAAATAAATATATGAAGAATGGTACTACTGCTGCGTTTGACCAGTGCCTCTGACAGGCTAACTGGTGCCTACTTCTCCATCTCTTGTAACCTCAAAGTCATACTCAGGTGTTTGCATGGGCTTTATTTGACATACCATGAAGGAAGTGGTGTAGGTGCAGCACCCTTCCTTCCCAGCACCACCAGCCCAACTACACCCAGCCCTGCCTTCCATGGAACACTCTTTACCACTAATTGCTTTTATTTCATTTTATTTTAACAAGTAAATTCAGTTGTTTACTCTTTTAAGAGTGTTAACTCTTAAATCTGTAAGACAACACATTTTTACTGTGGATTCTAAAGTAATTTTTTTTTTTTTTTTAAACCAAATAGTTTATTCACATCCTGGTCTCAGTGGTTAAGGGAAGTATTTTCAGGAGTAACAACAGCACCCCCTTGACACCACAGGCTCCTAAAATTCTAACTATCACACAAAATAGTGGGAGGACTTGGGCTCCTAAATCTCAGGTTTCAGTAGGAGATGAGCTGATATTCAAAAGGCACTTGCTAACCCAACTTTCATTATCAACTCTAAACCCCACATCATTGGGTACCAAATCCCTGCTCAGCCTCTGATGTTAAATGTCCTATAGAGTCTACAAGTCTTCTTCTGGGCATGCCTTGACTTGGCTGCCTGATCTGTGGTCAGGTGCTGAGCCCCACCATGCTTTGACCTGTCCAGATTCATGAACTACACTTACACTTTCTACCTGTGATCCTCTCAAAGCCTCTACAAGATCACATCCCAGCAAAAGAGGAGGGTCCTTTTGCATCAAATGACTCAACTGATAAACCCCGCAGGCTGCTGCCTAAAGGGACTGGCAAGTATCACAACCACCAGAAAGTCACGAGAGAAAAAAGCTGTGAAGAGGATGTGCCTCATGCTTATATCATTTCACAATATATTAGAATTTAATAACCTTTTGGCATGAGAGAGAACAAAAGAGACTTGATAACATAGCTGGTTTGGGGATACTTACCTGGGAAAGGAGAAGACCAGAGTTCTTGTCTAGATTTTACCCTCTGAAATGAGGAAGAGATGAACAAGTGAAGACCACCAGATGGGGGAGCAGCTTCCCTCCAGTAGCAAGTTCACAGCACAGGAAATTGCTCCAGGACCATTTTCACCTTAACCATTTCACCCACCCAGAGGACAGGTGTTTAGTTTGAATCCATTTTCTAAGCTCCCTGAATAGAGAAAAGTGGATCCATAAGGTGATTCATGCCACTTAAAACAGTGTCTAAGAGACAAGGAGAACTTGCCTTCTCAAGGGTCTGCTTCTCCCACTGATGAGAGAGGGAATCTGGACTCCTGCATTCAGAGGGCTGGGCATGGGGAGATGACTCCCAGCGAAAGTATCTGCAAACCACAGGACCTTCTGTTTCTCCATTTTAAAAACCAGCAAGTATTCCTTGTCACAGGAAGCTGGCTTTTGAGTATTAATAATATCAGGCTGTAAGAAAAGAATACAGTATGTGTGTGCATATATATATTATATGTATATATATATATATATATATATATGCAACAGATTGACCTGCTTTTAACATTGTGTGAACATTTTCAAATTCTATAAAAAAGACGTTCCAGCCATCAGTTTTGGTGGTTGACTAAATTAATATATACTGTGCCTATTTAGAGTTTTGGTAAAGGACTTTACTCCTAACATAACTTTGCTGCCATTGACATCATTGTAAGAGTCATTACTGGCAGAAAGCAACAGGGTTAGGTGGATACCAGATTCATGTTTCAACTTGAGAGCTAAGAGTATTAATTCCATGTGAATGATTTTTTGTGCCAAATCTTCATTCCTAGCCCAGACACATCTGTACACACTGGAAAACCAAAATCACACATCACTGCCATCTGAGCTTTTGCATTAGAATTTCCCTGTGGTGGCTCAGCATTTCCCAGACCTATTTTTTTCATCTGACCCAGTACCTCTTTGACCCTCTAACAAGTGAAAATACATCGGAAGAACCTTTCTCATTATTTGGGACATTTGCTCTAGTTCAGCTCTGTTTTCCATGTGTGGCCTTCCTAAAATACTCTTTTATCTTCTTTTTCAGTTACTTGAAGGGTGAGGCACAGAGCAGAAGTAGCTAAATTGTACATCTATTTGTCTCATAACCTACTGGTCTTACTTGAAGAACTGTGGCAAAAGAGAAGACTGAATCATTCTGAAAATGACCCCTTTTTCACTCAAGGAGGGATGTGGAGATCACTCTATCCCAAAAATGTTAGTGAGATGCAAAAAAAAAAAAAAAAAATTTGGCTCACTAAATGGAATTGTCCAGCTAAGGTAAAACTCTGCCACCTAAATGCAAATCTATGACTTCAAAGGACTTAGACTAGTGCAACTGAGCAGAATTCAGTTTATGAAGGGAATTAGGGGGTTAAGGTCACAGGAAAAAGGTACATGAAAAGGCTTCATCATTCCCTCTCCTTGTGCTTTCACAGAGCAACTCAATGATTTGCACCACTGAGCGCCCGAATCAGCCTGCGAGTGTCTCCAGACAAGGCTGGCTGAAGATTACCCTGTGAAATGACATTAAACTGGTGAAGCATTTTAGTGCTTATGGGATTGGCCAGGGAGTGCCATACTTTACTCCTGCTGCTAATTTCTCTCCTCCTTTGTCATTCTTCATGCAGTTTTCATGGGGAAAAAGCTCTATTCAGCCGCTGCAGATAAGATTAGACAAACCTTCCTGGGAAGATGGAAAGGACAATGAAGTGTGGTCCCCCCATCACAGCAGAGCAGTGCCTCTGTCCCAGGATCAGGTCCATAAGGTCAGCTTAAGTTTCCATAAACATGCTTAGTTACTGCTGCTGAGCTTTTCTCCTTGCCAACTCTCACTACAAATTTACCTGACAGAAAGATGCACAATGATGTCCCAAACCAACTGTTTTCAGAGCCACAGTGCCACTGAGGTCAGGCGCATTTGTGTTCCCCTGCTAGCACTGCCAACTGCCTACTGCTAATATAGATAAATGTAAAACAACACATGGAGAAACAGTAAACCAAACTAAAAATACAGCTTGAACTGAGCAGTTCTCTGTGTCTTTTACAGGGAGGTTTGAAATAGTTCCTGACTTCACAGTTATTCTTATTACTGGGTGAATAATTTGACAGCCCTTTCAGCCTTTAACCTAACTTTTTTACTGCTAAAGGGGTCCTAAAGCACATGGGGACAAATTGCTGCAGAGATGCTTGAGTTACTGCGGCTTCTTGTCTCGTGCCTGCAGCAGCTGGAGAAGTGTTCATGCTCCTTTGCCTCCACCCAGCCCTGCCTGTCGGCTCCCCCCACCTGCAACAGGGCTGCAGGAGCCTCCATCAGAGGTGATTAACATATTATTGCCACCCATGATAAGATAGATCACGCTTATGAGTCATACTGGCCTTCAATATCTGCAAGCCAGAGAAAACTGCATTAATTTATATTCATTAAAATAAATTAACAGACTAGAGCCCTTCAGTCCTTTGCCTCCTTCTCTGCAAGCACTGGCAGCAGCAGACGGCACTGGGGAAATGGCAGGAGTTGCCCAGGAAAAGCAAGCAAATAATCCAGCTGCCTCCAGCTTGGCAGGGCCGGCCTTTGGTTTGCTTTCCAAAGGAAAAAACCCTCAGTGTATCTAAGGAGCTGCTGCAGCCCATGGGCCTGGAGCTTTGGCATATATGTATGTTTGTGTTTGTATACATACTCATATTTATATACATTTGTTTAAGGACTCCATCCTGTGTGCTGAACCAGGACACTGGTGCTCCATGGCCCATCAGCCCAGAGACTCCTCTCTCAGAAAAGGTGGTGTACAGGGCTGTATATCCTGCTGTTTAAGCAGTAGCTTTACTTGCATTTAGCCCAGGACTACCTCTGAAAAAGGTATGGCCCCCTAAGTCCCTGGCACTAGAGTCCAGGCAGGTCCCCAGTGGTGCAGAGCAGGAAAGCTGATCCTGCTGAACACCTGGTATCCTTTTCTTTCTCTTTTTTATCCTGGGACATTCTTTCAGAGTGGATCCAAGTGTTCAGTCTGGTTCATGACAGCACTACACGTGTACCTGTGCCAACACAATGGAGGGGGCTAAAAGGAAAGCAGGAGAAGGAACCATTCTGTGCAGTGGCTGCAGAGCCAGGGGAGGGCGGGAGAGGGATGAGGATGGGGACACGGAGAAGGGATTTTCCTTCTCCGTAGCAAAGAGCCATTTGCTCTGTGGCTTCCTCCTTAAGCACCAGTAGGTTTTGCCCTTTTTCCCCCCACCTTTCAACATTGCATGTCTCTGTCTTTCCTCACTTCCCCAGAGTGCCCTGGAGCTGTCCTGAGACATCTCCAGCCCCATGGGGAGCAATGGTTTGTGTGGGCACTCAGCACAAACACACCTCTGCCCTGGCAGCAGGGGAAAGGGGGAATTGGCTGAAATACAAGGGATACCCTGCCCCAGTGAGTGACCAACAGTGGCATTTGCAGAGATGCTGGCAAGAACAGAAGTCTTTTGGAAATGCTGATGTCAGTGCACAAGATGGTTTGTGAAACAGAAGTGACAGAAGGACCAGCCTTGCAGACTTTCCTGCCCCTTCCAGCTCCTTTCCTCTCACCTCCTGAGTGTGCCAGAGCCCTTCTAAGACATTTCTTTGGCAAGGTTGAAGATTTTATGCCTAAAAATACATTTTTATGCATAGGTAGGATGTTTATTGTTCCTAATAGACCCATATTAGCTGTAGTACGTCTAATCCATCCCCTGTCCTTACCTGAACAGTACATATGCTGATCCCCTACTGATGGGAAACTGAGGTACAGAGTGCCAAGGTGGCCACAGCAAAGTTCTGCTTCCTTTCAATACAAATCAACCTGGGAAAGACAAAAAGGATGGCAGCAAGCCAGAAAGGGCTTAAGATAAAACACATTAAAATACATTATAGAATATTTAAATGCAAAATCTATTAATTTGTCACATTGTGTTATGGTATGTAAGTGACAGCTACAGCACATTAGTAACAAGTATATTATCAACATGTACATACATATGTATATTTTGTAATAGGCACAAATACTAACATATCATGATGTAACCCATATTTTTGGCATATCAGGAAAAAAAAGACTAAAAATTCACAAAGATAAAATTCCGTGGAGTTCCTTGGCACTATATAACTGTATATATAGATACATAAGAACAAAAGCTATAACAGATATGTCCCAGCTTCTTCCCAGTGGCAGTTCAGCACTTCAGTACCCCTCAAGCAGGCAAGTTGTGGGGAAGCATCCAAGGTGATGGGAGTTGGATTTAATTCTCAAGGGTTCCTCAATACTTCCAGGCTCGGGACTGATCTAAAATAAAGCTTCCAGGTGTATTTTGTTCTTACATCATCATTATGGGCCTGAGGGGCTGAAACAGCCTTCTCTGAACTCACAGAAATCAACAGACCTAAAGAGCAAGTCCTGAAAAGAGATAAATTACAAAGTGACAACTGTGTAGTGTTTCAAAAATATTCTGGATTATGTCCTTAGTCATATGGTTTAATTTTAGGTACTCCTTAACATAGCAGGGAGTTGGACTTGATGATCCTTATGGGAACCTTCCAACTTAAGATCTTCTATGATTCCACAATTCTATGTCTCTCCCTGACTGCTAGTAGCTATCTGGCATCCTCTGTGTTTCAGTTGCATTTAGTACAACATGTATTTCCTCAAAACTTTCTATCCATCATCCATAATGTATAGCTGAAGTGTTTGGCTTCAGTACATTTACATGGTAATCAAATCATTAGCCTGGGGGAGGCATAACACATTAATGACTTTAGAAATGTTGGTTAAACTCCAGTCCTGATCAAAGAGACAAAAATTTATTGTCATTCCTCTAATAGCCATGTGGTAACCAAACTGAAATCAATTTGATGAAGATAATTAGGTTCCCATCTCCATCACCACACGCTTAGTACAATTAGGTGGAATGAGCTTCCCCTCCAAGCAATATGATATTCTAGCACAGATGAAAATACTCCAGCAGCACCAGCCAGGAAACACTTACTGAAACAACTATTATTTTTCAAATTAAAAGCTGTTGATTCATCAGAATCTGAATACTCCCAGGAGTCTCCTTACCACACACATAAGTCCAAGGTAGAGCTCACAGGCAGACACAAGCAGAGCTCTTCCCTAGAGCAGAGAGCATTATTTTAGGACCTTGCCTGGGCTGATGAAGATGTACAGTTGGATCCTGGATCTCCCTCAGGAGCCTACTCCAGTTCCTGTGGGGCTGAGGAGACAGTGCCCACCCCAGGGGCACTGCTGGTCCCTCCCTGCTGAGCCAAGACCAGCCATGACTGTGAGTGGGGTTGGTGGCTTTTTGGTGATTCTTCTTGCTGAGTCCAAGCCAGGTGCAGGAGAATGCTGAGGCAAAGCTCTGCAGGCAGGGAGGTGGCTGCTTTCAGCAGGGATGAGGCTGGGAAGCTGGATCCTCTCCAGGTATTAGCATCTCTCACCAGCTGGGATGTTTGCACACTCTACACCCTGTGTCTCCACATGCCTAAGCACAATTATTTTTCTCACTGAGAGGTCTTTGTATCAGCTTGGTGCTGAACAGGAAAAGGAATTTAAATCTTTGCGGAATAAGAAAACCTTTTTCCAGCTCTGAATTGACTGGGCTCAGCATTCATCTTTGCATCATAGCTTCTTAGGAAGAATATATTAGTGCCCCTGCTAATCAAATAATGGGAACCCTGATTTGTTAACATGCTCATTACTAAGTAGTCAAAATACATTTCCAGTTTTCTAAAAAATAAAAGATTCCATTTGTGAATATTCAGCAGATACTCATTTAATTTATTCTGAATGTTTGAAAACTTCAGTAATTGCATGAATTTTAGCAGAAATGACCCATATCTTTTCAGTGCAGACCTTCAGCTACACAACAAGTATTGTCAACACTTTGAAACAGAGGTAAAGATTAAGTGACTTAGGAACCTAAAACTGGTTTTTGGTCAAAGCTGTTGAAAACTATTTTCGAAGTTTCATTCCCCATATTTTATTAAACAAAATATTTTTCTCTCATATTATCCTGCCACTTGGAAGTAAAAGTCTTTGTATTTCCCCAGATTTTAAAATCCTACAGAGTATCCATATCTTAAAACCTGACTTTCCAACAGAAAACTATTTACTACAACTTTTCTATGCAATTTCTCTCTTCAGATTTTCAAAAACACCCTTTACAGAGTCAGAGTCCTGTGTGTGTATGATATTTGACAGAGGTTTTCCAATAGTACCCATTGACATCATAGTGAGAGGATTTTATAGGTACAAGAAAAACAGGCCCAGAGAAGCTAGTTGTCTAAAATTAAACCTGTTTTATGTCTTTTTCTCTTCTAGGTGTGCCCCTTTTTGTTGCACTCAGAGTACTTCCTAGGCAGATTTTGGACAAATGCAACCTATGCCTCCATGTCTAAAATTTCCAGCAGAGCAGGTCTAGCTTCAGCAGAGAGAGGTTTTTCAGTCAAGCTTATGGAAACTGGTGGGAGAGGAAGATGGGAAGAAAGGAAAACAGCAGCACCAGGACAGACAGGGCAGTGATCCACACCAATCCCACCCAGTGACAGTGATGGAAATGGGTCCCACATCTCCCAACCTGCATGCTGGGACAGCTGGCAGAACATCATATTGCTCCTTGTGAACTGAATATTCTATACCTCTCTCCTGTCCTCACAAAGGACTGTGGTTTACTCCTTTCATGATGCATATATTGAACAAATTAATATAGGAAAATTCCATTTAAAACTATGAAATATAAAATCATAAACATATCAGGAAGGTCCTGCTGCTGGAGGATGGGACAGTATTCTTGAGAAGTATCACTGCACATTTGTCCTGTTCTTACACTCTCCTCTAAGGGCATCCATTGTCTGCTGACAATAACAAACACTGGGGTAATTTGAGGGGTCTTAGTCCAATAAAGACATTCTGTAATGTTTTTACATTAATCTTAAAGATCAGGACTAAAGCAGGCATCCCCTGGGGCTTATTCTGGCTTGTTTTGTGGTTCTCATACTTTATTAGACCTTGCTAGACCTTGAGACTGTGGCTTTGAGGTTTTTCCAAGTAGGGCTACTGGTCTGTGTTGCAAGCAGAAAATAACCTCAATCAGAAGTTGAAGAGTATAGTTTATGTGCAGGGCTCTATGCATATCTGCCATAAGTACCTCAGGAATGAAGGCTGTAAAACAATTAGATCCCAAAAAGGTGATTGAAATCTCAAAGAAGAAACTACATGAATTATTCCTGCACTTAATCACAGCCTCTGCTATTCTCAGAGGAAATATTATGATGAATAAGCAGAGAAAATGATCAAAATTCTTGTGTAATGAGCCCTGTGTTAATTGTCCCGCTGTCCATTGAAACACAAAAGGTGCTAATGAAGCACGCAGTCTCATCATCTCTGACTGGCTTTTGTTAGGCCTCTACCTAAAGAAAGGTGTTCAGGAGAAACTGTGAGATACACATCCAAGTAAAGGTACTCATCTCTCACCTGGAAGTGAAATGTCCTTCACTGAGACCTGACTCAAAACCAGCCAGATCAGCTAAGCTGAACTGTGAGTGCACTGTGAGCCAATGGCCACAAAGAAGTATGGAATAATCCTCAATTCTTTCCCACATTAAAAGGTGGTGCACAACGCCCCCAACCCCTCCCCAGCCATCACTTCCTTGTATATCACTAAAGGTCAAGATTTCCCAGTAGCAGGAGAGATAAAAGTAGATTTTTTTTTCTCTGTACTTGTTCCCTGTGGCACAAGTCGTTATCACTGGAGCTCTGTGAGAGTTCTTGCTGGATGTCAGACCACATTCTACTGAGTAAATTAGCTGTGACACAGACACACCCCCTGTGAACCTCACCAGGGTTAACATGGCCAAAGACCAAAGCAGGTGAGGAGCATGTGCCTTCAGAGCAGAGGTCTGACAACAGAGTGGTCCTGGTGATGCTGAGCATTTGCTCTTTGTTCACTGTGCAACGATGTGGGGAAGGAGGGCATCTGGAGTTTCTCTGAACCTGCCTGAAGGTTACTTTGATCATCTGAACTGGAGCTCACTCTGACTGAGATTTCCTTAATAAACCCATTGGTATTTTGACATGACAACTCTAGTTTTCCAGCCAAATGCCCAAAAATATGCAACAAAACCTTTGTACTTCTTCCATATCACGGATTTAAGCTGCAGTGAGAGCTCACCACTGGTAGGGAGGAGGATGTGGAAGGCAGATGTGTCCATCCCCACTGGAATCAGGTCTGGAGGAGCTGCCTTGAAAGACACAGTGCCTGCTATTAGCTGGCAACAGGCAGTAACATCAGCTATTCCTTCCCCTAAAACTCTCCGAGATCCCAGATGAAAAGGTACTTCAAGCACTAAATAGTTTTGCTTATAAAGTATTTAAGGCACATCAGTCTGACTCACAGTACTCATTTCAAACAAATGAACAACCTTTGAAAACATTTTATGGACATTATTTCCTCTCCAGCTGAACTTCATCTCTTGAATTTAGTCTTGTGTTATGGTCTGATTATTCTCAAAAAGAATTAAATTGGAGGAGGGAAGAAATGAAGGTATTCCCTGGAAATCCTTTCATTTTATTAAAGCCTCTGTTATTGCTTGTGTTGTTTTTGTCCAAACCACTTGTCAAGATTTCATTACCCCAATTTAAAGCAGCAGCACTATGTCTAAATGTGGTTATGACTGAAAATGAAGGTACGCTGCAATATTCCCACAGAGAGTAGAGCACGCTGCTTTTCTGGGCTGAGCTCGGAGAAAATAGGTTATAGATAACATACACATTCATCCATCAAATATCACACTACAAAACAGTGCTAATGTGCTAAAAGACATTTTACAGCCCCAAAACATTAGTGAGTCAGATAGAAGTTACCCTTTTTAAGCCAGGAATGACCAGCGCTAATCAGTACAAAATTGATCAAACGCTATTGATCATTAAAGGCCAAGAGTGAGCACGGCCCTCTACAAGATTAATTAGCAGCAGCAACTTCTCCAAAGGAGCTTATAAAGAAAGAAAGTCTTGGTAAGAAATCAGCCCCAAAATTCACTGAGTTGACAAGTCACACTAGCTGCCCATTGACACTGTTGGGCACAGACCACCTGTGAAAATGAAGCTTGGGCTTCAAGGGACTGAGAAAGAAGGGTACAGCCCACTTCACTGCAAGGCAGGAGTGGAGCAGGCATGAAATCAGAAATGTTTAAGAACAGACTACAAGCTGTCTGCCCAGAGCCAGCTCTCAGAAGCAGTGATCTGTCCTTTCCCCTGTGTGACCACTTGCTTGGGACCCACAGCAGGGAGGCTCGAGCAAAGCCTGTCACCTCGGGGTGATGGACATGGGCTGGGCAGAGCTGTGGTGGCCCTGCATCAGCTCCTGGACAACACACATGGAAATGCCATGGTATGAGCTCTGTGCTCTAAGACAGTCTCCTGCACTCATTGTCAGCACGGTATGAGATGCTGCACCAGAAGTTTTGTAACTCAAAAATTCGGGAAAGAACATTTCAGATAAAATTTCTGAAAAATTGATTTATTTATATTTATTAATTTAGCTATAGCAGATGTCCAGTTTAAATAGATTGCTGCACATTCATACTTGATCTCTGCAGACCAAAGTTTGTATTTCTTTAATAATCACATGCTTCAAGACAAACACCTAACTTAGACGTACACAAACTTATACTGCTGCTTGGGATGATGCATATTTCAGTGTTATTATTAATCTCCAGCAACTATGGATTCTTGGTATCAATCAAAAGCAAAATTCATGACTGCAATTCTACTGTGCCCATGCAGTTTGTCAAGTTTAATTCCCATTCCCCATAATTACTGAACTTGTTATCATCCTTTCTCTGTAGGAACATATCATTTTTGTTAACCATTTACTAGAACTGTATATACAATTATTCCAGTTATTTGAAATTTACTGAAAATGTGTTCCAGTACAAATGTAACTACTGCAAAATTCTGAACTGTACACAATATCCAGATCACAGTCAAATGCTTCATTCCCACATAGTAACTTAAACATGCTACATTCTACATTTTATTACAATTTTTGTTGTTGAAATTAGCTGAAGCCTGATGTTGATGTCAATAGGAAACATTCAAATCCCAAATAACCTTAATTCAGCACTGTCATCCTACAACAGTAGTTTTGCCCTGAATTCAGAAAGCCAACTTAACGTGTAATTAAATTGATTCTTGAGTGCTGGTCAATGTATTTGAATAGTTTATGGTGGCAAAATCAGGGAGTTGAGATAAAACTAAGAAAAAAAACTTGGGAAGCCACAGGGACCAGCTACATCACAAGGAAAGGTGAATCAAAGCAGTTCTGCTGATAGAAACCAGGAACAGCCACGGCACAGCAATTGCTGGGCAAGTCAAAGGTAATGAATCAGGTCCATGGTCAAATTAGGAAAACAAGTCTTTGGGTAGGGTCAGATGAGGATCAAGGGTGAGAGACTGAGCTTAATGCAGCTCCTGACTCAATGGGTGCATCACTTACAGATCAGCTTCTCATAGTTCTGTCTCACAGCTTGGCAATTTTCTAAAGTTACCTTGGCACCATGCCCAGACATCCCTGAGCATCCGGACCCTGGGGGTGCAGGACAAGGTTGCTCCCCTATTACACAGCCATGTATCATGTGACTCTGGCCACCCTCGCCCGCTCCTGTCAGTGCACTCTGGTTCCCACCTCCCTACACCCAGCTGCAAAGTTGGAGTGTTTCAAACAGCATCATCCTTATAAAACAAAAGGTCACATTATTGCTCACCCTCAGTGCAAAGTATTACCCATCCCCTCTTCTCTGCTTAAAACCAGGAAGGGGAATGGCTGGATACTGCTCAGCACAGGTATTTCTATCACAAGGTGGGTCTCCATTCAAACCCTCATCCACTCAGTGTTTCAGGAAAGGCAGGAATGGAGGCTTCATTCTGGAAGACAACAGCAGTTCATAGATCCCCTCTGGGAACCAGCCATGGCCACATCTACAGGACTTTCAAGCATGACTTTCTGAGGGCTGAAAAGCTATTTACAAGTGACTATTTATGGACTACCAACTTACATTTTTCTCTTTTAGGAGCTTGCATGATTTGCCAGTTAGAAAACTTGGAATACAATCATTAGGCCTATTCTGTGCTCCTCTAAGACATTTCTGAGATCTGTAATCTATAAAGAATATAGGATAACTTAGGTTAATAGCATGGAGTGGCTGTCACTTAGTCTTGGGACTAAGTTGTGATAAACACAGACCTCACTCATAGAGAAGAAAAACGGTATAAGAAGGGTGAGAAAAAAGGAAATAATTATAGGTAGATATTTTGCTTCTTTAACCACCTTCCTTATGCTAGAAAAACCACGATATCCTGCCATTTTGCTGAATACTTTGTTATAATGGCAAGAGATGTAAAAATACAATAGGTTTTTCAAATTAACTTTGTGTTTTTGAAAATGTTTCATAAAGCCCTCCCACCTCACCCACTGGGAACAAACTGCTAACTTAAAACTTTATACCTACAGAGTGTATGTGGGAATTTATCTCCCATGGCATTTGCCACCCACAAGTCAGACTTCTGGTGTAAGCTGGGGGTAAGTACCTATTGCTATCACACCTCCTTTTTGGAGGGAAAGAGCTGAGATGAATTATCTGTTAGCACAAACAAGTGCCTTGCTGGCATGTGCTATCAGCCCAAGCAAGATCTCAGCTGCCCAGTGCCAGACCAGAGGTGCCAGGGATGGCCTAAGGCACAGAGCAAAGGCACAGGCAGCAAGGCAGGCTGTTTCCCTGATTGCTCCATTGATTACAGCAATCATTTAAAGGAGGGATCAAAGCGAGCTGTGGGCATGGCAGCGAGAGAGGTGGTGGGACTGCTAGTCACACTCAGCTGCTGCTCCTCTTGCTGCTGGCTGAATGTTTAGGAGTTTATCCTGTTTAGGGAATTACAGAGCAAGAACTTGGCAGAGTAGACAGCATGAAACAAAATTGGTCCATAAGTTTACAGGGCAAGGTTTAATGAACTCTCAGAGTCCACGGAGGGTACCAGTGCCTTAGGTGTTAAACATGTGTATTTATTGCTCCACCAGTTCTCTGTCAGAGTTTATGCACGTTTTGGCCAACCAAAACAAGTTTTTTGAGGATTTTTTGTCATTGTAATTCAGCAGAAGGCTTATATTAGGAGATTGATCAGGTACCAAAGGCAGTATTGAAAACATTATTGTATCTGAAGAAATCTCATAAAGTGTTTGATGCTTTTCACCTACACATTGCTTTTACAGGCACAGTTTGGACTATCCAAATATATCTATCATTTCCTTTCTGAAAATAAAAATAAATTTTTGACTGGATTGAAAAAGATGTTTTGGTTGACTTCAGACTCATTTCATTTGGGAATCTTTTTGCTGCTTAGCTAAAAGAATCAAAAACTGCTCAGTTACTTTGAAAAAACACATTACTTTAATGCAATGCAGCTTTTCAGGGGTAGAAATTACTTGATGGATTTGCCAACTATGTTGGCCAACCATAACTACAACAAGTAGTTTTGTGTGGCAAAGTATTTCTCAAAGAAATATTACCTGAAAAGACAGCAAAGACTTCAAGCTGTCCTTGAAGGAAATCCTAAACGAGTAATGATAAACACCTTAGAGCCGCTTTCACCCAGGGGTTTGTGCCAAATGACAATTAAACTAATGACAACTAAAAAAAGCCCTGAAAAACCTAAGTCAGGTACTGTTTTGTACTTTGTATCACCACCATGCCTAGGTAGAGGGTATGTGCAGGCTGGTTTACCTGTTTGGTTCCTGCAGTAAAGTGCTCAATTCAAGCCCATGGCGGCCAAAAAGAACCATTGCAGGTGTTGGAGTTGCCACCTCCCAAATCAGCTTTGGGGTTGGATCAGCCATCTCCCAGCTGATTCCAGATGTCCACCTGAGCACACCAGGCTTTCCTGGTGGAGAGATATCACCTCACTCCATTATAAACACATACAGATAATATTTATATGAATGAGGTTCTTCCCCTGTCAATCAAGACGGTTTTAGCCAAGCGATTTTTACCTGGAGCCCAGACAACAGGTACAAGGCAGGGGGAGAGCCATTACCCATTTCTAGAGAGTAAGGAGTCAATTATGCTGGGAGTTTGCAGAACACATTCCTCTTGAGGGAATTTGAATTTTTTACATGATCTGTTCTCCCTGGGGAGAGGATTGCCCTCAGGAAAGCCCCGTCCCACCAGACAGGGGGAGCTGGCATGGAGGCAGTGCTGCCCCTGGCCATCTGCTGGTGGGTTAAGGCTCTGCATTTTGGCATCCCGGTATCTCAGTCCAGCTGCAGGCACTCCCTGTGCTCTCTGGCAGGTATTGCTGACCATTTTGGTGGGGAGGACTGGCACTGCCACTGTGACTCAGCATTGGTGAGCAGGGACTGAGCAAGGAACTTCAAGTCTGACCCTTGCCTGGGTTTGCAGCACAGCCCCGAGCTGTGTCTGCTCCAGACTGGTGTCAGCTTGGTGCAGTAAGGATCAACCTCCCTCTATCCAACTGCCAAGTAAACCTGTATTTTAGTGACTCTGAGGTAAGAGTTGTGTTCCTGATCCATGAGCAACAAAAGTGCAGGAGACTCTGATTAAACAATTTACCTCATTAGCTAAAACATTTTACTATCTTTAAATACTTTAAAAAACAAGCTTACAGTTTTCTTTTTTTAAGTGCTACACGTTTTTCATTCCCTCTCCACCCACATCAACTCCCTTGCTCCTGTGTTGGTCTGGGCCATGGAGTCATCTTAGCACTTCATCCCACCAGCCCCTGGTCCCATCACCACCACCTGGTCTCACCAGCAGCAGTGGAGGTGCAGCAGAAGGCAAGCACCCATCTAAAGCTCCCAACCCATGGACACAGAGGGCAAGGACAACCTGGACTCAATGGCTTTCCATGAGGTCCTTTAGGCAGAGCCATCCATTGCTGAGTTTAAAATTACAGCCAATGTATTAATAGCAGTCATCAATATTTCTTTTGGAGGTGGTTGTATGTTGGTGCTAGCCAGCTGCTTGCATCTGCTGTTGCATAGACATATGGGGATATTCTATTCCCCAGGAAGTTTCACATTTGGGTGTTGGATGTGCACAGTCCCACCCAGAGTAGCACACAAGCTAGAGAACAACTCACACCACAAACTGATATAGTGTAAATCCAGCCCTGAATTGCAAGGGCACTTCAGAAGCAAGCTAATCTATGCTGAATTCAAATGACATAAAAATGAGAGATGTATTTATTAAAAACTAAAAAGCTAATGTGCCTTTAAAACGGCCAAACTATGTTTGCATTATTGCCTCTAAGTGTGCTGGAGGAAAACTTAGTGGAAGGGGACCAGGTGAGCCAGGGGAAGGGAGACTCTTTTCTTTCCATCAGCACATCTAAAAGTCATGTTACATTCATAGATGTTTTAAGATATTTTGCTGATTGCTTTTTCAAAGCAAAAGACCACCACTGCCCTGAACGACCAATTATATTCCCTTATAATGTCCTACAGGCACATGAATTATGAACCAACAGAGTTTTGCTTAACTCCTCAGACAAAACGAACAGACACAATTTTACTTTTTTCCCATCTGCATATCTTGGCGTGCCCTCTGCTGGCATTTATTGCTAACGACACATCCCCGTGTGCCTAAACATTCCTCCCTGGGAAAGACCTGGGACCTGCAGCTCTACTCACCCAGGAAGAGCTTCTGGTAAACACACGTGATACGAATTTTTTTTTTTTTTTTTTTTTTTGAAGGAAGAAAAATAAGGCAGGTGCATTAGGAACAGGGCAGAACTTGGGTAGAGCTGTCAGATGAGGGCACACATCACGTGAACATTGAAATTGGTCTCCCCAGCCCTAAGCCAGGGGCTCCAGGAAGGGTGGATGGGGTGGCTGGAAGTGGTGATCCCAAATATGCCCACCTAATGGTTTGTCAACAAGTCTTTGACATGGGTAGGAGAGATGGTTTGGTGGCCACCAGGCACTGACAAACACCACATTCCAGCACAAATACAGCATGTACCTGTTGCCCTTAAACAGCCAGAACATTTCTTTCATTCTTGCTCCAGGTTTTTACAGAGATTGGAGCTGATTTACCGTTTGAAAATCAGTTAAATGGAAAAAAAATGGAACATAAACACCAAAAATTAAGAATTCAGTCTGGCAGATCATTTGTTAAATTACAGAGCTCAAGGGTCAGTGTCAGAAATGTCCTCATTTAACATCTTTTAAGTGTGTGCTGACTCCTGAAGAATCGCATTTTTAAAACAATAGGATCTTTACATTGAAAGGACCAGGGAGCATACAGGCAGGAAACTCAATCTTTTCCCTGCAGAGCCATTCCTAGTGAAGAAGAAAAGACTTGTTTTCTTCACAAATAGGAAAAAGAATCTGTCTCTGCTCTCAGATGCCCCATGCAAAGCTGATGTTGGCTAACGGAGGTACATCAGTACAAAATCAGCGTCATAGAGAAGAGATGGGCTCTATTACATGGGAAAATGGCCCAGCCCTGGAGCAGGGTTCTTGGCATGCAGCACATTTGCAGTGTAAAGCCCTTGGACAAGGGTTATTCTCAACACATCCGCAAGAGCCAATCACTCAGTGAGCTCATAACACTGTCCCAGTGCCTGCAGTGAGCTCTGATGGCCGGAACTCACTTACAAGTCTGGCAATTCACAGGTATCTTGTAGACCTAAAATCAGTGGACAAGCCCCATCACTTTAGGTTGCCCCTGCCCAGATAGTCAGATCCCCTGGGGCAAGGAGCTTGCTTGTTTGCTTCCTTCCTTCCAGCATTCGGGTGCTAAAAACTGCACACTCCCATTCATCTTCTAACTGCCCCTCCACAGGTCCCCAGAGGAGGCACTAGAGTTGCCTCTAACCACAGAGAGGGAAACTACCTACCACCCGCAGAAAAATCATAATACCCATTTTTTTCTGTAAATTACCCACCTTATGGCAGTTTCTTCAAGTCAAAGCTTGCACAGTTGATGGAACTACAGGACTGAAAATCTATGCCTTGATAGGGCTCCACTGAGCTCAGCTGGATTTACACAAATGACTTGCAGGATCAAGGTCTCCATCTGCATTTTGACATTGTTTATTTCCAGCAAAAGCTCTGTAACTTTTTGGCAAGACTGGTGGTGTTTAGAGGTCGTTTGTTCTGTTGCAGCTGGAGAAGAGGAGATAACTTTAAATACTTGTAATCAGCATATTAACAAAGTGGATCAGAAGTTAGATACCATTTCTCCTATGATTTTATACTTGTAAATTTCAGGAAAACAGGTTAGAGGAAAAAATCAAAAGGATATTAACTAAAGATCACAATCAAATTAAGCTGCATTAAAATAGCTCTACATCTTATCAAGTATAACACAAGGCTGTGTTGCAAGGTGGAGTGGACCTCCAGATAAATTAATCTATGGCCTTCAGTATGGGAAAACAAATATAAAGGCTATTGACAGAGCAGCTTGGTTGTGGCATCACAGAAGCAGCTTAGGAAAAAGCCTAACGGGGACTTGTTCATGTGTTTGGCTTTACCTTTCTCTGTCCCCTCAAGTCACTTTTGAGACAGTGGAAAAAAAAAACAAACCTTTTTCAGCAAGGGGGAGAAAGACAGTGGAAGGAGACATCCCAGTGGCTGTGGCTTTTAGTGGGAGAGCAGAAATAAGTTATATTTCAAAGACAGTTAGGTGGTTCAAGGTAAAAACCCAAACGAGCAGATGAGACTCTTGCAAACACTTGATTGCTGGAGGCTTGTTGAGGCCAACAGCACGGCATGGAGGGATGGGGCTTGGAAGAAACAGAGTACGTTTGGACACCAAAGAGCCCAACAAATAGGGCACTTAGGTACCTTTAACACTAAACAGTGTTCCTGGAGCACTCCGGGCAATGTGCAGCCGTGCTGCAAACACAGTATCTTGTTGGGGGAGAGCTTATTCACAGAGAGATTACTAGAACAAATGCTTCACCTTTGGGCAAAGTCTCTTGTATTCAGTAATAGAAACTGTGGCCTCTTTGGTAAGGCAGAAATTATTCCAATCTTTCTCAAACTTCAGCTGTAAGACAAATCTAGGAGTTCAGGGAAGTGTGTCTTTTTTTAAAACTCACATGAACCTGATTTCTCAACCTGTGACAACACCAGTCAGGATCTGCCTGAACTGAGACTCGCGCCCACAGCCTCAGCGGAGTCCTCCTCAAATACATGGTGTTCCTGCTCACTGCTCTGGATCACATCAGCTCCTCCAAAAGAAAAGTAGGGCAAAAACATGATGTCACCCTCCCTGTCCCACAGCCTGTTCTTCTTTTCTCTCACAGACACTGCCTTAAGTCAATTTTTTCATCTTCTAACACCTCCACTCACCTCAGTGACTAAAGCCCATCACCTTCACACCTTCTCACCCTCTCTTGTGATCTCATGCCAGAGCTGATGTGCCCTTCCTTGGGGTCCTTGTTCCAGCCCTCTGCACAGCCACCAGCCCCAGTCCTGCCACTCCTGCAGAGCTCTTGAGGGATGTTGGACATGGTACTTCTGCAGCACCACAGGGCCCTGTCATCAGTCTCTTCGCAAACACCAGCTGAGCTTGTAGACTGATGGCACATAAAGCCACCTCTTTCCAGAACTTTTACTTCTACCCAAATTCTTGTTGAATTAATCTCTCCCAGTTCTCAGCTGATACTGAAATAGAGGACAACTGCTTCTCCATAAGTTTGGTATCGTCCTTAGATGTTACCTTTATTTCAGAGTTTAGTTCTGGACTTTTTTATTTATGTTATTTTACATCATCAGTGAATCTCTACCTTTCCCTCTTCAGCCAAACTAAAATGATGGTTCCGGTCACACCCCAACTTTCTGTAAACTCCTTTCCTTTGGCTTCATATGATACAGCTTGAAATGGCATTCTCCTCTGATCATATCAAACATCTCTTTAAAAGCTCTGCAACATCATAAGTTGTTCTCTTTTATTTTTTTTTTAAGGCTGCACAACCTCACAAGGTTCTTGTTTTCACTGCAAGGCCCTTTGCAGCTGCTTCCTCCCACCTCTCTCCCAGTCTCTTGGATGCCCCCCCCTAACCTGTTCCCTGGCAATTACAGACACTCAGTACCTTTCCAAACAAACACTTCTAACCAGTGCCTCGTGATGCCAACACTTTTTGTAAATCTGTTGTTATTCTTCTCCACATTCTTCTGCCCCCGTGGCTCCCACACAGCCCGGCACAGTGCAAAAGGCTGGTGTGAAGAGGTGGAAGGAGAAAGAGGGAACTTGCAAACTTCTGAGGAGCCTGAAAAATGTGAAGGAGAAGCCTCCAATATCTGTGTGTGTCTGTGAGCATCTGCTTGCTGTCTAATGGCTTCAGCTGTGGAGCAGGAGCAACCCTTGGGATGCTGTGCTTGCAGGGTGTTTTTCTCAGTACTCCCTTGCTGACTTCTATTCTCCACAATTAGCTCTATCTGTCTCTATTTCCAGCAGAGCAAAACTTCAAGATTTTGGATGGTCTTGCCTGCTGATATTCATACTCTTCTCATGACTGCTGGCTTTATGTGGACCACAGTTCATCTCTGCAGGGATACAGCTCTAACTGGCTCTTGGTCTTAAACCTTCCTTTAATGCACTGTTTGTAGTTGATCTGTTTACAGCTGCTTCATTGTAGACCTTGCCAGTATGTTTTTCAAAAGAAGATACTAGTTTGACAAAATAAGTGGAATCATTAAAAATACTAGTGCAAACACAAGCCTTCACGAAATAAGGGAGATGCTGCAGTTGAGCAAGAAAAAGAGAAGAAAAAATTCAGCATTTAAAAGGTAGATATAGGAGGCCCTTCCAGCCTAGTTATTCTCTAACTGCAAAATCAGGCTTTGCTAGAATGGCTGCCTTGAGCATCAGGAACATAACTCCAGGTTTTAATGTGGACAAATGATGTCCAAGTATTGACAGTTGGACTCAATAATCCTTAGGGGTCCCTTCCAACTCTGTGAGTCTATGATTGAATAGGAAAGAGTCTGTGTAAATACTTGAAGGTATTCTTAAAAATGCCTCTCTCCGAAAAATGGGGACTCCTGGGGTCAACAGGAGTCCTGGGGAAGAACAGTGCACCCTCAGCTCTGCACACAGCTTCTCAGGTCCCTTCTCTTCCAACAATCTGGTGTAAAAGCAGGCTCTTTCCTCTTGATTTCTGTACACCTGCTCCTATTTGGCCTGAACACCTGTGGAAGGCAAAGCCCTTCGCTTTATTTCCATGTGGCTCCACCTATTGTTGGTACAAAAAGTTACAATCAAGTTTCATTTGATGCCATTTCAGATGCAGTAACTGACATGCGAGGTCAAGGTCCTGTGCCTGCGCCAAGGTAAATAAATGTTGTGGACTTGCTCAGTTCGAGGGAGTTGTATTTTCTGGTCAAAAACTGTTTGGACACATATGTATGTACCTCCTCTCTGACCTGCTGTTCTTACACTTGTTTTCAGACATCAAGGATGCCCCTTGGTAGCTCATCTGCAGATGGGCATCCAGTAGGTCAGCACAGGAGAGGTCTAACCAAAACCTCACGTTTTCACAAAAATACAGCATCAGTTTGAATGGTCAGAGCCACATACAGATATACAGTCAGGTTTGATTTCCTCAGTTTTGCTGATATGGGCAGAAATGTGGGGGATCTTTAAATTTTTTTTTAATATATATACATACATATATTTTCAGCTCATCCTGCAGTTGCCTTTGCTATGGAAAGCTCACACTATGACGTTTGCTTGGGTAAGATTTTTGCAAGATGAAAAATGATCATTTGAAAGTGTTTATTCAGTGATCAGTAAGTAGTTATATCTGGGACTGATGCAATGTAGCTCCAGTTTTCCAACAGTAAACTCCACGCAGCCTTATATAATTTGGGAGGGAAAATCATCTCTCTGGTTTTCTTATATTTCAGTAAACCATGCATCTGTGTCCAAGAACTTTTCAGCTCATTAATTCAGCCGCAATATAAAATATATACAAAATTAGGGTATCGTTTTCAAAAACAGGCACCTAAAATGAAGTTTCTAGATCCATATTTAGACCCATGAATCTGATTTTCCAAGCTACTAACCACCCGCCAGACTGCGCAGGACACTGATGGGAGCTCAGCACTTCTGAAGGTGGCTCCACTCAATGACAGCATCCAACTTTCTGACAGCCTTCTGGCAGAGACAGTTTTCACAAGCTTCATAAAACACAAAAGGCCAAAACAACATGTCCTGCAATTATCCACACTGAAAAACAATCTTAATTAATAATGATATCATCGCTACTCCCTCTACCCTTCAAGTGCCGCTGAGTTTTGCCTTTCCTTCATTTCTCTCCCTTCTCTCTAATACTTAATCCTGTACTTCAAGTTTTTATCATACCATCAACTTGATTTCAGTGCTGTTTGTTGTGTGCTGTGTAAGGTTTTACTCTTTCTTATCATTGGGATTATTCACCTTCCTATATGCTCAGTGATTACAGCCTCAGAGGACACACATTGTCCCACAAAATACTCAGGTTTGGTTTTGAGTCCGTACAAAACTGATCCCAGTGACACAGCAAAGATTTAGATAAGGTTTAAAAAAACTAACAAGAAAATTGAGATTTCTGCCTTTATCCAAATAAGCACATTAAGGGAAAAAATTGAATAAAAGTATTAAATGCTAAACTCACATAAGTTTAGAACATTAATTTGATGAAGTTAGCCAGTTATTCATTCTCCTTTCCATAAAAATGCCACATCTGTGTAAGACTGATCCTCTTTGTATTTAAGGTGTATACTTTGACCAAAAGTCATTGGGGCCAACTGGAGTCAAAAGCTTGATCACTAAAGCCAATTTTTTCTTTCCCATTGGATTTGTGAATGAGGATGTCAAATTTCGACATCTCAGCAAGGTGAAAATTTGAAGGAAAGGACAGTTTGGCCTTTCCCAGAACTAAGACCCTACTGAAAACACAGCAGCACCTCTCTGATGTAATCTATACATTTGGATGCCTCTATTTTGGCTCAGCTAGAGAGATTCCCTAGTCAATTCAGACTGCTCAAGCTTAAAATACAGAACCTTTCTGTACTTGAAGGGGGCCTATATGAAAGATGGAGACAAAATTTTTAGCAGGGCCTGTTATAACAGGACAAGGGGTAATGACTTTAAATTAAAAGAGGGTCAATTTAGACTACATATAAGGAAGAAGTTTTTTAAAAACTTCACTTGTGTCGATGATGAAACACTGGCACAGGTTGCCCTGAGAGGCGGTGGATGTCCTGACCCTGGAAATATTCAAGGTCAGGTTGGACGGGGCTCTGAGCAACCTGGTCTAGTTGAAGATGCCCCTGCTCATTGCAGGGGGTTGGCCTAGATGACATTTAAAGGTCCTTTCCAACCCAAACCATTCTTTGAGTCTTACTAGACAAATACAAATGGGAGAAGGGACCCACACAAAATCAATGCTAAACTCGAGCAAATACCCAGTGTGTCAAGTTTTGGTGGAAGCAGGTGGAGCTGTGCATTTTCAACAGCTGGAAATGAAGCTTCAAGTAGAGTCAAGCAGCACGATTAACACACAGTGCTGTCATTCCACTGTGCAGCAGTTGCCAGCCAGAAAACAAATTTCCATTTTCAAAGCAGTTCAAGTTGGAACTTTTGTTTTTCCTACTTGTAACTCCCTTCTATTGTACACGCCATCACCAACACTTTGCACCACTTCCATTTTCCAGCAGTAAATCTGAATGCTTGAATTCTAATTTTACATGGCACGCTGAACCACCTTTCAGAAACTCCCCAAAACTGTACAAGGCGACCAAGCTGCTAATTCAGGCACTTGGGTTAAATGCTGCAAACGCTCACCAGCCTCACCTCTGCACCTCTGAGAAACAGTCCCTCCTGATACTCCTCAATATTCTCACTCTGAGGACTCTGACAAGCAGCAAATCTACAGAATCCCAAACCGCTCCAGTATGACACCTTTCCCAGTCACTGGTATGTTTTGACCAGGATTTACAGTCTAAATTAAACAGGATTTACTCTGCAAGCTCCTGCAGATTAGTTATGTTCTGAAAACTCTGACCTGTGGGAATTAGAAAAGGTAACATTACTTAAAAATAAAATATCACAAGGCTGAATAATTTTTCAGTGACATACTCAGGTCTCCAAAGAGCATTAAATATAATTTCTAGACCGGCCTAAAGAGCAAACCATGGTGCATGACAAAGTGGTTCTCCTGCAGCTCATCTGTGAGTTTAAACACAGATATCCTGAAACAACTTAGTGCTATTTACTCACTGGTTTAAAAAAAAAAAAAAGTTTAAGCCAGTTGACAGTAAGTCCTGTCTTGATTGGAATCCCTCGGTTAAAATCATCTAAAGCCCAGGGACTGGCATTCTATCTCAATCCAGCCCTTATGTCACCTGTGCCACCTTGTAACTCTGTTCTTTTATTTTCCCAGCATCCCTGATTAATTCCGAATGTGGCAATGAGGGATCCTAGAGCACATCAAAGGAAAATATGGCACACTTAAAGCAATGTCCTGCCCTCAGATACTGACCAGGCAGCACCGCTTTGGCTTCTGAAACCCAAGGGCATGGCCTTCTACAACACCAAGTTTTTGGGTTTTATTTCAACACTACAAAGCTTTGTTCAGAATATGGGTGCAACCATCATTTATTTTAACCTACAGAAAAAAATGATGGTGGGGTTTCTCCACCAGAGTAGTTTTGCAACACTTTTGCTGTAGTCTAAACATATAAAAAAACCCCCATACTAAAAAACCTGCTTTAGATTTCATTTAAAAATGTCAATTTGTACAGCACTGTGAAAAGTCACATGGACAGTTTTGCATAACAAAATGCAATTACAATTTCCTTCCATACAGAACTGGAGGACAGTACAAATGCAGGCCTGAGCACCTTTTCACTCTAGATACCTTACTGGCAGCATGATCATTAGCACTACAGAACTCCTGCTGTAGTAAACAGCCTTGTCCCTCTATTCCAGAGGAACTGTGTTCATGAATGCCTCAGAAACAATCTTTTTGAGTGGAAAAGAGTGGAATGTGGATAGGAAGATCCTTTGACTGCTAACAAAGTGAAATACTGACACCAACCTTAATGCAACACAGAAGAACAGCAACTTGCAAAAAAAAATTGTTGAATGTTTTAATGCATTTTGAATTGTAATGAAGAAAAAACATTTTACATCTAAAAACAAATTAGCAGAATAATAAAAAGTGGTTCCACATAACTTATAAATTCTTTTCCCCAAAAGGTAGTTTTCACAGATTTAGGCAACAAATAAGATGTTTCATTCCAGATCTTTCTGACTCTATATTATACACAAACTTTGTGAAAACTGATGTGCATTGCTTGAGAGAAAGACACAGAAGCTTGGTTTTGCCCAGTGATGAGTTTTCTGTGAAATTCTGCACAATACTGAAACTGTAACTGCAACTCTCCTCCATTTTATGAAATGCTAGACATTGTTCAGTGCTGAAAAACACTCTTTAGAACATTAAAAGCCATGAAATGCTTTCCACACATTAAGTCAATGTTGTATTATTCACCCCGGCTCACATGTTTTGCTTCAAGGGGAATGGCAGTTCTGCTTACCCTTCAGTACAGCATATAAAATTAAGCTACGTGATAGTTAAGTGTTCAGCTGATTTAAGTATTAGCCTGCTCATAAGAACGTGGCTCTAGCACCTTGTTTGCTTGATTTTTTCAAAATGAAACAATGTAATAACCCATTCCTGGTACCAGAGGACGGTCCCTCTGGTGATATAAAAAGTTTGCAGCAATGATGATTAAACTGCATAGAGTCCAGTGGTCCTGTATTACATATGTATTAGAGAAGCTTAAACAGACACTTTAGTTTAGCAGGACCAAAACCAGTGAGCCTCTCCCCCACCTCAGGTAATAAAGGACAGCCATTGCTCAAGATACTACATGCAGGCCACGCTGGAGAAACTGCTTTAACTGGCCAGACATTTTTCTCTCTATTTTTAAACAGCATAAACCTTTGTAAAATTCTTCCTGTCACCAACTAAAAGAAAATGAGTCTTGTCTTCTTAAGGAATAAAACCTGTAACTCAACATTAAACGGCTTTACCCCAGAGTTAAAAACCCAGAAAAAAAAAAAGTGAAAATAAACTTTGACACCATCATTTAACTTTTATCAGCAGAAGACTTAAAACTCTGCAGCTGCTTTGTGCAACCTCACTGGTTTTGGTATTTAAGATTACTTCAGCACAGCTGTGTATGTATCTTGTATCTCAAAAAAAAAAAAAAAAACCAAAAAAAAAACCCAAACCCTACAAAAGAAAAAAACAAGGGATCAAACTACTGTGATGACCTGTACTATACAGATACTGCATATATATCCTCCATTAAATATTTTGAGCTTCCTTAATGCTACACTCCAAAACTATGTCTAGGACCCCTGTTTTCCTACAGTTCCTCACTGATGCATTCATCATCCAATCCCATTGCACTCCCATGCCATATATATGTTAGTTAACAGAACCAGCTAACACATCTGTCTTCATGTCATTATAAACAGTGCTGTAGAGGACATGAGCACAGCTGCAGTTTCACAAAATCATAATGATGAGATAAAACACTCCTAATACTTCTGCCAACCCACCATAAACCCCATGATTTCCACTGTAAGAGTGCACCCTTGGCTTACCCTCACCCTTCATATTATACTGTGATATGTCAGACAGTTATAGGGGCAGCATCTCCCTTTAGCCAAAAAGAGGTGTCTGTCTGAAGCAGCCTTTCTGTTCTTTTGAAGACATCAGCTGCCACCTGCATTTACTTACATCAGCAGCAGCTGCAGTGTAACACCCCACTGCCAGTGCAAAAAACAGCCAAGCACAGTGAGGAGCAAAACCAGAGTAAGATTATTTGGGAGAAAGAAGGGAGACCTGTGTTAATTATCCCCTTCTGGAACCGGACAGGGACTGCAGCAGTCCTTGTCGTCCTAGAACAGAAAGGTAACATGATGTTTACTGACTGTATTGCTCCACTAGCTTTAAGTGTTAATTACCTTAAGGATCACATGTAGTATGATTGTCTTTCCTCTCGTGTCAGAGATAGTACTTCAGGCAGAGACCAAAAGTGCTTTTTTCTAGGCTACAGAGAGATTCGACGCATCTTGACCAACATTCATTTTTGAGGTAGTACTCATTTGCTTTGTATTGCTGGCTCAAAATAAAAATATGGGAAGTGAACACAATTAAAAACATGTTCACTGTAGGTACATAAACAAAAACACCACCCCAAAAAAACCTATTTCCTTTCTGGGCAGATCACCAAAAAGAAGTAATCCTTCTTACAAAGGTCAGCTCACATTCACTGGTAAAGTCAAACTTTCATAAACGGTTTATAACAACAGCTATAAACTAAAGTGCTTCAGAATTTGTTTGACCAAATTTCAGTGATTAGAATTATAATATTCTGGATTTTTGCTAGTATGAAATGCAATGAGGTTTCAGAATCACTTTATATAAGAAGGGCAGAACAAATATTTTTCTTTTTTCAAAAGAAAAAGTACAAAAAGCATTACAAATAAACCTGGCAGTCTATATTCACTACAAGTTGCTTGCATTTTCCTTCTCAAATCTACTATTTCTCCAGTAACTGGAATAAAAATGGAGCTGAAGTTGCACTATAACGCAGCACTAAAAAAAGTATTCCAAATCAGATGCAAACAGGAAAATGTTTACAATCATACAACTAGTGAAATTCACACTTCATTTCAAAGTTTTAGCCCTGCAGATTCTTTTTAACACAAGGCAGATATGTAGAGTCATGGAAAAACATAACAGACTGCTATACACTCTCTACAGTAATTACATAAGTTTCACATTTATGTCACAAATGTAATGCCCTACTGTGTAACTACTGAATGCTAAATAACTTATGGACATTTATGTGCTCTATGCAACAGTGAACATATTGACCAGTGGATGCCAAAATATAAAAGTTCATACACAAGACAAACTAATCTTTAAAAAAATCACATCTTCTGTACAACTCATGCAAACTGTGCACAATGTGGTAACAAGAACAACATTTGCTCAAGCCTCCCGTTATGGAAGAGCTTTTACAGCGGGAGCAGACCAGTGTTCAGAGCAGTCTGCCAAAGTGTAGAAGTCCATGGCGACACAAACGCAGAAACTCCTTCAGGATTTCATTTCTCCTGTAGCAAAGCAGGGATGTTGATGTTCCACCCGATAGCCTGACGATCAAACCCACACGTGAAGAGGTTACATATGGGATGGTCCTCACACCAGGCGGAGCAGCACACCATCCTCCTGTGCCCCTGCGACAGCCGGGAGACAGCAGCGTTACCGACACGGCACAGGGAAACCTCTGTGTCAGCAAGGCAAACCTGCAGTGCTCATCCTAGTTTTTACAGTTATTGAGAATCCTAAAAGTCAGTTACCTTCATCTGCAAGGTAAGTCTTTACAATGACGAGATCCAGCACTGGATCAATAAGGACAGAGGCACAGAAACAGGTGCATCTAAACTTTTGAGATTTCCAAGGTGTGTTTGCTATCTTTTATTTGCAAAAGCAAATCGAATTTTGATTTCAGAATTTTTATTTATAAAAGCAATCTTAAAATATGGAACTACTTGCTGGCAAATACATTGTTACAAGCCTGCAAGAATAAGTGTCTATCATGTTCATAATTCAGAAGGGATAATACTACAGCAGGAGGAATATCACACTGACAAGTTCAAGTCCAATAGCAACAAAAGTGTCCGAAACAGGATTCTGACCAACATTTAAGTTAAAAAATTAAATAAATAGATAGACAGATAGACAGGTAGATGAATAGATAAATTGGCCATGGTTTCAGTAGTGTCAGTCTGAATGGAACTACTAAGGAAAAAAAAAAAGACATGCACATACACACAAAAAAAAACCCCTCAACACTATAATGAACTAAAAAAAAACCCCAAATTAGAAAAATCCTAAAATAGACTAAATAAGTCTTAAAACTCCTTCCTAAATTCTGTCAAGAACTGCTGAATCAATCCAAAAAACACCTACTGAAGTGGCATAATCAATTAATTTCACTTAGTCTAATTTGCTCTATTAGTGATGCTTGCCATGCTAAATAGCACCACAAATGCACAAAGCTTGATGGGCGCAGCAAGGCTTTTTTATTATGTAGTACTAAATATCAAGAATGTACACGCATAAGCATGGAAGAAAAAAAAAATTAAAATTTATCACCAAATCGTAAAAGGTGAGCTCACAAAACTGACCCTCACTTTTTCCTTCTGTTTCTGCATCATGGAATCATAGAATGGTTTGGGTTGGAAGGGACCTTACAGATCAAGTTTCAACCCATCTACCATGGGCAGGGACACTTTCCACCAGACGAGCTTGCTCAAAGCCTCATCCAATCTGGCATATATACCAAATTAAACTGCGTAATTAAAAAAACCCAAAACACAAATACAAGAAAACCACTGTTATATCTCATAGTGAGCCACTTTCCTGACACAATTCACATCAAGGCATCGAAACTCCTCTGAAAGGCTCTTACACACTTCTTCCATTTCACTTTAGTAAGGAGAAAAAATTATGAAAGGCACTCGAAACATTATTTGCAATTCCAATAAAAAAGTTCAAAATGTTTCATATTTGCATGTTGGTTCTTTTCAGTAACCAACGACAGCGCGTTTATTTAGACAAGTGTTGTTCATCATTCGTTCAGCTTTTAAGCTGGAGAGCCCAAATCCTGCTTTTAACCTTGTGTGAAGTAAGAGCAGACGTACTTGAGGGCCATAAATACCCAGTTACCTGTCTGTTACTGCGAGGAAGCCGAGCTAATCGCACTCCTGACATGTCGAACAATCTGACCTGTCGGTTGTCATGTGGAAGGGCGATGATTCTTTGGCCAACACATACGTTAATCCTGCACAGAAGAGACAAAAGTAGGTTACGCGCAAAACAACGAGCCTGGCAAATAGAACTTGACAGCACAAATTTAAGCTCTCGGGAACGGATGCAGCTGAATTTTTCCTGATTAGAATTCACAAATGGAAAGAGGAAAAAGTATTGAACCATTAAGGTATTTTCTATTGTACCAGATCCTCAAACAGCCTTAACATTTGCATCCCGTATACAAAAATCTCAGAAGAACAATGCTATGTATTTACTGAAAATTAATGCTGACTACACAAGCATTTTATAAAACCATTTCAGATCTTTCTCAAATTCTTACAAATCTCAACTCCAATTTTAGGGACTAAAATTAAATGTATATTTAGTGAATTAATAGAATAGACTATTTCAGTTGGAAGGTACCTGCAGCAATCATCTATTCCAACTGCCTGATCAATTTAGGCCTGACCAAAGTTTAAAGCATGTTATTAAGGATATTGCCCAAATGCCTCTTCAAGACTGGTAGGCTTGGGGCATCAACCATCTCTCTAGGAAGTCTGTTCCAGGACTTGACCACCCTCTTAGTAAAAAAATGTCCAGTCTAAACCTCTGTGTCTCAGTTCTGGACCACTCCCACAGGTGAAAGAAATTATGAATTAATTAAGAAGACATGAATGAAGAAAAACAGTAACTCAGAGATCTGCTTACCTGTTGACTGCAGAATCTGTACGGATTGTTGCAATAGGAGATCTCATGTTTTTCAAATCCCAGACTTTTACTGTACGGTCATCACTACCAGAAACAACATTGTCTCCCACAGTGAAAACTGCAGATGTCACAGTGCTAAACAATCAGAAGTAAAGAGAAAGACATTAAGCTCTAAAGTTCTTTATTGAACTAACATCTGATTTAGAAATTGTAGTTTCTGTTTCTGTGTTTCCTTTAACATATGTCTTTTTTATTTTATTTTTTTAAAAATAATCTGACTGGCCCAATTGCTAAGAGAAGCAGCCCGGCACTAGAGACTCACTCTGGAGGCATCTTTCATATTCCACTGATCCTGATATGAGCTAAACATGTCCAGTCTTGAAACCTTAACTCACTTTTGAAGTTCTGCACTAATGTCCAGTAGTTATCAGACAACGCAAACTGAATTTGTAGCATAGAGTACAATTCTTCCTCTTAAGTGCCTCAAGACTAGTAGTCAAGTTCTTTTCTTTCCATCCAAGGACTTCTGTAGAACTACCCCAGGCATTTGTCACTCCCTGCACAGACACCAAGGAGGTCCCAACACCTACCTGAGGTGTAGCTAAAGCTATTTTGTACACACACATAAACATGCTGTAATCCACACACAGAGCCTCCAGTATAACTCCACTGCCAATAGTTACAGTAATCTAACAATTTCTAATTGTGATTTCTATTCCTGTTTTACAAGCAGGTAAGTCTGAGAGTCAGATGAAAAAATGGCAAAAAGTAGTAAGAAGGATGATCATACAGTTCTTTCGAATTGTACCCATTATGTCTATAAATGCACAAGGGCAGTCACAGAAAGACTTATGAGAATATTTGTAGCAACTGAAAGTGCAAAACACTACTTCCAGAACAGATTTTATAATTAATTTTATTTTAGAATTTTATTATCTTTGTATTTTTTACTTTCAGAAGACAGTATACTCCCGGGCTCAAATGAACAGTCTTCATGATTAGTCTATGGTGGGTTTTTTTAATCTTTTACCTTTACTTCATATTAACCAAGTAAAAGCTTTTGTACTACTATTTTCGTTGTAATTGTGTGAATTCCCAATCCATAACCAGTTATTTTCTGCCCACATAATGTACTAACAAAGCATTTCTATCTCTCCCTACAATCATTAGGGAAGGCTTCTCAACTCTGTTTCTACAGATTTGATTTAATGACCTATCTTGTAACTTGGGTCACGCACGTCAATTCTTAGAATTTAGTAATTTTAATTTAAGTTGTCAGTTGTTACTGTCACTTTTGTTGTTCTGCAGAAATTTGAATTCATGTCCTATCCAAGCTGCTGATTGAGATTAGCACAAGCCAGGTCACAATGGACCAGTTTATGCAAGCCTCTTAATTTAAATTGACACCAAATTAAGTTTTAATTAGGACGAAGGCCCACTTTATTCATGATACCAAGTTTCCTAATGCATTATTAGAGTGCAGTAAAGCTACCAGGGAGATGATTACAATAAGAACCAAGAGGTCTTTGACTAATCTTCTGTACTTTATGAACCAAAGTCAAGAAGTTAAAACATACATGAAGGCTACAACTACTAAATCTCTTTCATAAGGCACCTTTGCAATTGGGAAGAAAACTCATTCATGCACTTTGAGCTGCTGCACAACACAGTTGGCATTTCTTAGCACCAACCTTGTCTTCTACCAGCCCAACCTCCTTTAAACTTACCAACATCTGCATTTATCTTCTCACTATTTCTTTACCCAAGCTGCAAAATACCTCAGAAAAATATTTCAAGCTTTCCCTTAACTCTATACTGCTGCAACACATTTGAAACACTATTCTTAAGGTTAAAATTCTCTTCTCAATCTCCATAATTTGCACACACATTGGGAGACTTCCGTGTACACAACAGTATAAGGAATTCAAGTAATACAAAATTCTCCAGGTGAATATACTGTGCTTTAGTATTGTGCTGCCAACAAACAAATTTGATCTGTTTTCCCATCATACATTTCATTTCAATTACAGCTGGAATACATTGTGAAACTGTCTTAAAATAACCCTCGGATTTTGGGTGCTTTCTTTTTCAAAACTTTAAACAGCTTTCCAGCTTCTTTGATCTCATAGTGGTTCTCCTTTATCACTTATCACTTTCAAACATGGTTTCTTTGACTACATAAAGTTCTCTAATCCTTAGATTTATAATTTTTAAAATTAAAACACTCAGAACCATTGCCAGGAGAACAGAATGTCAGCCCTAGGTTGAACCTCAACCCTTCCTGCTCCTGTAAAATGAAGACTCCTAAAAGATAACAAAATCCTTTTCTGTACTGTTTTCAGCTTAACCATTCAGATATTACTGCATACACAAAGAAAAAGTTTGTAAAATAAAAATGCAATTAAGTTCTGCTGCAGCTCTCTGGCAACAGGGAAAGTGATAGAAAGGGAAAGGGAAGGCTGCTCTGTTTTCACTGTCAACTTTAGAGGTGTTAAGTGGTCTTAGCCCTCTGTCCACCCTCTGTCCTCCCTGTAAGGCACTGCAGGCTGGGATGTGCAGTATTTGCAAGCACACGTGACTATGGAAACAGCCTTTTACATACGGAGTTTTGCACTTTTTACTGAACCCACTGTTTATGATCAGGGATTTTGGCCCCAGTTCCAAAGCAAACAGTATATGGATGTCTACATAACACTTCCCAGACACTGTGCTTTTAACAAAATGAAACGACTCTTCTAGGAGAACCTGTAGATACACTTGATTCAATTCTCAAATATATCTCATTTTCAAAATAAGATTGCAAGACTTGAAGTTTTATGTAACTTAACAACAAGTCAAGAGAGACAAAAGCAGTATCATTCTCACAAACCTGACAACTCTGGGGAGGGTTATCAGCACTTCATCATCATCTGAGTAAAGACCAAGTGGTTTTTTGGCTGGTTTGTTTTGTTTTTTTTTTAAATAAAGTGAAACATATTGAGTTCATATTTAAAAAACCATATACATGTAAATTCAAAAATATGCACAACACTACTGACTTAAAAACCATGAGCAAGTGCTGAGTTCATAGATCTTACACAGTACAGACCATGTTTTGTGTCCTCTGCTATTCCAAACTGGGGTATCTATTAATGTGAGATAGATGCATCTCATCAATTTTTTTCTTATTTTTGTGTTTGTTTGTTTTAATTAAAACAAAATAGCAACAAGAAGAAAAGCCACTTTCTATTTATAAACTAAGACAGGACTTCAGCCCAGCTAAAGGGGGATGTTGAGAAGAAAGGGAAGCAAAGTTTGTGTGGGAAGAAAGAAGTTAACAGAGCTGCCAATCCACAGATAACCTTTCAAAAGTATTGCCTCTCTAACATCATCCATATCACAAAAATTAAAAGCCTTCTCCCTATATTTTCATGTGGCTACATTTAATTTCTGTTTGTATTAGTCTTCAGATAAAACTCTGGTTAACATCCCCTTGGCTAAATTAATAAAAAGTGTCAACAAAAGATCATCAGACCCCATGTTAATTGAATGCTAGAAGACATTAGGTTTTTAATAACTCAAAAAGATGACAGGTATTGTAGGACATTAAAAAAAAAAAACAGGCAAGAGGAAGCAGTCTTATGACACTTCAAACTGTGCGTCCCACAGGGAGTTTGGTGTGCTACAACCATTCTCCAAAAAAGCCTCAGCCTCCGCCAAACCCCAGCAAAACTCATTTATCTTGTCATAGGGAGCAGCCGAGCGTGTACTTCCAGCTGACAGCGTGGCACTTCCTCACCACACACCGCTGCCTGGCCTTGCACATCCTGCTCCCTCCGTGGGTCTCAATCACCAGAAATACCGTGGTGCTCGCACTCCTCATTAGGCCGAACAGCTGTCTCCCCAGTCACACTGAGACACAAAACTGTTTTGCATAACAATCTGCTGAAATTTTACACATAGGGGAAGGGGGGAAAAGAAACAAACATTGGAAATGTTGGACCATGAAATGCTGATGCAGAACCCTCGCTGGCAATGCACCAAAAAAAGAAGTTAACACTGCTCTTTCCGTTTTGATTTGCAACCTAAACTGGGATTTGCCACTGAATGCTGGGAGACAACATGTTTTTGCACCCTTGGAAAGGCATCTATGTACACGCGTTAATCTGTGTGTGGGATGAAAATGGATAAAACCAGAGTTTTCAGATAAATTTATTCAAGGTACATCAAATTGTAGGTAAACAGCAAAATTTGAGCGCTCAAATATGCCTCTCTCGTTTCAAGCAGGAAAATTCAGAAACAAAACCTAAAGGAATCTCTATTTAGGATGAAATTTCCTGCACCAGGGGAACAAAGTGTACTCCCACACTGAGCCATCTGCAGCCTGGGGGGAAGCCAGGACCTGTGTTTAAAACCTCCAGATATGGACAACAGGCTGCCCATCTCACAAGGAGATGACAGTGAACAAAGGAGTCCCACGTAAGGAGAACACCAGTACCTCCACATTTGAGTGCATTCAGGTTTCAGAAGTGCTAAAAGCACTTGATTCCAGAAGGAGCTACACATATAATTGCCAAAGTCTGCCTATGGATTTATATCCAAATACCAGCAAAGCCTTTTTCTCCAACTTGAGAAACAGTAAGAATGAACCATGAAGGAATTACAGAATCACAGAATCAATTAGGTTGAAAAAGTCCTCTGAGATCAGAGACCAACCTCTGAACAAACACCACCATGTCAACTTGACCATGGCACTGAGTGCCACGTCCAGTCTTTCCTTACACACCTCCAGGGATGGTAACTCCACAACCTCCCTGGGCCGCCCATTCCAATATCTAATCATCCTTTCTGTGAAGAATTTCTTCCTAATGTCCAACCTAAACTTCCCCTGGTACAGCTTAAGACTATGCCTTCTTGTCCTGTTGCTGGTTGCCTGGGAGAAGAGGCCAAGCTTCACCTGGTTACAACCTCCTTTGAGGTAGTTGTAGGGAGTAATAAGGTCCCCCCTGAGCCTCCTCTTCTCCAGGAATTAACACAGAAGGGAAAGGGAGGGAATTCAGAGATGACTGTTAGCACTCAAGAATCATTTTTTTAGCATTTAAATCAACAATGTGTATTCCAGAGATGTGTTTCACGACATTTACAGAAAATTGCCAGTCTCCCTTTCTTGCTATCTTAAAAATAATAAAATGATACAGCAATGAAAACAGTAACTAGGTTGTATGAAGATTATTCAATGGCAAGTTAGTAAATTAGTTAAGGTGCAAATATTTTTAAATCAATTCCATTACATTTGTGATGGGATAAAAAAAGGTCCATTTATCCCTGCACCACTGCTGCACAGATAGAATACAAAGAAAGGACCCCCTTACAACCTTCTTCTGTGGGTCAGCTGAAAAAAAAATCATAGCACTTTTTACTGCATGCATTCAAGAATGGAATTAAGATTCTTTCCATCTATTGTAGTGAAGCTTAAAGCAGTCAAAAGCAATTGGATACAGACTTATCATCTACATCTTTTTTAAAGCAACTGACAAAACTCTAATGGCTAACACTGAGTGCAATCAAACTTTGCATGTTACACACCCCATACCCCAAAATAAAACACTTTTTTTTTCTTTTAGCTATAGGGCTTTTAAGCACTTCGTCTTATAGTTTAAGGAGTAGATTATTCAATTTCTTATATTTCTCTATTAATTAGGAAGCCATTTCTGCCTTGAGGAGTTCACCAATGACACCAGAGAAGGTTCAAGAACATAAAGAATTGCTTTTTGTGGCACTTTGGCAACTCCAACATTGGGTTGGGGGAAGGTTAGAAGAGATAATGGGGTATTTCAAGCTGTGCAAGAGAGCAAAGAGAGGTAAGTAGGATGAGTTGAAGGCACGTAAAACATGTTGGTTCTAGTCTGTTCTGACAGACTGACAAAGAAGTGAACAGCACGGGAAGTGAGACAAATTCAAAGCTGGATGCCTGAGCTGTCAGCTATTAAGGTTGCTAACAAGGCTAAGAAAACTGTTGAATCCTTAGTATGCTCAGTTACATGCATGTAATAATTGTAAACCAAAAAGGTTTTGAAACATGTTCAGAAGCAATAAAAGCATTAAAAAAAAATAACCCTGGAGCTTCAAATCCAGACCATAATCTTCACTTAAAGAATATTCAACATGGAAATGTGGGATCAGAACAGTGTGTGAAACACGACTTTGGAGCCTTTTTCAATGAAATGCAAGAAGAAAAAAAACCCACGGCAGACAGAATAAGGTAGAAATATTAACAGCAATATCAGAACCATCTAGTTAATCAGTGAGGCTTGGGGAGAAAACTGAATGTTTCATCACAAAAATTTTGCACTTCTTACAGAAGCTGGATTGAGATATCTGCACATGGTGAACGCCTAAGGCACTCTTTGATGAGAAACAACAGAAAAATGGTAGACAAAGCATCACTGATCACATTAATAGCTGAAGCAAAAACAGGACTATCTTGAAAAGAACAGATGCTTTAAACTGGTCAAACTCCACTGATAGCATCCAACTTATTACGTTTTGTTTGGCACAAAATTTTGACTAAAAGCACAAGCACAGCTTTTAGTCAAAGGTGCAAAGCTTGCATTTTTAGAACTACATCTACATCTGCTTTAACTTCACCAAGAAAATGTGGCTGAATAAAAATACCTAACAGTGTCCTTGCAATATTGGGCATATCTATAACAAGACTACTTTCCAACAGGGATGTCTAATGACATCACTGCCTGCAGAAAAGACCCTTCCCCCCTCCGTGATTTGCTCTTTCAAGAACAATATATTCAAGACAGACACATATAAGGTATGAGAATTAAACCTTGCAGAATCGAGAATCTGGGAAAGCCAGCTGACCTTGGAATGCTGAGTGTCCACGAAACTAAAGCAATTATTAGTCTCTTGAAATGGAATGCCATTTTGACATTAACTCTCAATTCACTAAATGCCAAAATTCAGCCCTGCATCCTAATCAGCAGCTGCTTAATCATTTTTACATTTTTTAATTGAGATTTTCCAGCAAGTGTAGGAGTTTGAAAATGAAAAGCTGAAACAAGACATATTTGCAGCTCTCTAATTTCAAAGTTCTCTGGATGAAGCACAACTCACCATCCAGCTGCATATTCAGAGACATTCAAGCAGCAAATGAACAGGAACTTTCCCTTCTGGTCTCCTACAGCCACACGACCAGAGTGAAAGGAGAAGGAATATGCCATAGTCCAAAAGAGCTATAAGCCAGCTTGCTCGGCTCTTTGGAAGAAATAGCGTAAGATTTACTTTAAGCAATTTTCCCCCTGAGTTTTCTAGAAAGTAACACAAAGATACAGATTCCACAACTAACACACATTCACACTTGATGCACTGGTTCAATCTAGCCACAAAGATCAGTAAGTTTGAAAAGCAGTAAACAAACTTTGTAATTTTTTTCAGGCTAGGTCAAAAGTACCTAGTCAAATTTTTATTTATTTTTAAGCCAAAAATGCATTTAATCGCCCAGACAAGGTGGTGCATTGCTATACACTGAACAATCAAGAAGCATTAACAAAGGATATTCAGTTTAGGATAGCAACCCAAAGCTGCTTCTTAAGACATCATTTTATTCTTTGAAGGATGGTATTTGCAAGTCCAGACTTGGAAGCCCTGCATATTTTTATTCAAGCATTCCAAGAGAGATGTCCCCAACCACTGTGCACCTTTGATGGTCACTAAGCAAAACAAAACCCTTTATTATTTACCAAGTAATTCATCAGCTGCATATAACCATCAGCATACAAATATACAGCAAAAGGACTGTTCAGTTTAAAAGCTGTATATAAATCCACTAGCTAATAAGCCTTCTGTTGCCAATTTATTTCCAGTGTTACTGAATTGACAGAACAAGTGAATAAAATCTGTAAAGTACTTGACTAGACCTGTACAGACTAAGGGGGTTTTTTTAAGCTACAAATAGTAAAGATTTCCAACATGAACATTTTAGAAGGTTCCACACATCAAGCGCATGGAGAGTACTTAAAGGGACAAAAAATCTCATCAAGTACATATGCAAGAGCATGTCAACACTGGTCTCAACTAGGTCACTGTGCTGGTAAAAGAAAGGCCTTCACAGCCCCAACAAGACACAGCTATGCAGGCACTGGCAAACAAAAACAAAAATGAAGTTGGAATGAAAATTGCCAGGTAGATGCCAGAACCATTTTGCTCTTCAGAACAAAACCTTAGTTCAATTTGAAGAGTTCTAATCAATAACCACTAAATTAAAAAATTTCTCAGTAGAACAGCTGGTGCTGGGGTTGTTCAATCTGAAGAAGAGGAGCCTCAGAGGAGACCTCATCACTCACTACAACTCCCTGAAAGGAGGTTGTAGCCAGGTGGGGGATGGTCTCTTCTCCCAGGCAGCATCAGTAAGACAAGAGGGCATGGTCTTAAGCTGTGCCAGGGGAGGTTTAGGCTGGATATTAGGAAGAAATTCTTCACAGAGAGGGTAATCAGGCATTGTAATGGGCTGCCCAGGGAAGTGGTGGATTGTCCATCCCTGGAGGTTTTTAAGATGAGACTGGATGTGGCACTTAGTGCCATGGTCTGGTAACCACAGCAGCGTTGGATCAAGGGTTGGACTTGATGATCTCAGAGGTCTCTTCCAACCTGGCTGATTCTATGATTCTATGATTTTAATCAGTAGAGAATAAGTAAGTGAGATGAACATGGCAAATGTAAACCAAAATGTGACAAGGTATTTTTATGACTATGTGAACAAGGCACAGGCAAACAAGTCATGTACTGAACTGAAACAGTCATATATATGAAAAATGTGAACAGATCTGGAAACTTCCATAGGAAGATGTAACTTCGAAAAAGACCTTAATATACTTCAAAGACTCAGCTGAATGTAGGTCTGAAGTGCAAATGTACTGTCAATGTACTATATTGGTCTATAAATTTCAAAATATATTCAAAAACACACTTTAAGGCAAAATAGGTAACTTGTATATAAGAACTGGTAATTTGTACAAGAGAAAATACAGGAAACAAAGCTCTTCAAGATAAAAATCAGAAGACAGAAAGTGAAGCTACACAAACTCGGACTACGGAGGCGCAAAAAGTTTAACAGGGAAGTTAATTAAACACTGCAATAAGCAACATACAGAATTTACCAAGAAATAAGCTGGAATCTTTGTCACTGAAATAACTTCACATACAGTTAGCAATTCTCCCAAAATTGCCTCCTAATTCCAAACAGTTATCAACGCAAGAAGCTCAAGACAGATGTGTCAATCACAACGATTCCTTTTGGCCTTACTGGAAGACAATTTATTTTCTTAAATTGTCACAGTAGTAGACAATAAGGAACATTCTGCTTCTAATAAAGAAGCTATATACTCAGGACACCAAAATAGTAGGTGATTCCTTAGTCCAATTAAGATACAAATAATCACTTAAAAAATATACACTGCCTTTGATAGAACATTATAGTACATGACAACGCACAACAACTCTTTTCATTTTTTGATGTCAATTTACTTTATGTCAATCTTACTCTGCATGTAACAGGATTCCTTTTTCTCTAACCAGATCAGCATCAGTTATAATTTTAAGACGATAATGAGCCATTTTGAATAAATCTTCACTGTAACACATTAAGGCAAATAAAAGGAAGTTGGAATTACACCCTCCCCCAAATTCTTCAGCCCGCGGACCCTCACACAGTGTAACAGTGCTGACACCTGCCGGCCAAGGCGCGCTGTGCAGCCGCAAGGAGAAGGAATTTCGGATGGAATAAGATTTGGTGTTGTAGTACACAAAAAACACGGTATATTGGCCTCGTGATTGAGATGTTTGGCATCTAATTATATTGGTTTAACGTATTAAGAGTTGAGCTGGTGAAATACACATGGAAAAAATAGCTGCTCTATGAGCTCCTCGTCAGGTGCTGCTCAGCCAGAGGCTGTTAAAACCGGTGGTTGAGGACTTTAAAATCATCAGTGTTAATGACTGTAACATCCAATTTACAGAACTGATACCAAGGGCCTATCGAAATATTAAAAGCTTGGCAAATTGTTCAAAGAGACACTCAGGAAAGCCAAAAAAAAGTCTTGTGTGTATGCATTTTCTAGTCAATAGATAAAACAGTTTCTTCTATGCTGCTTAACGTGAGGAGACTGTTATAGCATTGATTAGAGAGTAATTTGAAAATATTTTCCCACAAGGCAGTACAGTTAATGTCCAAAAATAAAACCCCTCAAAGCATGTCTCAACTGCCAAATACCACCCTCAACTTGCTCTGTCTGCACTCCTCAGTGAAACACTCACCTCCCTAACAGAATCACCTACTCAAGAGAACAGAGACATCAGCAGCCTTAGCCACTGAATGGTAAAGTCAGTTTTGAGACCCTTAAATTTAGGGTGTATTTAGTGGAAAAGCCTATGTCAATACTAATAACTCATACATTGAAAGAACAAAATGGAGACAGGTGATGCAACAAACACAAATATGAAGATGATTAAAAGCTGGAATAAGAGTGACTGAAGAGGTTGCACAAGGTCTATTCCATTCATAAAAAATAAACGCCCTGCTAGCTTGTAGGTCTCAGCAGTGGAGGCCAAAACACCAGCTAACAGCTTTTACAATCTGCACCATCACCCCAGATCAACATCATTTGGTCTCAGCAAACATATGGAAAAAACATGAATGTCAATCTTGGTCCTTTCTCTGAAAAAATGTCCTGGGACAAAGAAGTTAATTAGCTCAGAAAAAAATGCAAGCACCAATTGGATACAAAACCTTCCAAGTTTTGCAAGTCATTCTAGAAAAAGTGACAGAAGAGTACAAAAGTCATGGCATGAAACAATTCTAGGATGCAGGCCACAAAATCAAGGTTATTATTCTATCAGGAGACGATGTCTACTTACATGGGATGATTGTGATGCATCAAATAATTTATCAAGATGAGGAGTCTGGGGCAGAGAGGGTTAAAGAGGTTTTACTTTATATATAGGTTAGCCAATAGTTGAGGAAATGAAGAAGTGGATACTGAAAATCAGTCATAATGCAAATTACACATTTGAATTAACAAAAAACCAAAAATGAATAAATATTTGTGTGTTTTGTTTTGAGCTAGGATTAACAATCATCTTTTATTCTGAAGAAAGGAGGTGAAATTTTTTTCTGATACAGTCAAGCTTAAAAGTCTTAACAAGTTCTGAAGTCTTAAAAAAAGATTTGCTTCCTTGGGTAAAGTATTTCCAAGTTACTCCTGTATTTTCCATGTATCAAAGCTGAGATAAATAGAAAGTTAAGTCAACACCGTAACAGATTCTCAGGACTACATTTGTCCCTCTTCAACAGTCATCAGTATAATAACATTAAGCCTAAACTGGTAACTAAAAATGTTGCATCAAAATCACTATTTTGACAGAACACGGCAATCAGTGCCTTTACTTTAATTTCCTATTTAATGTAAAAATTAGAAGCTTTAAAGGGTAAAAATTAATCCTGCTTTTTGGTTCCAAAGAAGTAACTTTTATTTCACACTGAGTATCATGGCAAGCAGAGGCAATCTGCTTGACCCACTGCATCACAGCAATAAACCCAAACTACAGGCATAACCAATAACAAAAACAAGCTCATCCCTTAAATCACCTTTAATTATAACAACTTTTATCGAGACTTAACCACATAAGCAATATAACATCAAGAGCCCTGGCTACTATTTGGGAAATTAAGTACTGCTGTGTAACATCTGAAGGAGGACAGTTAGAGGTTTGTGTGAGAATCAGTCTCGCAGAACAGGAATGAACTTAAATACCTCAAAAAAGCACTGGAACAGTTTCTTTCAGATTATACTTCTGGAACTTGTAAAAACCTGTGAAGGAGCTGTCACTTACTCTGTGTGGCCCTGAAAGACATTCACGGAATGGATAGAAGGATCTCTGAAATCCCACAGACGGAAGGTTGTATCGCGTGACGATGTCACCACAAGACGCTGGGTGGGATGTGTACAACAATGCGTGAGCTCTTGGTCGTGCCCTACAACCACAGATGAGAACATGTAAGGCAATGAAAATAAGACTTTTCATTTCCACATACACTTGGAACGAAATGCTGATGATTTTTTCATTTTTTTCCCCAAACTGAGAAGAATAGTGATCATTCTGAACTTTAGTGTTACTACCGGTGTAAAAGTTTGGGACTGTATTCGAAGGGAAAAAAACACACTACTCATTTCACACCAAGTAGTACAGGTTATTGCTGCTTTATATGCCCTGAACACAGCAAAAGCATTTTGCAAGAACTAGAATTTGGGTACATTCAGTTTAAAAACAACTACTCTCATTGGTTAAATCACAAGCTTAAAGAGAAGACAAATTCACGCTCAGGGGATTTACAAGGTGGTAATTTTAGAAACTACTACAGCATTGAGCAGCACCTTCAGTCTTGTACACACTCATACTGTGGTCCAGAGAAACAAATTACTTTCCCAATGTTTTCGTATCTACAAATAATCCCACGTATAAAAACAAACTACCAATTTAATTTTTTGTGAGTGAAAAAATACCTGTAAGAGAATGGACAAGTTCAGAAGTCTCTACATCATACAGATTTGCTGTCCTATCCCACGATGCTGTCACAGCCTGCTTCCCCCCAACCAGCCAGTCAGCTGCTATGACCACTCCTTGATGGCTTTTCAGAGAAGTTAACGGCGCTCTGACAGTGGGGCAATCACTGGAACCATCCCCATCTCCATCAGGTTCATCTTTATCTGAGAACTCAACTTCATCTTCTCCAGTCACTTGCTATAAAATACAAGAGAAAAAAAGATTTACTATAGAAGGGAAGGAATGTCTCAAAGTTACATTTTGCAGTGTAAATGCTTCCCAATCCCCTCAATGAGAATGTGTGTAACTTAATTCTGCAGCACCTGGCCTACTCAGGTACTCACTATCACAAACTTAGTTGAAGGAATATAACCAGTGAGTTAACTGCAGTTTTAATAACTCCATTAACAATTTCGTGAGGAGCAGCTGAGGGAAATAGGTTGTTCAGGCTGGAGAAAAGGAGGCTTAAGGGACACCTTATTGCTCTCTACAGCCACCTGAAAGGAGGTTGGAGCAAGGTAGGAGTCAGCCTCTTCTCCCAAGTAACAAGCAACAGAACAAAAGGAAATGCACCAAGGGGAGGTTTAGATTGGCTGTTGGGAAAAATTTCTTCACCAAAAGGTTGTCAAGCACTGGACCAAGTAGCTCAGAGAAGCTGGAGTGGAGTGACCATCCATGAAGGTGTTTAAAAGACATGTAGATGTGTCATTTAAGGACATGGTTTAGTGGTGGACTTGGCAGTGCTGGGTCAACAGCTGGACTTGATGATCTTAGGAGGGTTTTATTTTCCAATCTAATTGAATCTACAATTCTACTTCATTTTAAAGTCTCCTCTGAACTCTTCAGCTCTGAGTATCTGTTCTCTTTACTATCTGGTAAGGTTTCTTCATATTCCCTTACTGTATTACCCTAGAATTTCATTGCAGCATATTTATCAAGGGACTTTTTTCCTTTCAATTTTTAAGGATAGGAAGCATCTAACAGGACACTGACTATTTTAATCTTCAGGAAGACAGTCATTTACAGACATATTTTCATCCATTAAACTTAAATCATTACATCAATATTTGTCTGTTGGTCAATACATAGTCATCATGCAGTGCTGATGTAAACTAGATGCAAAATAAATTCTTTTGTCAACCATGAAACATCAGTCTCTGAACCTCTTTTTCACTTACACAAGACAAAACCATTTTTCTTTTATGTTACATGGATGTGAAAAAGATAACATTTGTACTGTTCTTTCAAAATGGGAAATGCCAAATCAAATAAACTGAATCAAATATTTTCCATTCAGAAATTTGTCTCATATGATACAGCCATCTCTTTGCCCCTGTTTAGCTTACTGAGAAGCTCATGCTATAACCTCTGTTTGTCTTCAATATATAGCTAATACAGGTGCCTCAGTAAGTAAAGCTACAAGAATTTAATTACTTTAAAAAGAACTTCATTATTTATAATTTGAATTATTGCCAAAAAAAATTATTCATCTTCATTTACTTACACATTTACTACCTTGAAAAGAAGTCAATTCATGCACTTGCAGCTGCCAATTCTATTCTGCACCACACACCTTTGAAAATGTGAAGCAAGTCTATTTTCAAAGAAAGGCTGAAATACAGCTGTTAAATTAAAACCTTAAAATCCCATCTTTGGCAATCCTCAAATCATGTAAATTTTTAATTATATGTAAATTTAACATTCAGTCTTATCACAAAACCTGTATCTGATGAAACTGCTGTGCAATTAGTTTAGTTGCAGCAAGTTGATTGCTTACATTGCAGTCTGCAGTTGGCTGAGGTGTAGGCAACTGTACTATGTATCTCCAGATGTGAGCTGTCTGGTCTCCAGATGCTGCACAGGAGGAAGAGAGGTAAAAAAGAGAGAGAGAATAAATAAGAGCATTTCCATGGGCAATAAAAACAACCTTTAATGTTACATTTGGCAATACTGTCTGAGTTCCATCTTTTTTTAACAGATACCATTGCAAACTTTATGGTAAGCAAGTCTCAACATCAACAGTTACTCTCCTGGCTTCAATACTGATTAAGAACATAATTCATTTTGAAAAATATAAATAGGTACCAAATTAATCACTCCTACAGTGAAACACCCACTCAAATACTACACATCAGAAGACGAGTATCTGCGTTATTCCAATATGTAATATTTGAAGAAGGCATTTAATACATCACAGGTGCCATTCTTCATTTGCCATTTCTCAAAATATTGTGGTTTTTCATTCAATTATTTCTTCCATTAGATGTTTTTAGCAGGCTTTTAATGAGAAACCTAAAGAGCAAGTGTGAAGCTATTCTGCTTCTGCCTTGAAAAGCTCAGCTTAACTAACACCAGATTACAGCTCAGGTTTTGAAAAAGACTTACCCATTTACTAAGGAGAAACTCAAGATTTTCCTTATTATGGACAGAACAAACAAGTTCTAATACCTGGGGGTACAGTGCTGAACATTCTAGATTGAGAAAAACAGTTTGTAATGAGCATGCAAAGCTCTGGCAAGTGCAATGTACATGAAAGCACTAAGAAAAATAACTCATCTAACAGACCAAGAAGGCTAGAAGAAAGGTCAACCTTACATTATGCCTGATGTCACTATTCTGGATTAGGGGGAAAGTTTTTTTTATTTTAACCAGTTATAAAATCAATTGTCACTGAAGAACAAGATGCCTGAAAACTTGCAACTGAAATACTTTGCAGAACCATCTCTCAAAAAAATAATGGAAGAACAAAAAAATCTATCTACAGGCAGCTTTTGTTTGTTTAGTTTGGTTTTCACAAGTCAGTTTACATAGCAACATTGCTTATGGTACTGAAACAAGGGCTAAGGTTTGCAAATGAAAACAGGAAAATCCAAATAAACTTAAATCATTAGCCTAGATAGAAGGCCTGATGCTCCCTACCTTCCTTTTAAGTGATCAGTGCAGATGCAGAAAGCAGAAGTGTTTTCATATCTAACCTCAGTAATAATTATCCTCATTTTACAATGACTTACCTAGTAGCAGCAAATTCAATCCAGACCTCTTTCATTCCAAAGCTAGTGGCCTAATTATTGAACTATATGAACCACAGTATTAGGCACACCAGAGAGTTTTCAAACCTGAAGCTGCACTGATGGTACACTCAGGCCTGAAAACACCTTTACACTAACAATCACATTTTCACACTGCTTTTTCTGCACACTCAGTAGCACAATATTCTTTTCCTTTACTTCTGGGAATATCATGTATGGATATAGATAGATAGAACAGATTATTTCAGTTGGAAAGGACATAAAACCATCAACCAGTCCAACTCCCTGACCACTTCAGACCTGACTTAAAGAATATTGTTAAGGGCATTGTCCAAATGACAGCCTCTCTAGAAAGCCTGTTCCAGGGCTTGGCCACCCTCTTGGTAAAGAAATCCTTCCTAATGTCCAGTCTAACCCTCCCCGGCACAGCCTTGAACCATTCCTGTGCATCCCATTGTTGGATCCCAGGGAGAAGAGGTCAGCATCTCCATTTCCAATTCCCCTCCTCAGGGACCTGTAGACAGCAACGAGGCTGCTGCTCAGGCTCCTTTTCTCCAAAACAGACAAACCCAAAGTCCTTAGCTGCTCCTCACAGGACATGCCTTCCAGCCCTTTCACCAGCTTTGCTGGTCTCCTCTGGATACATTCAAGGACCTTCACATCTTTCTTAAATGTGGGGCCCAGAACTGCACACAGTTCTCCAGGAGAGGCCGCACCAACACCGAATACAGCAGGACAAGCACCTCTTTTGTCCACCTGCTTGTGCTGTGTTTGATGCATCCCAGGATGAGGTTTGCCCTCTGGGCTGCCCAGGCACACTGCAGGCACATCAAACCCGCTGTCAACCAGCACCTCCAGAGCCCTTTCTGCAGGGCTGCTCTACAGCCACTCCAGTCCCAATCTATACGTGTGCTCAACATTACTCTGTTATAGGTGCAGAATCCAGCATTTGAACTTGTTAAATTTCATCCCATTAACCATTGCCCAATGCTCCCATCTACACAGATGCTGGCAAATCACACTTATTTTCTACAATAATTAAAATAATCAGCATATGAAAAAATTTTACATACCTGTAAGAGCCACTTGCTCAGTGGGATGAAACTTTATGGAGTTTACTGCGTGAAACAAAGTAAATTTTTAAGTTAGCATACAAAAAGAATTCTTTCACAATGTTTTGTTTTAAAAGCATTGAAAAATCAAGTCACCTTGAGTCTTGAGTAATTTTTATAGTAACAAATTAGGTGAGATAAAGGCGTAGCATCAAAGAAAGCAGCTATAGTTGATTATACAACAATACATATTTTCTAGAAAATGATTTCCTGAATCTAGTACAAATGGTTCATGTTAGAGAGGATAAAGAAACCACATTCAAATAATCATAACTGAGCTGACAGCGGATAATGCTCTGGACTTCCATAAAGAGAATTCAAGTATTCATAATTATTTCTAACTTAATGAAAACTGATTATATAGGACCATCAACGTTATGATTGTTACTTAGGATTGCAAGACAAATGCCTGAAAACCTGATGCAAATAATACAAATCAGATTTCAGTCTTGCAACCATATGTAATCAAAATATGATGGACTTAAAATAGTCCTGCAAGAATTCTATCAACCTACAAAGCTCTTTATTTTTATTTCAGCGCATAAGATTCAATTCAAGAAAGAACTCTGAAATTATTTCCATCCATCATACAAGTAAAACAGATGCTTATGTTGTCAGGAGAGTGTGGTGTAATAAGTCTGAGAAGACGCTTCTTAAACTGAACTAATCAACGGTGCATCAACTGCTGGCACCTTTGCATCATTTCAAATCAAGTGTCAAACAAGAAAAGTTTTATTAAATGAAAAATATATTATTTCTAATGCAATTTTTACATGTACGTAATTATATAAAATCTCTATACAGCATAATTTATAATTTTTTTGTTTCAACACAATTGTTAAAATACAGGTTAGAACTTACTATTTTCATGGTTATCCAAATAGCAATTTTAAAAGAAAACTATCAGCATGACAGTGCAAGTGATTGAAGTTTTTAAACATGACTTCATAGAAGTTGAAAGTCCATGCAGCAAGCAACCTGAGATATCTGAACAAATTAAAGTGTTGCCAGTTGTTTATCTGCATCTATCTTTGTGCTGTAGGAACTAGAAGTCATATAGAAGGAAGAAAAAGCAGAACACATGGCTGAAGCAACTGACCACTCCCTGGAGAACTTAATTCTATTTGTATCCTTGCCACAAGGGTCATGTAATGTGCTATTTAACCAAACACTCCTGGTCAATAACTGCATTTCTCATCTTAAGGGTGCATGACTCTCCACTCAAAGTGCTCAATTCTCAACAGCAAGTTAAAGCTAAGGAAAACCTCTTCAATTTTGGTCTATAAAATTCTATATTGTAACCCACTATGAGAGAGAAGAAGGCTAATCAGGTGCTTGTCAAATTGGACACCAAAATTTAAGATTAACATAAAAAGCACTCATTGCACTGCACCTTTCCACCCAAAGAGGGGTTTAAAAAAAATTTCTGAAATATTCATACTGGGATAAAGGAAGACAAATGCCAATACATAACTGTCTTCAAAACAAGATGACAATTTAACATTATGCAGCAAATTATACGTGGGATCATGTGTTAAACAAAGAAGTGCAAACAGATATTCACGCAGCATCTGTATTTTGTATCCCAAACATGACACATATCCTGCAAGACAGTTAATTTCTGGTTACATAAGATTCTCTTGTTCTGCATATGCATGAGACCTCAATGAGTCCTGACATTTAACTTCTGAGTGTCGTAACTGTGCCTGTAAATTTCTTTATATGGAGTTGTTTATTCATTCAGCATTTGCAGAACTGCCTTAATGTGCCTCTCCAAGAAAGAATCATATTGCAGAACCTTCTCTGTATGAAAATTAGTGGAACTTCACAACTGACTTGTTAATGGTGTTGGCAAACCTGCAAGTGAAACCACAATAGGCATTTCTGTAGTTGTCCAAAACCCACTTTCCCCTCCCAGTTTTCACAACATGCCCTTATCTTACCTGATCCAACATGCCCTACGTACTTGACAAGGCACTTCCCTGTTTCTATGCTCCACAGCAAAGCAGTGTGATCTACAAAGATTAAGAAGTAGTTGTAAATAGTTACAAATGTATGTTTTTAATTTTAATGCTAACAAACAAGTTATCTTCGACTGTATATAAAATATAAAAGCTTCTTATCATTATAACTTAATACTTATCTCCCCCAAAAACTAAAGGTGTTGTCCTAATCAGATTGATTTGTAGAAAGTATTCAAAGGCAAATTCTACTTTTGATATTTTTCCTAACTTGGTTATATACTTCTGTATAATGTTCCACCTGTGTATCATGAGATTCAGGAAGCACAGAGAAAGCATTCTGTGGTGAAAAAGGCAGTCACTACAAGCAAGAATTCTATGCACAATCTATTTGCTTCCTGCATGGAAGTCCCAGATGCACACAGGTCACTGCAGAGCACTACAAAAATTTATTTAAAGAGGAAATCACTCCAAATGCCACACCTTTATCCTGCCGCACCCAAAAATATATAAATAATACAAGTATGCAAGTGGGAAGTACTTTAATGCTGAACTGGAGAATGGCTGTTTCCAAGTTAAATCAGGACAAAGACAAAACATGCCTGGTGGGTACATAAAAATTCTAACAGTTCAGTTACGAAGCCAAGGTTTCTAGTCCATAATATTCAAGTCCCTGTTCCAGCTTCAGAAGACTGTCACTTCAAACTTGAGCAGTTATATCTAGTTATGGTTTATTTCCATAAAAATTTTCCAAGACTACACAAGCCTCTAGATTGCTTTTTGGACTATAACAGATTTAGTGACTTATTCACTAGTACTTGTTCCCCCTCAGTGGGAAGGAAGGAGTCTCGTAAAGTAAAAAGGACTAAAAATAAAGATTTTTAGCTGCTCCTGTATCCTGAGGCAAAAGCCAGATGAATGCAAGAATACAAGAATATGCAAACTATGACCAAACCTACAGCTTCTACAGAGTATTAGGATAGAAAGCCTACAGGGATCTCTGTATCCAGCCGTAGGGCATTCTGTACTGCACTGGAGACCAGCTCCCATCCCACCCACTCACACCATCCAACATGCTAGAGCTGACCAAGGAGAGTGTGACCTGCATGGAAGTTAACTGGCACATGCTTTAGGAAAGATCAACAAGGATGCTTGAACTTTCTACAGGTTAAATGCATTTCAAGGAAATTCCAATTTTAAGACATTTTCAGCTACAGAACTTTTTTAAAAGGACTCTTTCAGTGTGGAGCTCAGTATTCAAGTATGCTTTGGATCTGTATTTGCTAGAGCTTAGGGACTAAATCAGATTTTTCTACATATTCAAGCAACATAAAATTTTACCAGCAGATGCAGTTCCCAACACCACTGGCTGAGTTTTTGCGACACTGACATCCCAAATACCATCCCTGTGGCCAACATATTCCTTTACCAGTTGACAGATTGCCCTTGATGTTGTAGTTTTAAAACTGGATACAATCTGAAATAGCAGAGAGACCAACATTTTTTTAGCACACTGACCCAAGATAAAGTAATTATCTCACGAATACAAGTAGATATTAACTTTTTCATGATTCTTTAATGTTCTGACAGTTCACTTTTGCCAAAAATTTCACCTTTGATGATAGAAGAGTGAGCCTGGATGCAAGCATATACCTTAATTTTTTTTTCATTTTTAATAATACTCCCCCTTTTTCAGAATGCAAGACAAACTATTCTGTACTAAAATAATGTAATGTCATTGGAGAAATGAATTGTACAAGTGCAGAGTGCACTTCTCATTCAGTCTGGGTAAGGACCATAATGAAAAAAAAAAAAAAAGACCAAACCCTGCAAAAGACCTTAAAACTTTCTTTGCCTATTCCCAAAGAAGTACATTTGATAACTTAAAGACAGTCCATGCTATCCAGTGTAATGTCTTTGGAAAAAATACACTTATTACTTAATTCTAGTAAAATCCAGAACACTCACTGCTGTTTTTCTTTAAAACTGCATGAAGCTAATCAAACCAAACATTAACTGAGAGCATATGCCTGTTTATTTGTGTAATAAAACTTATTTTAAAAATATATGTCAAACTCATCTAAACATTTGATAAGCACACTCCCTCCTCAAAGACAAGCTATTAAGAAAAAAGTAGAGAAGACTCATTAAATCCAAATTAGTATGTGCATAAGTAATACCAAATGAAAGGAAGACAAGTCTAGTAAAATGGTAAAACTACAAAGCGCTACAGTACAGGAAGGCTGAAAACACTCAGTATCTACAGAAAGGAACCAAATTTCAGAAATTCTATATTTGCAGATAAAGTGGAATGCAATACTTAGGGGAAAAAAACAAACAAACAAACAAACAAACAAACAACAAACTGGAACACTTCCAGAGACAACTGAAACCAAAAGTCGTGAAAGATGACTTAAAAGTAAGAACACCATTACAAATACCCTATTTTTAACCCACAAGTCTTCAATCTCATAACTATTCTTTGAGAAAAACTACCCAAAAAGCTTTGTTAAACTGGAACAAAAAGACAACTTCCATTTATCAGTGTTTTCCTGTGCATGCAATTACGGGCAGGTATTTATCTGACCAGCTAAATCAAAACCTTTAAATACTTCAACACAAATCACATTAAGACTTATCTACAGCTTAGTAAAAGTTAGGAAGTTAATTAAGTCTACATTTCAGTTACAATAAACCAAGGTTAAAATCCCATTAAGGTTTTGGTATTAAAATAGAAAGTCTTAAGTATGTCATTAGAGCAAATTACTTCAAAAAAAGGTTTTTAAAGCTAAAAGAAAATCTGCAAGAGCATTCCAAATCCTGAGCAAGTCAACTCTCCAATGATGAAATGATAATGCCCTATTTGAATTCCAAATTAACGGCTAATATGCATTCTGGTTTCACAGCAGAAGAAGGAACAGTCATTAAGGAAGCATTAAAAGGAAAATGGGTTAATGATAAAGATTATTAGTTCGGCAACGCTGCAGAATTTCACAAGTTTTGAACAATTCTACAGATGCAACTTTCGCATTGAATATAGTCCTTAAACTAAAGGGACTTATGTATGAGAAGTGGAACAGCTGAATTAAGTATTAACAGTAAAGAACTAATATAGCATTCAGGTCAAACTCCAAACTTGAAGTTTTCCAGCTCTGAACCCCACACTCAAACTATGCTTGCATTCTGTCTTTCTAATGTGGAGTCAAACCCTCATGCTAAAGTTTTCTAGGAGAAACTATCCCCTACTCATCAACAAGCACAGATTTTCCAGAAGTACTGGACAGGGGTTTCACTGATCATTTAATGTCAAGGACGTAAAATTCCTTTTGGAGTACTAGAAGTTTTGAATGAACATACAGAAGATAAGAGTTCAAGAACACTAAACAACAGTAAATATCCTAATACAGATATTAATTCATCACATACTTTTTCTATACCTTTTTTTTCTTTCTGTTTTTGCTGTTCCTCACTTCACATACCAGTAACTGGATAAACTAGGCAGGGCCTGGATTACTTCCTGCTTTGTTAACCATATATAAACAATTTTCCAAGTCAGGAAAAGAAATATTTAAATAACATGCAACTTGCTAAAAAAGAGGTCTCTGTACTGTAGAAAATTTTTTAACTAACCTCAGCAGATCTTGGATTATCATACAAAAATAAGTGGGCAACCATATCCTGAGTGTCTTTTACCCTTGTCCTCTTTCTTAAATTCACACAGTTTCATGTGCTTTCTTCTACACAGAGATTTTTTAATAAGGAAACAATTGTTTACTATGTAAACAAGTGAAAACTAAATACAAATTGAAACAATTTGTAAACAAACTGCAAACAAAGTAAAAATGTTTCTTATGCAGATAGGACACACTAGAAATAAGAATAAAAACTTGGTCAACTCAGGACCAGTCCAGCAGCTTACACTGTGACTGATGAATGGAATTTCCTGTGGAACAACACTAAGCAGTAACAACAAACATTATATAGTCCAAAAAGTTTTATTACTTTCAATTATTGGGTGAAGAAATACCTTCTTTTAAGAATCTTTTTCTTGATTAAAAAGAATCAGAGATCCTGGAATTTAGTTTAGATGGAGCAAGTTACATCATTTCAGTTTATTTTAGGATTCTGTATAAACAGTTGATGCATAAACAGTTGATGCTTTCCTGATGTTTAGCAACTGTCATAGCCAGAGATTGTTAACAAACATAACATCTTGTTAACATGAAAATATGAATTTCACATAAGGGATTCCTGCATCTACAAACAACTGCAGTTAAATTACAGAATCTTGTCCATTAACACACACAAAAAAATTGGTTTTAAGAGTACCAAGCACTAATTCTACTCTATCTCTTCAGAATTTGGACACTACTGGACAACTCTTGCTGCTAAAAGCATCCTTTGATATGAGTTTTGGCAATATAATATTCAGACTCTTAACTAAGGGATGAAAAGTATTCCGGTATGGAAATTTCACATGAAGGACTCAAATTAAGAATGTTTACCTCAGCATTTCCCAAAGAAAATGAACAGATTGTTTTAGTCCTAGTATTTTTTACCAATATTAAAGCAGTCAAGGATCAGCCTTCTCATAAGAATAAGCAAATAGTGAAAGTTCTTTGTAGAAAAAACCTAAACTCTTTATAGGTTGGCAATGAGAAAAATGTAATCGTGTGCAATTATACAAACAAGTGGTTTGTGAAACTTAAGTCTCTTCTAATTTCCCCCGGGGCAAAAAACAACCAATCCAAAAAAACACACACACAAAAAAAATCCAACCCCCTATACAGTAGCAGTATAAAGGATGGACTGAAGAGAAAAGTTGTGATCCACTACCCCAGTGAGTTTGGAGCACAGTCCATTTTGGGAAACAGCATTGTTCAGTCAATACCCACTGAAGTATTTATTTTAATTCTCTTTACAAAACAGTAATCCCACATACACACTTAGGTACACTCTCTCCCCTCCAACATTCCTTCTTGAAAAGAGGCAAGCAATTATTGTAAAAATGCCATATAATATGGCTGAAGTAATGGGTATGAATGAACCCAAGATAAAGATATGGTTCCTTACGAGGCAGGTTTACTTACACACCAGCACTACTCAGCTTAAAGAAACCACAATTCACAACTTAAAGACAGTCACGTTAGTCTCACAAGTACACATTGATGAGTAGAGATTTAATTTGTCTCATACCTTGCTAGTAGATGCCTTGTAAGTTGTCTTTAATTTCTGAGAAAGCTGACTGGTACTATGACTGGCTGTTGAGACAAATAAATTCAAAGGTAGATATTTCAAATACAGCATTAGCTTGTTTAAGTAACTGGTATTAATTCCCTTCAATAACATTTTAAGTTTTGGCCAGCAAAGTACAAAAAGTGAAGTTTAAAACAGCGGTTTAGGATTCTTTGTGGCTCTCTTACCTTTTGTTTTCAGCTGTCCTTTGCTCAGTTCAGCTCCATCAATTGTCTGTCCTTCACCTGCTAAACGCTCATTCAGTGTATCGATCTCTCTACGCACTAACAGAACCAAAAACTCACATTATTACTAAAATTTGAGTATCATTAACATACTATTTAAGAATTGTTATGGTTAATAAGTAATCTATTTTATGATAAGGAAAGGAAAAGAGATTAACTGCGATTTTACAAAAGCAGGTCTCACCAAGACAAACCAAGACCCATGCTGAACTTTCCAGAGATCAACCTTGACCCAGATTCCAAGGAAAGTATGGGTGGTTTCTAATTACTCTCACTAATAAATGAGGCTAAGGATTAACAGAACAGCTTCTGTGAAATGCGTGGCACATCTGTATTGAATTAAATCCAACAAAAGAAAACTTGCAGCATCATAAATATTTCGGTCACAGAATTAGTAGTATTCCTTTCTCCACAAAGGTTTTATTCACCACCAAATAGCATCCCCCCTGAACGCCTGTCCACTGTTAGTTTCACAGGAAAGGTAGTGCACCAAATGTATATTATTTGTACTTTGAAATATATTTTTTAAAAGTGTAGAATGGCACCTACATTTTACATGCAACTGTTTTAGAAACACTAAATAAGACAAAAATATTTTCATTGCACATCAGACAAAGCATGTATATGTAACAAGATTACACTTTTCTGTCAACCACGAGGCTCACCGGTGCCATTTTAACACCAGAGAGAATGATGGCATCGATTAACAAATCGGATACTCATAAACAATCTCCAGTGGCTGGGCTGGCTTAAAGTTGCTCAACTTCATTTTATAGGAACATTTTCGGTGGCTTAAAGATTTTTTTCTCAAAATCTGGGCTGATCTTTAAAGTGTTCTCCTCACGTGAAATCTTACTGAGAGGCTTTAACCATGCATTTTTTTGCTGCACCTGAGAAGGCCTGTCTTTCACAAATTCTTTGGACTTCTTTTAAAGAAGTCATTCACTCCAAAGTTTGGAAACATGGGAGAATGTGACAGAGCAGCAGTATGACTCTTGCCATTCTGAGAATGAATTCTCAGTTCTAAGCACTATAAAAGCCAGTTTACACTTCCATACCACACTCAAGTACTTGAAATAAGCAAGGCAAGATTCTCTTTCCTGTCTTCCTACTCACATAAATCCAAACTTTCATGAACCATAAAAAATGTGAAAGAGAAGTAAACAAAGAGAGAGGCTTGTAGTTACATATGACTGAAACAAGCAGGTAGATACAAGAATTGCCTGAAAGGACTAAGACTGAAGTCTGGAAGGGATTAAGAAAAGGGAAAGGGAAAGGGACTGTACAGTTTTTCTTTGTACAGTAACTGCAACACTAGAACAAAAAATAACAGCCTGAATATGAGAAGAGAAAATTTTAGAAATTGTCAGAGGGGTATAAAAAGATCACAAAGGCCAGGAGTGAATTAGAACTGTGAGGCAGAGAAAGAAGATGAAGAAACAGAAATGGAATAGAAGAAAAATAATCATACTCTGGGGGCTACAAATCCACCACTTGTTTTCTGAAAAGCATTTCTGAACGTTGGGCAAGGAAACCCTACTTTTCTTGCTACCAGGCAACTTCTCAGCAGGGGGCTGAGAACTCAGTTGTGCAGATTGTCACTAAAAAATGTGTACTTTTGATAATAGCCTTTAACCAACACAATCTCAGGTTTTAAGAGAATAAAAAACCAGCACATTTTGAAAAAGCAGGCAAGAATGGCCTTTTTTTTTTTTTTAACACAAGTGTTTGCTTTAACTGTGGGAACAGATTAGGTGTGGAAAAAAAAAATTGACTTGGAGCCAAATCAGACAGATTCCACAATTCAGAAGCCAAGTTATGCAGCACAGCTTCCAAAATCCAGCAAGGGAAATTGAGCAGAGGTTTTACTGTATTACTGTACAGTAATACAGGGCTTGTGTTACTTAACTTTGGATCCTCTTACATCACCTTGGATCACCTACATTATCAGACAACTGCACTGTCATTAAACAAATAACACCTGGAGTTTTTATCTGAGCGCTCGACTTCAAAACTCATGAACAGCTGCAGGAGCTGGTTATGCAATGTATAAGCAGGATGATCCAAACCCACCCCAGTATACACTTTTTCCAGCAAGTCGCCTTTCCAATTTTATTTACTAATATATCACATCATTAACCTGTAAGCACAGAACAAAGCCACAAACTTCAAAGGCAATGGAGTTTCTGCCACGTTAACATGGTGCCCACCAGAGCCTACAAGGACAAGGAGAGAGACCCTTCACTGGCTTTGTCCAAGAGTCAAGAGGGATGACACACATCAGTTCTCTCTGCCTGTGCCAAGGACTAAGAAAGCAATTTTTCTGAAAAGGTACAAACTCCATCTTCAGCTACAAGTTCAAAACAATTCTTAAACTCCCCACAGAAAAGCAATGCTAATTGCACTACAATACACAAGGTAAAGCTTCAATTAGTGCTACTATGTCTTAAATCCAAACAATCCATAAGTTGCCAGAAAAAAATAGATACTCACATTCCAAATTTTCAATATACAGGTTTTCAAATTCCCGTTCTATTTGCCCAAAAAGTTCAAGGAGTGTATTCCGGACAGAAGATGGTAGCTTAGAATCCTAGGAGGCAAAATATTGGGGTTTATAATTTTCTTTACAGATATTTTATATAAATTGCTCTTCAATCTTAAACTGATTTTAACAGTTCTCTCCATGTCCCAGCAAGAAATTAGAACTACTGCTAGAGTAGAATACAAAACAAAAATCTCTGTGCATCATAGGATTATTCAGTTTACATATTTTTTTCTCTTTCAAGAGACAGAATTCAAATCACCCATAGGTTTTGGGGATTTTTACCTACATAAAAATTACAAAACCAAGATATATGTACATTTCATTTAAAAAAATAAAAGGTGGAAGAAAAGATTGATTAGCAAAGTAATTCAGAAGTTGACTATGCAGTAAGTTAGGAAGTTGTCAACACAACACACCAAAGCTTGAGACAAACTAACCTTCTAAATGCATTTTTAACATTTACCTATTTTTGTCACTAACCATAGCCAAGTGTGAAGAAAACTGCAATTTCTAATCCTTCCCTCCCCAGATATTACTCAAGCATCTCTTCTTCACAGAAAGTATTTTGAAGCACATTCACAGAACAGGGCTTATTTGTTTTCTTCAGCAATTCCAAGGTACAAAAAACAAGTACGTAATAAAAACTAACACAGGATTTAGATGATCTGAGCTCACCATGTAAAAAAATTCTACTAAACCTGTTCTATTCTTCAGTTGCCTGTAGATCATAATACAGAAGTTATCTTACTGCACTTATTATTTACCCAGGTACTCAGCTATAAGCTTTTTTGAAAAGAAGTTTTCAGGCTTTACCGAGCCTCACCCTGACAGTGAAAAAGCTCAATTTCTCCTTTGTAGCAATCAAACCCATTACCTCCAAATTAAGTAAGACAACAGCTTTTTACTGGACAAACCTGTAAATAATACAGCTGTATTCAAAAACCAAGAAATACATATGTAAGGAAGTTAAAGAATTTAAAAGTTAATTTAATATGGTATTATATATTATCAATATATCAATGGTCATCTATCAAATATGCAGGGAATGTGCCCATCTACTTGCTAGAGAGCAGAAGTACGTAATTTCAAACTCTTGAAATCATCAGCTACAAGCAAAAAAAGAAAACTGAGTCAGTTTCTGCCACAGCCCAAACTACTCTTTTAAGTCCAGAAGTACAGAAGAAGCATTACTAGAATGGGACTGCCAGTGTTGGCAGAGGAAATCACCCAGTTTCAAGAGAGCTTCATGATTCAATGCAAGCTCAAGGATGATTATAGCTTGTTTTGTTCTTCAGTGTTCCAGCAATTCCAAATGAAATGGAATTGGCTCCAATCCTATGTGAGTGAATTGGAATGCGTGCGCATTCCAGTCACCAGAGAGCGGCAGCGGACCCTCCGGAATCCCATCCCGCCCATACCTTTCTCCATAGCCCAGGTAACTGTCCTCAGGAACAGCCAGAAAGGCCTTTCATGATCCCGATTTTATAAGTTATTTCTGAACAGAAACGGCACAGACGACACTTGTTTTGTGCACAATTCAGTTTTACACCAGTTTTGCAGCTGGTTTAAGCCGTGGCACTGGGCTGAAAGAAGAAGTATCACGCTCCTTATGACCCCCAGGTCATTCCTTTCTGCATCTTCATCTGCCTCACCTTTGAGAGGGTACTTTTGTTCACACATTTATAGACAATGAGAATACAAAACATACCCAAATTAAAACCAACTTGAAACAAAATCATTTAAATACTAAAGAAATGAAATGCTATTAAGAGAGACGCTTAAGTTAGAGGAATTGTTTCTAATTCAACAACCCAATAATTTCATACATCATGGTTATGAAAAAAACTAACTTATCCTACAACTTTGGAAACCAAAAAGGAGATGTAGAAAAGGTTTTCAGTCCTATTCTCAAAATCTGAAAGCATAAGCAAATCTAAACTTGTAATGAAATAACCAGCATAGTCAAATGCATCCACTTCCTTTATTCTCTTTAAAGTTGGCATTATTTAAATTAGCTTATTAAAATAGCATGTAATAATGTTATCTGTTTATCTGCAAAAGCACTTAGCTAGATCTCATGCAGTTTACAGCTCCACTGTGAAGGGGCATTAATACTCTACTTGTTAGAATCTGCCACTGGCTGTTCAAGGTCAATGAAATTAAAGATGGCAGATAAAACATTTAAAACATTTATGTATCACTTAGAGTTTGCTAAGAAATACTAAAATAGGTTAAAATTTTAGTGCACTAGGCAGAAGCGACAGCATGTCTTGACCTCTCAGCTGCCATTCATTCCTTTCCTGAAGTAAGGTTGCCATAGGTCCCAAATGCATGAACAGTTTTCTATCCAAGTACTTGCATTCTCAAACCTCCAGATGACTGGAAGTAACAACTTGGGCTCTGTTAGTTCCCAGAAAAATAATGCTATGATTTACTGAATAATAGATTCAACTAAAAAGAGTCACTGAGAAGACACTCCATTTTCCCTTCAGAGGATCTGCAGACTCCAGAGTGAGGTTTCTCACAGCAAACACTATTAGTGTTTTAAACCATCTCTCTGATAGAGTTTTGCATCATCTTTACCAGGCCCACATTAACATTGTGTAGTTAACTTGACAATAAATAGTCTTCAAAGGGGCACTTGCTTATCTTTGCCATCACTGCTTCACACCCTTCTGGCAGAAGCCTTACCTAATCTCAGAATTGTTAGGTGGAACATTCCAAGTCCAGACTGCACCCACTACATAGACTGACGTGATTAAGAGAAGCTACAGAAGGTAGTGGGTGCTGTTCTTTCCCTTGAGTTTAATACACAGAAGAGCACACCTTCATTTGAGACAAATAAAAAATAAATAAAGAAAAAGCCCTACCCAAGTAAAAACCTGAGTTAGCTCACACCTCTGTCAAGCAGGCAGTGTTTGTTTGCTTTATGGAAAGGAATGCAGAACAGCATTCCAAATAATATTTTTCCTATTAGAGTCGCCATAAGAATTATTTTGGTTTATTCATATTATTCCAAATTCAAACTTAGGAAATCAAGAAACAATCTTGAACCTTTTTGGGGGGGCGCAAAAGGTTGCAGTGAAGTAAACAGGTTGTTTCTTTGTATTGCTTTATGGGTCTATGTATTCATGGAAGAATACACACAAGCCCATAAAAAGGTTCAGTCTCAACATAACCTGAAACACCATCAACATCCACATCTCTGAACACAGCGAGCACTTATAAGCAACAAAATCTGCTGTTCCTGCAGCTTTACTGGACCTATTTAATTACTTAAGTTTGTTTATTTTCTCCCCACACATTAAAGAAAACACACATTAAAGTTACAAAGTTGCCCAAGCAGCATCACCTTACCTGCCCTTCCAACATGTCTCTCTGCAGTCCTGCCCGTTCCTGCTCAGAACTGTTGGTTCTCCGGATGGAAAGACTGTGTGATTTACGTTTTTGCTTTGCTTGGCGAGCAGATGCACAACTTCCACTTTCTATTGGCATTACTTCAAAAAAACAGCTTCACAGAGGCTCCTATGATAAACTAAGGACAAGTATTACACATCACAAAGTGCTCTGCCAAACCAACCACAGTTCAAATTTTTTGTCCTCAAAATAGAAATATTTAGTTCTACTAAACTTTTGAGTTGTTTGGGTTGTCATCAAAAATAAGAGATGCCTCTTACTTACATTTATTCTTCAAACAACATTAAGTTCAAAACCATATGCAGACCCATAAATACAGTGGAATCACTTCTGCATTGCTTATTCATTAGCTAACAAACCTCCACAAAAGGAAAAAAAATTCCACTTCCTTGCTCATTTTGGAGAACACCAGCAGAGAGAGCCCCAAAATGCTTCCAGGAAACAATCAATATGCATACTAGAGTTCACTGAAATGCATGCAAAATTAAAACCCAGCTGGAAAATGAAAGCAAATAGACATGGTAATTTAGGGACACTGTCAGGTTAAAAATGTATTATTCGACATTAGGTGTTACAATACAGAATTTAACAGACGTCCTTGTTTACTCATAAGCAAAAATTAATTTTCATTATGGAAGTTCCGAAAACTACTGTATGCCATTTTTGGCAGCTCTCGATTTCACTTTCTTGATAGTGAAAGTGCCCATGAACTTACGAGAACAGTGAAAGTGCACCTGACTTAACAGGCTGCTGTTGATGTGGCTCATTTTTGTCATCTTGTTAAAGCCAAATATATGCATTTTATTATCCCTAAAAACATCTGACAGTATCACCAATCAATATTACCATGCATGATCTACTGCTGTCCCCTGTTTAAGAAAAATCAAATTATGTTTCATTTATTGCATAAACGTGGAGAATATGTTCTTTATTGTCAAAATCTTATTTTTTACAAACATTTAATTACACGATTTTTTTTAATTTAAACCTGAAATTCAACAGAAATTAATTTTTGTTTCATGAGGTACCAGTTGTTAAACATTCCAAATGTTTTAGGATTGATTACTCAAAATTTTTCAATCATGCAAACTGAGAACAAAATAAAAATTCATTCTCCAGCATAAATGATTTCTGAAACAACAATTACAACTTAAAATAGGTGCAACAGCCTGCAGAGAAATAGGAGAGCAGAGTTGGCAAAGCTAACAAGGCAACTGAGCTTCCCTTCAAATAAGTTGATCAGAGAAAATTTAAACCAAACCCAGGGCCAGTTCCAGTTTAAGATCCACCAACACGCTAGGAATGAGCACCATCACTATTAACAAGACCAGGTATTAACCAGTTTGGGGCTTTGACATGGTATTTTCTGCTTTTTAACAGATCATAAAGCCAAGGAAAAGCATACCTTACTAAAAAGACAGTATGCACCACGAATAAAAACAGCTTGAAATCTCCTTTGGGTTGTACATCACAAAATGAAAATGCATGAAGATATAAAAATTTATATTAAGATGTATGAAGATATAGAAATTTATATCAAAATGAGATTAGATTTAGTTAAGGTTTTGATGCCCATCCATTCTCATTAAAAAGTTTGATATTTTAATTAGTTTTGGAACACCTGAATTACAGGAACCAGACACTAATTCCACAGTGAATCTAAAATAAAATTCAGGTTGCACCAGTGACCTGTACTGCACTAAAATGATTTTGTTCCTTTCCTCTGGACTCTGCACAGTTCTCCACTGCACCTAATCCCACCAGAGTTTTCTATGTGTGATTAATCAGTAGTAACTAATTAGTTTTATTCACAAATTAAAGAATAATAGTAAGAACTACCACCGGGCAGTTTCTTATTTGCCTAGATTTCTTTATTCACTGTGGCTATACTCATTTATTGTAGAAAGATAGGACCAAAGTTAAAAAAGCTCACCCCATAAACATTTACTGCCAATTTTCTGGGCTTCACTAAGTATCTTCCTGTTCATGGACATATGGTCAAGAATTAGGAACAGGTTTTCAGTGTTCATCACATTTCTATTTCTTTTCAAAATAGGATCAGATCCCAAACACGTGTATATTCTCCCCTCTTCCACCCTCCTTCCTATCTGCCTTGGGAATCTCTTTTTCAAGAGCTTTCAGTTATCATTTTCTGCAGTGTTCAAGATTACTTTTTAAGGCCTAAAGCACTAAATTCTGCGTGCACACACAGACATTTGTTAAGAGTTTTATATCTATACATACACATAACTACACATAATCCCATAAACCCATTAATAGCATTTTACTTCGGATCTGGGGGGGAAAAAAAGCCTATTTCTAATCCCTGCCAGATATGGTTCCAGAACTGCAATTATACATAGAGATGTTCATGTGAGTTATGCCCTACCAGGCATTGTTTTAACTATGTTAGTTTCCACTTGCCCTCTCTATCAAGCTACTCCATTTTGAAGGATTTTACCAAGAAATATCCTTTTCTGGATTGCTTCATAAAATCTTAAAATTATTTGGGTTGGAAGAGACCTTTAAAGGCCATCCAGTCCAACTCCTCTGCAATAAGCAGGGACATCTCCATTGGCATCAGGTTGCTCAACCTGATCTGGAATGTTTCCAGGGATGGGGCATCCACCACCTCTCTGGGCAACCTGTGCCCATGTTTCACCACTCTCACCATAAAAATTCTTCCTTATATTTAATGTAAATCTACCTCCTTTTAAGTAGATTTACCATCACCCCTTATTTTATCGCTACAGGCCCTGGTAACAAGTCTCTCTCCATCTTTCTTAGAAGCTCCCTTTAAGTATTGAAAGACTCCAATAAGGTCTCCCCAGCAAATCCTCTTTTCCAGGCTAAAAAATCCAACCCTCTAAGCTTTTCTTCACAGGAAAGGTATTCCAGCCCCCTGGTAATTTTTGTGGCTCTCCTCTGGACCAGTTCTAACAGATCCATGTCTTTCCTGTACCGTTGCCTAGGACTGGCTTTCTGGGCTGCAAGCCCACATTGCTGCCTCATGTCCCATTTTTCATGCCCCCATATCCCCAGGTCCCTCTCTGCTGGACTGTTCTCTACCCATTCACCCCCCAGCCTACACTGATATTGGGGATTGCCCCAGCCCAAGGTGCAGGACCTTGCTCTTGGTCCTGTTGAACTTCATGACGCTCGCACAGCCCACTCCTCAAGCCTGTCATGGTCCCTCCAGGTGGTGTCCCTTCCCTCAAGGAATGAACTATGCCACTCAACATCAGCACGTACAGATTTGGCACCTATACATTTTAGCACACAGAATTTAAAGGGACACAGTCAAATGCACAAGATTACATCTTCACATAGTGAAATTCTCACATTAACTACACAACAGTTTCTACTTTCACAGCTCGTGAGCAAACGGAACATTTTAGGCAGGACACACCTCCATCACTGTCTCTGTTTGGTAGCAGCACTTCACCTGCAGCCAGTGTCACTGCCAGGGACTGCCCTCTCCTCATGCACCAGCACGACACATCCCTCATGCACCGTTCTGGAGAGAGCAAGCATGCACGCTGTTCCCAGGCTCGGCAGGAGGGTGCACACAGCCACAGCAAAGCTGAAACCAAAGAGGCCACAAGCATGTGCATACAGAGGATGGGAAGGAGACACCAAGGGGACCAGCTTCACTACCTTTAATACAGTCCTGAATTCCACCAAATAGCCTTACAAACTTTAGGTAAGGGAGCAATAATTAAGGGTTTTTAGAGCCAGGATGTAAAGTAAGTTTAAAAAAAGTGACAGTGTCCCTTTAAATGTTAACTTCACTTTGACAATTTCGGAGCTATTTTGACTCTAATTGTAACAGTCAGAAGCTATAGGTTTTTCAAGAGTAGATTTCACAAAACAGATCCTTGGCAATATGATGCTAAAAAAAATAAGGTGCTCATTTCTAGCAATTACCTGATTCCCCTTATTATGTAAGGTTTTCAAACAATGAAAATTACCTGTCCAGAATATCAGTGTCATGTTACATATCCTATGAAAACCATATTAAATATTGATTAGTAAAACAGTCAGTAGTATACAAACCAGTCACAGTCTTTCAATTTCTTTAAACTTTTGTAGTTAGAACAGCCGGACGACAGGAAAGGGGGGCAAGGGAAAACATCAGCTCAAGTCTAAGCACCAAATCTCAGTCAAACAAAATAAGAAAAAAGTGCTTCAAAACAACTCATTGTGTATTATTAGTCAGATGTAGTTAATCATGATTTTTAAGTGTTCCAAATGGGTCCTACGAAGAAAATTTCACTAAACTCACTTTCCTTTTCTACTTAGTAATACTACAAATAGGATGGAAAAATCATCAAGAATTGTTGGAATCTTCTTTCCTGAATCAAACGAAGCTGAATTCACAAAAGCAAAAAATTAGCAATCAAGAGTAAAAAAAGCTGAACAAAAGTACTCTCTGAGAAATAAAAAGGGGAGGGAGGGAGTGTTCACTATTGCTAAACTATATTCATTAAGGGTGGCAGTTCACAAGTACTATATTATTAAAAAGTGAGCTTATGAGACATGTTGAGCTATTCTGCTCAATCATTTTGGAAAATGCTACGTTTGCATAGTGTTCCTCACACAATGATCTGCCAAAGTCTGGAGAGAACCCTTCTGATAAAGTCAATCAGCACAAGTAGGGGAGAAAAAGATGTCCTGGAAAACATCTAGACCACAGGTGATTACTACTTAATGAATGCAAAGATATTTCAGTATTTTAAACATGCTGTTCAATTAAACTCACAAGATATGTTACAGTGTGTTACATTAAAGTTCTGCCACCTACCTTTCTGTAACAGATGTTACCATGTATTCAGTCACAGGAAATACTTCAGAGTAACAACAGCTAAGAGCAGATGTGTATCCAATTACTGTTTTAGTCAGCTACGACAGAGAAACGGCACTAACGAAAAGTGGCCTTACCAGACTTAAAAATTTACTGCAGGAATCACCTAATTCTACTTGCTTACTTCTGCTCTTGAACACAGAACAGGCAAACTGCTGAAAGGAAAGAATTCCTGGGGTATGCATGTTGCTGAAGCCAGGGAGAAAATATGTTTTAAGATGTGTCAGAGCACAGACATAACAGCCACAGCATTGCATTTCCTTTTTTGTTCATTCAAGACAACACACAAGTCTGTAAAGGGAAAGCATCAGGAAGTTTCAGCAACATCTTACCCTAGATCTCCCCACTCCATTTTGTTTAGAGTTTAGAAATAGTAATACTTACTATTTAAACGATTGTGTCAAATTTAAAAAAAAAATATACAATTTTATTGTTATCTGTGTGCTTTTAAATCTCTTAGTCTCATGTCTCTCATTTTCAAACATGGCTCAGAAGAAAATTTCACTGTTTACTACATAAAACACAAAGGCATTTTTGCAATAGTAATTATTGTCTAGTGCAGCATTAAAACCTTATGATACAAAGATGCCCATTAACATCGGGCATGGTGGTTGGTTTGGGGTTTTTTCCAGAAAGTGGGGAGGGAAAGGAGAAAGAGGAGAATGATTACGGTTATTAAGTTCCTAATTACATGTAACTCAGTTTGACAGCATTATTCATGAGTTAAGGGAATTTAAGTATCAACATATGCCACTACAATCTTTATTAATATGCAAAGAAACCAAATTTAAAGGAGTAAAACTTCCGTTTTGTAGTCTTCAGTGAACAATTTCCTTCAGTGATGCTGCACATTCAAGTGCCATTAATTCAATGCAATCCCCAAGAATACAGCACACCTGAGAAAAATCAAGCAAAACAGACTGCTTTGTAAAACTAGTTGTTTGGCTAAAGGTAAATATTTAGAAAACAAAACCATTCCAGATCATCACAGATGATGCTGGAACCACTAATGAGTGTACTCAAACCTTGTGGAATCCACTCAAGCTTTACATTATTGATTTTTTTTCTAAATTTAGTGCAGCATTCTTTCAAATGAAACTGGAGGTTCCTCGAAATGTAAAAGGGGAAAGCAAACATCCACCACTGAAGATGACAACCTCCTTTCAACAGAAAACAGAGTAAAGAAGCTGAACCAATGAATTGTAAGTACTTTATACAGCTGAAATCAACAATAAAAGCTTTAACACATTAGTAAGTAACTACCCTAAGAAAGCTTCTAACACCAACATCAACATGTAAGCCAGCCCAGTTTTGCTGCTAGCAAGCTTTGATCTTGCTAATTCAACTATGTCAGCAAATGCTGCAATCACACCAAAATGCAGACCTAGCCTGCCATACAGTCAACTAAAGTAAGAAATGGTACTCTCACCATACAAGCTTATATTAACTAGTATTAGACAACTATAACTATCAAACTTGCATTTTTATTTCTTTTTTTTAGAATACAGAAAAAATTTTCCTGAGTCCACTAATTATCATCAGACTAAGACCTATTCAGTGAAATTGCTGATGTCCTGAAAGCTTCCCTTTGAGACCTGTGCCATGATGCTCACTGAGGGTGCTCACTGTTTCAAATACTTTAAATGGTACAGGGTATGATATAATCTTATTCAACACTCATTAGTTACCTATGAGTATATATCCTGCCTTTTTTATTTATAGGTATTAACTCACTGACTTTATTGAAGAGTTCAACAGACAGCATTGCATCCTGCTAAATTACTGGTTAAATCCTAAAATATGTTTGAAGGCTACTCTATTTCCTTACCTGTTTCACAGCCATTTCAACACCCATTTATGTATTACCAAATCCCCAACAGCCTAGAAGTAGCCTACATGCATACACGGGTATGCAAATACAAGACCTGAGGGTGAGGAATCTTAAGTTCAAGAGGAAAGGTGGTTTAACCAGGTATTTATTTAAGGAACCACAGCACTACACACAGAGGCCAGAATCTTATTGTGCTAGTCTCTAAACACTCAACATTTATGTACTTATTAGAGATGTACCAGATAAATTGCTATTATAGTTTTACTGAGGCAGAGTGACCTCTAATATCTTTGCTCTTCATTTGGAAATATATTACTTGCCAGTAAATTAGAATCTTATAGTGCTTAAGACTTCAACAAAAGCCAAGTAACTTTAACTATAACACATTTAGCTGTTCTGAAGCACCAATAAATAATCTCTGTACAGCACATTCTTGAAGCATTACCTCATATGGCCTAGCACAGAGAACTACAGAACCTTCCAACAGTCTGTGTGACAGCATTGTGAGTACCCAGTCCTACCCTCTTGAAACACTAAGACAGCCTAAAAATAGCCTGTGTGTATTACTTGAGGATGAGAAAACACAAATCACTCCGGCTTGCAAGGAGACCATCCTTATTCTTATCCATTCCTCAGTGGTCAGGCAGAGAGTACCAATAAACTCTCCCCAGAGAGGTGTGAAAAGGTAGTCTCCAGAAGAAGCCCCTCACCCTGGCCTTCACCTCACAAGACAAGCTACTGGTCTTAGCTCCAAGACTTAAAATTCCATGACATAAAATGATTCCAATCTCACCTCGAACTTATAAAATGCAATATCACTTCATTACTCCTTACCTGGCATGCACTAGTTCTGGCTTGCAATTTCAGGATTTCATAAAAATAAGCTCTTCTTGTAAGACATTATCACCACACTCACAGTATTTATCTCATGACTGTACCAATAAACTTAAGTGTCTCAGTCCATACTAAAGACTGCATCCTTTAAATAAATCCTAAATTTGAGAAATAGATGGTGGAAGGGCCTGTCTACATTGAAGAGACAGTCTCATCTTAGAATCTTTAGATTTAACATGATAAACCTAATTTAGGGACAAACATACACATAAACAACTGGCATTAAAAAACAAACAACATTACAGTGGCCTCTGCCTTAAGTTATAATGTTTGGTGCAGGCACCTTTTCATAAAATAATTGCCCAAGTCCACAATACATAAAGCTACATTTAAAGTTATTACCAGACAGGTTAGAGTTGACACCATGCACAAAGATCTTATCTAAGCCAAACTACTCATTAGAAAACATACTTGTGGGTTCTAGGGGTTACCAACTCGTTTTCAAAACCATCAAGAAACCCCAACAGCAAGCTTGCTTGGAAAACAGTTTCAGAAATTTACTTAAGGAGAAAATATTGCTGTGATGTTGTAAAATGCCTGAACAATTGACATTTGTATAATTTCAAGGTGCACTCAATGACACTGAATCACTTCAAAGAAGCTGTTCCACCAGTTCTTTAAGTAAACCTTCCATGAAATTACTGTTACAGCAAGCCCACTTTAAGCTACAAAAACAAAACAAATTTGACAGGCTGGTAGATGTACCAAGAGGGATAAAAGCACATGTAGAAGTTTCTCTTTTCTTAAAAACACCAAGATGTCCTTGAATCACAGATCAACACTTAACTTGAAAAAGTTTTCCTCGTCTTTGCATAAGGAACTGGAACCTAAAGTCTACTCAAGCTTTGAATACATTAAGCATATCAATTCTTCCCTCAAACTTGTTTTCATAGGTCTTAGCTGAGAAAAAGAGAGAAATACTGAAAATGGCTCTTTACAGACAACTTTTACCCATCTTGGACAGTGCTAGGTCATTCTCCCACTGCTGGAGGCCAGATCCACCCCATCCCACCACAAACGGTGCTTCCCTTCCTCATTCAGCTGTGCCCCACTTCAGGGAATTTGGGCGTTTCATCTTTACTCCATCTGTACATGTGTCAGATGCTCTGAACTCAATCTGTAAGATAACGAGGCACTACGCTGGGCTTGTCCTTAGGATATGCAGCAGCACACGAACAAAGTTAGCGAGCCGAGTCTCCTCAGCACCACTCTCGGCTCCGCCGTCCGCAGACCTGGAACCATCCCTACAGCCTTGGGCTGGGAGCGCTAAAACACCCCGACACCCGGGAGCAGAAGAGGAAGGGCTCGATTTCGGTTATTTCGGTGTTCAAGGAATACAGTGCGAGCCATTTCACGTGGGACCGAAGCGGAGCGGGGCGGGCTGGCAGGGGGTGCTCGGCGGGGGCAGCCCCGCGGGCCTGGCGGCGGCAGCGGCACCGCGCAGGTACCGCCGGGGAGGCACCGCCGCTGCCCCCGGACGCGCCCGGACCCCGGGCCCCCTCGGCGCCTCGGGCGGCCGCGAAGATGGCGGAGGGTCCGCGCCCCGCTGCCCCCCGCACTCACCTGTCAGACACGGCCGGGTCAGACACGGCGGCGCGGAGGGCAGGGCCGCGGGTGGCGCGGAGCAGGAGGAGGGGAGGATGAGGACGGTGAGGAGGAGGAGAAGGGCGGGAGGGCAGCAGCAGCGCGGCCAGCAGCAGCAACAGCACGATCCCCGACGCCGCTCGGGCAGGACACGCGCCTCCCCGGTGCGGAGCCCTCAAGCGACATCCGGCGGAAGCGGCGCGGCCCCCGCTCCGGGCCGCGATGGCGACGGGCAGGGCTGGGGGAGCCTCCCGGGATGGGAATGGCACCGGCCCGGGAGAGCCACCCGCTGGGGGAGCAGCCCGCGGGATCGGCAATGGAAGCGGGCAGGAGCTGCCCCGCCGCCGCCCCGCGGCTCATCCTTCTGCCCCAGGTCAGCCCGGGGTCAGCTCAGTGCTGGTGTTCAAACAGCGCAGTTGTGTTTCATCCCGACTGTCGCCTCTCGGGGGTAACGCTGTGTTACGCTCTACAACTCCCTGAAAGGAGGGTGTAGCCAGGCGGGGGTCGCTCTCTTCTCCCAGGCAACCAGCGACAGGGCAAGAGAGCACGGTATTAAGCTGCGCCAGGGGAGGTTCAGGTTGGATATTCGGAAGAATTTCTCTAGACATTGGAATGGGCTGCCCAGGGAGGTAGTGGAGTCACCGTCCCTGGAGGTGTTTAAGAAGAGGCTGGATGTGGCACTCAGTGTCATGGTCTAGTTGACAAGGTGGTGTTGGTTCATAGGTTGGACTTGATGATCTCAGCGGTCTTTTCCAACCTAGTTGATTCTGTGATTTACTGTTTACTGTTAACACTGTTTTAGTATATCCAGTAACACTGGGGGGTAAAACTTCCGTGAAACACCACTGGAATTCCATATTTTTTAATAGAGAATGGCTGGGAAATACTGCTTTTGGTCTTCACTGTGTCTGCAGACGGTACGACAGAAGCAGTGTATCAAAGCTAGCCATGATTTGCAAGTAGGCTGTTCGCTCTGAAGCCTACAACACATAATTGAAATGTGATTAATTCCTCTGCTGATTAACACTTAGAAAAAACCTTCACCTAAAATTCTTATTCAACGTAGCAGATAGTGAAAGTCAAAAGAGGCCTTTGCCTAATTATTTTTCCTCTTCCTGCAGATTATCTAGCTGCCTCAGAAGAGGTCTGTGAAAAGGCCAGAAGAACATGTGCCTCAGTGAGGGCTGGAAATATTAAATTTTCTTTTCATGTACTTCCCAGCTACAAGTCTGCCAGCAGTTCTTTTTTGTCTTCTTTTTCCTTTCTATCCACTTCTGTGCAGTCATGTCTTAATTAAAACTGTATTAAACACCGACAGAAATAGTGATTTACCTATTTACTAGCTTATTTTTCATTACTGGAGGTCATTCTCCAAGATAACCAGCCTAACTGGTTGAGCACTTCCCATAATTGTATCCTATTCGCTTCTTCAAAGCCACCAAAAGGGAGCAAAATGAATAGCTAAATGGCTTTAAGGAGTGGAAAAGAAGGGAGACTGAACAGGCAAAAGAAAAGGGACAAGAGGTAGAACAGAGTTGCCTGGAGGAAGCCTGAACACAGCCTGACCAAATGCCACCGTTTGATGCTTTGAATTCTTTCTCCAGATGGTGCAGTTGCAGTGGCTCAGCCATCTCAGCCAAGGCACAACTCAAGTCCTCAGCTGTTCAGTTCCTAACTAAATATTTTTCAAGCCTTATTATCCCTACTAAAATTACTTTGCCCTAATATAACACTACTGTACCATAACAGCTTTAGCTGTAACTGTGAAGGGAAAAACTGTCCAGTGAGAGCACAAGGACCCATGTTTGAGATTTCCCTGGGAAAACATTTGGCAAATTTTTTGTCCTCTGGAGCAGCTCTCTCTCTAGCAGCTGGGCATAATACAGAGATGACCATTTTTTTCCTGAAGAAATGTAAAATACTAAAATAAACAAAGACAGGGGTTTAAATAACTTTATCCTTGGCAGAGGGTGCTTCACCTGAAAATTAACAGGAAATCCCAAATAGCCTGGAAGTATCCTACATCTGTACAGATGCCTTTGCTTTTTCAATGAGAAAAGAACAAGGAGTGGCCTGTTGTCACTCCAGCTCTGCTACTGGTTTGGTTTTGTTGTGGCAGTGCAAGAGTAGCAGGCACTGTGTAATGTACAGGAGAAAGAGCAGAACAAAAGACTGCTTTTCACAAATTACCTGTTTTAAAAAAAGAGACAAAGATAGGAATACAGGAGCCTGGGGAAACGGGGGGTCAGTACCAGTCAGCATCTCTTCAACAGCAAAAAGCCTTTGTAATAAGTATTGTAATAAGTTGAGTGAGAAAAGTTAGGTTGTCCTGGACATCACCTTCCAGACCTACTTCTGAATAACAGCTGAATCTCCCAAATTAACATTTTCCAAAGCTGTAAAAGTAGCAGGAAAAAACAAAGCCTCCTATCCAGAGTTCAAACCAAAAGTAAGAAACACAAACAAACAAAAAGATTTAAGAGGTCAAGCATTACTTCTTCCTATAGGAATGCTTCTAATAACTCCTTCCTAAAAGAGCCATTTCCTATATCGTTATTCATTCACCTTATGCTGTACAAAAACATTTGGAAACTGTCCATCATAGCACTCTTTCCATCACACTTGAGATAGCAAACCTAAATGCAAATACAACATCCTACTTATATATTTAGCATACATGTATTACATTTTTACTACAAAGCCATCTGTCTTCTCTGGAGCAAGCTGAAGCCAACCCTATTCCCTGAACCAGGCCATTTAAGAGAGCAGATTCAAGTGAACAACAGCAGATTAGTTAAGAACGGGAAGTATTTACCTCCCATTTTAGATAAAATTCAGGTTGTTGTTTGCTCTCCACCTAAGTGGATCACTTAGACAAATATTTTCTGGAGAGCTATGACTCCGAGGCAGGAGCAGACTTCCGAGAGGAATTCTCCAGGGAGACGAGGAAAAAGGATAGCTCTATAGCTGAGATGGGTGAACTGGAAGTCTTAAATATCAGGGCAAGTGAACAGGAAGATGAAAAAGAAGAAGGTTGGACATGAAGTATGGGAAAAAGCCTTTAATATTTCTAGGCAAATCTGAAAAACGAGGACAAGCATGTTTCAGGAGTCTGTGCATTCTAGGCAGGGGTCAAATACCAGGTTTGTTCAGAATTTACTTCATCCTGTGGTTCACCATCTTCTTGTTTAACTTGCAGGAGAACTAAAATGTTCTCCTCCAGTTTGATGGAGGTTGCATTTCCCTTTATCTTCGTAGACAGCAAAAGTCTGTCACTGATTTGCAGCTGATTGGATTTTCAGGTGAAATTAAAGTCTTCCCAGTGGTGACAGGAAAGTTTTCCTCTTGTTTGTGGTGTTTGAAAATAGTCAGCAGACTTCAGGAGATGTGTAAATTAAGTCTCAAAGGCATTTATATGTCACTTCAGGCACTCTTCTGTTTATGCGCGGTGGAGTAAAAGTTCTGAGGTTTCAGTGAGGTGCACTACAGAAATTAGGATGCTTTATTTTCAACACAAAGAGCTTTGAAAGTACAGAGCAAGTCTGGAGGGGAGCGAGATGAAAGATGAGACAGGTGACATAAAACACCTGATCCTGAAAGTGTCTTCGGTTAAAGGCTTGGGAGGTCTCTCCCTTGTTTGTTTTGTGAAAATGTTTGGGTTTGTCTCTGTCATCCTTTGTGTCTCCTTCTTTGCTTCTCATTATCCAGGACTTGTCACTTGGTGCTCACCAGCCTTGCTGCAGTGAAGTGCTTTGTTTGTCTGGGCAAGACAGAAACTGTAGTTGTTTCTGACTGTCAGGTTCTAAAGTGCCTGTACAGAAGTTCTCAATAGCTATTACTAGGAAAATAAGAATCTCTTTTTTTTCTCCATTATCTATAAGGACTTTTTTTTTTATATTTCCCTCTGCTGTGTAGCCTGAACACCACTGTGTACACCTGCTCATTGGTGTCTGTCACACATCCATTTTTCCTCATGTACAGACCCACCTCTGCCTCTCAGGGTAGAAGTAACTATTCCAAAAGAGCTTCACTCAAAAGAAAGCTGCTTGTTAACTCTGTTGTCTCCCTATGAAATGCTGGTTTGTATGTCCATCTTAGTAGTTATATTTTTGATGGATTTGTGTAGCTTGTTTGGTTACATTAGGAAAATCATAGAAGAAAAAATTACAGATTTTTTTTAATCTGGAACAATCAAATGAGCAAGTAATTGATGTGGTAAAGGATATTCTCTTTATTTCTACAAAGCTCAGTCTCCAGTTACTGTTTTTTCATGCCAAACAGTGACTCAGCAATAAGTAATCTGTAAAGTAATGATAAGTAAAGTCAATAAAAAGTAATCTGTGTACATTCCAGTCCTTTGTGAGAGTATATATTTATGTTAATGTTCTTGTGATAACATTAGATTTGTAATATATTGATGAATAGCAAAATATTAAAATTAATACTAATGTTAATTCATACTAATGTTCTGATGTTATATTTTGTGTAGTTAAAGGAAAATGCAGCAGCTCGACCATTCTTACTTTTTTTTTTTTTACTTTTGATACTTGTCTGGTTTCAAGTGGCTTCCACTTAAACCACTTCCACACTCCTTTAATGAAGCTCTGCGCTGGGAAACACTGTAAGATACCACCCTTGTAAAATATTAACTGTCCATTTGAACATTTTGTGCTGATAATGGTATCTCTAAATGACAGGCCATCTGTCCTGTTCACAGGAAAAATCAAACCAGCCAGATGGAAATACTGGAACTTGAGCTGAGAGACAATCAGAAAGAGCCATGCCCCCAAGGCATGTGAAATGTCACTTCTAGGCCTTTTATGGAATCTAGTTATAAATCCAAATATGTGGACAGGCAATAAAGTAAAAGTCTTGTAGTAAAAGTCTTGCTGAGAAGGTACTCAGCTGTGGTGGTGTGAAGTTTCTAGAGGCTGCTATTGAAGTTTCTCTGCCTCTATCTGTGCATATCTATAAGTCCCCTATCTGACCAGTTCATCTTGACGTCTAGCCTACGCTCCATTCCTTCAAAGAAACTGAGTGTTTCTTTCTCTGCCCCTCAAGAACTCGATGAGTCAGGAAGTCTCAGACTAGCACAGGAACTGTTTTCCACAAGCTGTAGCTCTCAGTGCAGGAGGGGGGACAAGTGGCCTGTATTGCCCCACTCTGAGTGCCACAGGCTCTGAGCTGTATGACACACATGAATCTTTGGCTCAAGGGATGCTGCTATGGAGCAAAGAAAAGCATCCAAGACTAGATGTGCCAACACACCCTGTGACTCTACAGCCCCGTGCTTATGGCTGCTGCTTGAAACACTCCCAGAGCTGAACAGAAATTGAACAAACATCTCCACATCTGTAGGACCAGCACTTTGGAGTGGTCCTTTGGTTTTCATGGATGGGAAAAAAGGCAACAGGTAGGGCTCAATGTTAGAAATGGGTCAAGCTTTAGACACTGGAATGGGATGCCCAGGGAGGTCCCTGGAGGTGTTTAAGGGAAGACTGGACATAGCACTTGGTGCCATGGTCCGGTTGACCGGCAGGGTGATGTTGGGTCATAGGCTGGACTCGATGATCTCAGAGGTCTTTTCCTGCCTCTTTAGCCACCAGCGCGCTTGTAGCAAACGTGGGTAGAGACCTTCCCAAATCTTCGTTCGCGAAGCCTAGCCATGAATTCAGTGATCTCTGGTTACTAGGAGAAGCTGAAGGCTTCTCCCTGGTAATGGAGCCCAATCCCGATCCCCTTCTCATTCCCGTTCCCTATCCCGACCCCGGTCCCCCTGCGCCCGGGGTCGCCATACCTCAGAACCGCCCCTCCCGCCCTGCCGGGCACGGCCCGACGCGGCCGCCCCCCGCTTCCCATTGGCCGGCCCCGCCGCTACTTTCTCTCCTCCCTATTGGCCAGCGCCCCTGCCAGACCGTGCTGCGATTGGCTGCTCTCCCGCCGCCACTCCCCGCTGTCACTCGCTGCCACACGGCTCTGGCCCCCATGAACACTGTCCAATCCGCCCACCGCTCCGCAAGTGGGGGCGGACATCGGGCGATGTGGTGACGTCCCAGCGGCGAGCGGTGCCCGCCATTGGCCGAGGGCGGCGGGGCCGCGCCATGTGGCGCGCGCTGCGCGGGCCGGGCGCGGGGCCCCTGTGGAAGTTACCGCGGCGCGAGGGGACTGAGGGGCTCTGAGGTACCGCCGGGGCGGGCACGGAGGTGAGCGGGGACAGCGCGGAAACGGGGCTGCCAGAGGGGCAGCGGGGACCGAGGGCGTTGATCCTGCTCCTCTCCTCAGCCCTGGTGAGGCGCGTCTGGAGCGCTGTGTCCAGTTCTAGGCTCCTCAGTACCAAAGGGACGTGGAGCTGCTGGAGCGGGTCGGCGGAGGGCAGCGAGGGTGATGAAGGCGCTACAGCATCTCTCTCTTGCGAGGAAAGGCTGAGGGAGCTGGGCCTGTTCAGCCTCGAGAGGAGACGCCTGAGAGGGGACCTCATCAATGTGTATAAACGTCTGAAGGGGGGGTGCCTTTAGACCAGGCTCTTCTCCATGGTGCCGAGCAGTAGGACGAGGGGCAGCGGGCAGAAACTGATGCACAGGAAGACCATGAGGAGGAACTTCTTTACTGTGCGGTGACCGAGCTCTGGAACAGGTTGCCCGGAGAGGGTATGGAGTCTCCCTCACTGGAGATATCCCAGGACCGTTTGGACAAATCCTGTGCCATCTGCTCTGGGACGACCCCGCTTAGGCAGGGACCGGATTACCCGCCGTGGTCCCTTCCAGCCTGACCCATCTGTGGCTGAGCTGAGGGAGCACGCACGGCGGCAGAGGCTCGGAGCAGGGCGGGGGTTGCTTTTGAGGTGCCTTGGGCTGCGTGTCCTGGTCAGGGAAATCTCGTTCCTGAGCCCTTAGGGGTGTGCTGTGTGATTTGTGTCGTGGGCAGGAAATTTCAGGAACATAAAAGCATGTAAACCCCCCAAAATACAATTGGTGCACAGTTTACACCATGTCAGAAAACTGAGTCATTTGATTATTTCTCACAGTCTGCCCACAGCCTTGCAGATGTTGTTATTCCTGAATGACTACTCACTGCTTGTTTTCAGTAGGACCTGTGCTACCATCACCATGCCTGAAGTAAACACAGACAACCTGGATGAGCAGCAGGTGCAGCTCTTGGCAGAGATGTGCATCCTTATCGATGAAAATGACAAAAGGATTGGAGCAGATACCAAGAAAAACTGTCACTTGAATGAAAACATTGATAAAGGTACAGCTTACTTACCTTCTAACTGAACCATTAAGTTGACTGGATATTTTCAGAAGTATAGTCATGATTAAATTGAAGCCTTAATCTCAGGTGAGTGTTGGATCAAACCAGAGCAAGTGCTTCCCCACAGCTCCTCCTCCCCAGCGAACATCTAATGTTAAAATTCTGTGATATGAGGAACACTGAATTGGCGGCAGTTGCAAAGGAGAGAAATGTGTGATTGCAGATACAAGCTTTGTGTCTTTTGAATCACATTTTGAAGATGAAATAGTATTTTTTTCCTATTATAGACACCTGATTCTTTGTAGTTTTTTCTGAAGAATGATACTTGCTTCTTTGCTGAGTTCTTTACAAGTAGAGGCTTTGATTTTGAAGTAGTTCACACCGAGTTCTACTTCAAATACTGATGATAACAAGGGGTTTAACTGATTGTGAGTTTATTTGAGGTTGGTCACATTCATGAATCTCTCATAGAGACCTCCTTTTATGAAGCTGGGGGAAGCATCTTCCTGGAGAGTGAGGAATGATAAACTTGAAAGGTGAAGAAAACAGCAATTCTGCACTTATACTGTTTGTAAGGGAGCCTGTTTTCCTTGTGCCTTTTCAGTTCTTGAAATTCCATAGTTTTTTAGGAATTTTTGAATCATCCCTTTTTGATAGTAAATTTATGGATGCTGAGCCCTCCTTGGAAGCTTGCCCAAATGTGCATATTCAGAATTGTGAACTGAGTAGAGTAGAACTCTTCTGTTGCATTCTTAACACTTTTCTAATTTCATAGTGTTTTGCATAAGCTGACATAGAAACCCGAATAATAGCTCTGAGTTATCGAATCCTTGTTTTCTAACATGTTTTAATTTTAAATTGGGTTACCCAAAAATGAGGCCATTCTAAGCCTTTAAACTGTCTTCATATGTTTTTTTTCTCTTCTGTTAAGTAGCTCAGGATTTTTTTATTTTTTACTTTTAGGTTTACTGCACCGAGCTTTCAGTGTTTTCTTATTTAATACAGAAAATAAACTGTTGCTGCAGCAGAGGTCAAATGCAAAAATTACATTTCCAGGTTAGTAATGAAATGTATTTATCAAAATGTTTTATTGAAATCAATATTTAAAAAAAAATACGTCAATCTAATCCTGCAGTGTAATTCATTCTGAGGTTTTAGAATTTACTGCTTTGGAGAGGAGATACTTCCAATACTTTTAAGAGTTCAAGTTGTATTTATCTTGTGGATGAAGTAAGATAATGGGAACACTAGGGTATTGTTATTTATATTCTTGGGAAAGGATTGTTCCCTGACAGGTTTGATCCTGAGGATGCAAGGGCAGAGGGTGTGTTGTTTACCACTTCTGCTGCAAGATATATTTATTGGAGTTGAAGAAATGGCTCTGGTATCTGTGGAGAGTGTCCCATTCCACTGTAAAAGCTGATGTCAGAGCCCTGGGGCCTGGGAAATCTGTGGACCTTTGTCTGTGTATGTCCCAAAAAACACTTAGTTAACTATACAAGAAGTGTGATTTAACTACACAAGAAGTGAGACTGCGTGGCCAAACTATACAGTGCATGATTTTTGAAAACTCCTGAACTATTACTATCAAATGCAAATGGAGAGGCATAAAAATAAGAAGGGGAATGAAGGAAAAGTAGCTTACATGAGATGTGTCAGAGGGAGCACTAAGCTGTCTGTTGCAGAATTTTCAGTGGAAAACAAATTCAAGCATTTCCAACTTCAGGAGGAAAGACCTTTTTCTTCCTTCCAAGGGAATCTTTACTTTAGAGATTGATTGGTTAGCAGTGAAGGAAAAAATTAAAACCAAAATGCTTGAGTATGGTTTGTAGATATTCTAACTCTATTTTAGATGCTTTTGATCTTGATTTTTATAGACAAAAGGTTGAGACAGAGTATAGATGGGCTGTCATTTAAACACAGGTATAAACTTTGTATTTAATTCTGCTTACTGTCAGCTGGTCTTGAAGCTCTGGGAATATTTTCAATATTCAGTTGCATATAAACTCCCAAAAGTAAATTTTAATTAGCATTTGAGGGATAAACAAGGTCTTTATAAACTGGCTCTCTAAGTTGTCTTGGGGATAAGAATGCCTGTCTTCACATGCATCCATACTAACCCGCAAAGTAGTGCTTGGTGGAGGCAAATCCCAGTGCAAAATATATAAAGAAAAATAATAGGTGAAAATATCCTCCACCTTCTGTGACCCTTCTCTGGGAAAGCAAAACAAAGATGTGATGTGTTGAATAACTGGCCTCTGGGGGGTTTGGTTGTTGTGTTGTTTTTTTTCCTGATGCTTTATACATGTCAAAAATGTACTGATCCAAACTTCTTGCAGATTGTTTTACCAACACTTGTTGCAGCCACCCTCTAAGCCATCCACTAGAACTGGAAGAAAATAATGCCATCGGTGTTCGGAGAGCAGCACAGAGACGACTGAAAGCAGAGTTAGGAATTCCCATGGAGCAGGTAAAGGAAGGAGGGAATAACAGGAATTCTTGTCAACGTTTGCCAGTTTACAGACTAACTGTGTCTGGCAGGCAGGGTCAGCCTCAAACCTAAAAATGCACTTAGCTTTGGAGGTGTAGAGAACTGAGTGAACTTGAGTCTTCTATATTCCATACTCTCAAAAGCTTATCCCAGTAGGTTGTATTTTAGAGTATTCCACTGCTCAAACTGAATACGAGCCAAAGAGTAAACCACACTCTAATGAAGGATTGCATTGCTCCATGTCTGACTGGCTGCTGTTGGCACAGTGAGTGCTGTACGTGCTCACTACACCTGGTGCTCCTGGAGGGCATTGCTGCTGCCAGCACCTGTAGACAAGCCCCTCTGCAATCCCGAGCTTCCTGTGGGAATTCAGGTGGCCTGAGCACTCGGTATTTCTCCCAGAGCAGTCACACAGCCCACTTCTGGTACCTTCCTTTCTGGAGGCAGTTTGGGGGTGCACAGAGAGCAGGGTGCAGCTGACTGAATGATGCTCTGAGTTGAAATCTCTTTCCACATTAATTACACGTAAATTACATTTCTGCCATGGGACACAGCAGCAGCTCCCAGTGCTCCTGGGAAATATGGTGGTGAGGTGGTGCCCAGAATTCACCACCCAGTCTGCAATTCACAGGGATTCCCTGGAGGTCAGGGTTACACAGCTCTGACCTTGGCTTCAAGTAGTTGCCAAGCCCTTTTCTTGGGAGGTGAGGGGTAGGTGCAACTTTGTGCTCAGTAAGTGTGTGGTAAGGTCTGGTAAACATTACTTAAAATTTGCTGTGTAGGAGAAATACACTGAAAATACTACAGGGCAAGTCTGGCTAGAGAAATGCTGTGCCACTCATGCCATCAAAGTGCTTTAAAAGTTTTTTTCATAGTAACTTGTGAAGAAGTACATTGCAGTTGTACACTTGGGAGAAAATAACTTCTAAGGAACAGGATGATAGCTGATAATAGTATTGCAGTGCCCAGCAGGGCAATTGTTCTGGTCTGGCACCGCTTCTGAAAAGTGTTTTGGTTGTAGGTAACTCCAGAAGAAATCTCCTACCTGACACGAATTCACTACAAGGCCAAATCTGATGGGATCTGGGGAGAACATGAGATAGACTATATCTTATTTGTACAGAAGGATGTGACACTGAATCCTGACCCCAATGAGATCCAAAGCTACTGCTATGTGACACAGAAAGAACTGAAACAGCTCCTGGACAAAGCTGCCAAGAATGAAGTGAAGATCACTCCATGGTTTAAGCTCATAGCAGAGACCTTTCTGTTCAAGTGGTGGGATAACTTAAGTAACTTGAACAAATTTGTTGAGCATGAAAAAATATACCGAATGTAAATAGCTGGGGTAAAAGGTGCTGAAGGCCAGCAATGATGTGCTGTCTCTGACACTGTGGTAAATCATGACTTGGGTGCAGAGAATTGGTCTACCCTGGAGTATGCTTAGTATCTTGGTATAGATGTTGTTATAGCCAACGTTTTTAATTCTGCTTTCATCACCTCCTCTGCCCCCTCATCCTTGTTCTCTTGTGCAAATTACCTTGATCTAATGTAAAATGGGTATCAATGGCATGAAACCCCTGGGTTCCTCTTTCCCCATGGCCTGGTGAAAGATCCTCACCCTGTGTGTGCCCTGCACACCTGGGGAGGGAGCCTGGCTCAGCTGGGAGGGCTGGTACGTTCCCACTGAACACGAGTATGCCTTAAATGATTACACAGGAATTTGGTTCTGCACTGGTGTTGGGAAGACAAATTGCCTGAAGAAAAAACAATTAGTGCAAAGTAATCAGGATTATTTTAATTGCAGAAAGCAAATTCTTCAGCTACCATACTCTATAATTAACCAAACACATAAAAGCTTAAGTAATTGGATTGTCAGGGTGGAGTGAGTTTCACTTTGGAGTGTTGAGTTGTGTGTCAAAGCTTTAGATAACAAACAGTGGGTGGTCTGGTTGGAGTTTTCACCCTGACACCCTTTTCTGGTTATTTGAAGTCTGAGTACTGGACATCTCTTACATAACAAAAAGGGTTAATTATGCCAAATGTAAATGGTACCTGTCTAATACAGGAAGTAGCCTGTCTTAGGAGATGGAATATGCACTAAATGGCTCTTCTCCATCTTCCAGAAAACAAAGTCATCTTGAAAAATTTTTTTTTTCCTGAAACATCTCCTGTAATAGTCATTCCCAGACTACTCAAACACATTGAACTCCAAAATTCAAGACTGACAATTTGTGGGCTTACACTGAGTCTTGCAGTACAGTTAGTTAGAAATTGTACTGGAGCTAATCCTTTTTGATCTTGCAGTCAATGGCTAGTAACAAGAGTAAAATGGAAGCTGTTTTTCAATAAGACAAATACTCAAGTCTCTCAATTTGAATTAGATTTTGGGTTTTTTTTTTTCTCTAAAAAAGCTTAATTGTGATTTCTTCTGTTATCACACTACTCAGACTAGATTTCTTAAGCCAACTTTTCCTAGAGGTGTCTTAATGAAATAGGATGTTTGTCATTCCACTTCTCATTGCATGGAAAACACGTTTGTAACTGGTTGTGTCTGGTTTAAGGGTGAAATTAACTTTTTCCAGTGGTCAAGGTTTCTCTTTCTTATCCCAATTGTTACTGCAACACTGAAGCTTCTCCGCACCAGCATCTCCAGTGGTTCAACACTTAGAGGTTTTAGAACCAATATTGTTGTATATTGGCCAGAACTGATGTATTGTCCTGAAGTAAATAATAGTGAGTGAAGGAACAATGATGCGATGTAGCAGCTCCCTCCACTTCACTGCAATCAACTGCATTGCCCAGCTGTAGGTAATTACAGTACTTTTCAAATACTTCAAATACTTTTTAAATCTTTATCTTAAAGATTATGATTAAAATACCTAACCTAAAACCTTGGACTGTTATTTTCTTTTCAGACATGAAGCCACATGAGAATAATCTCTGTCATCACTACACTATAAACACCATCCTGCCCCTTACACACCACTGAAGCAGCACAATGTGGGCAGCAGGGCACAGATGTACTAGAACAAAGTTCTGCTTTTCTAGCTCAAAGGGCCAGCTTGGAGCAAAAGCTGGCAAAGCATATCTAGAAGTGGAAATACTGTGCATAAGGCAGGTGAAAGAAAAGTTTTGCCAAACAGTTCCTCAACATCCCTTAGAAGTTCTGTTATCAAAGCTTTTGTCGACAATGAACGTCTTTGCAGAATTACAATGTGTTTTAATACCAAAATTATTACACAAGGTAGATGAGGGAAACAATATGGATTTACACACAAAGCTCCAGTATGCTAAAGCTGACATCTGAACACTCTTCTTACTTATTGTATTTAAAAATAATAAATAAATTTAAGGGTTTCCCCCCTTACTTTTTATGGGTGTTAGTTTTCAACATGCATTTTAAGTGTACTGCTCAGGCAACACATTTAGAATGCATAATTTTACTAACCTCTGGGTAACTATTGACCAAATAGGGACAAAAAGGAAATATTTCACATTTGACAATATCTTTTGCCTTGAACAGATACTGAATTTTTGTCTATCAGCTCCTGAAGAGAAATTGTCTTCCTAAGCAGAGGGTGACAGCAGCATAACTCACATGCACTCAGGACCAAAAGTCAGTCTGACCCTCATTCTCTACATATCTGAAATGTTAATATTATACTGAGAAATTAACAGTTTTAAGGTGTAACCTTCCCTGCCCATGCTATAATTACAGATGGCAGGTCAGTACTAAAACTGCAATTTCTCCTCCAGTTTCAGTCACAATTAAGCTTAGTAAACTGGCAGCATTTCTCCCCTGCATTCAAAACTGGTTCAGTGCTCCAACACCAACCTTGTGCAGTCCTTGTTAAGTCCCATATTACTTCCCCACCAATTTCAGCCTTCACCTGCAACATAAACTCATCACATTCTCTACATTCAAGAATCACTTGCATACAGAAACCTAAACCTTAGTGAAGCTGGGCATTTTTAATTTTGATAGTATTTTAACAGGTAGTTCACATTTTTAGGTTTAACTTCACTCTAAATTAGTTTTATGTAGAAATCTAAATGCTTTACTGATACATGAAAGTCAGGAATAAGAAAATGACACAAAGTAACTTTTATGTCTGTTCAGAAATGGGTTTCTGCCACTGGTATTGAGAAATTTCTCGTGGTATTGCTTAAAAGAACTGCAAGATCAAGGTATTAGAACTTTCAGCTTGAATTATCTTAACCACTAACACAAACTACACGCTTCTTGAACACTTTCTATTAGAAGGAAGACAGGACTAGAAATTAGTTTTAATAAACTTAGTTTTTAATTTTGACTCACAAGACTGCTTATCTTCTCTGTGTTTTACCAGATTTTCTCTTTCCAGCCAGCAGATGTTTTGGCTTCAAGTTAAATATGTGTCTGTCTGCCTCTCCTTTCCGGCCCAGGCGATTCATCTTCTTCTGAGCTTTCTTTGCCATGGTCTTGACCTTCTTCACCATCTATTTAAAAACAAACAAACAAACATGCAGAGTAACTTCCTCAGTAACTTGGGTAACAAGCTTTACCTTTCAAAAACCCACTAAGCTGGACGGTTTTAACAAGGACATTCACACCCAATACATGCCACCGTGTGCAACTCTGGAGCAGTATCACTGCAGGTGGCACTAACCCTCCTTAGCAGAACTTTTTCCAGTACACTAACATAGGATCATGTTACCCCTGGAACTCCTCACTCACTAGAGGTGGAACTCCACAGTTTGTAGAATTCTTCCCTCAGACTTGGATTTAGAGACAAAAATTTAAGATGTTCTCCCTTGGTCTGTATTGTTACATGTTACTTTTAAGAGGGAACTTGAACATTTAAGAGTTCAAATGCAAAGATGCTGAAGCTGCAAAGAAACCCAACATGAACTCTGGACAAACACAACCAGCCTGCTCTGAAGTTCCCAGCAGCTGGTTTAAGCACCATAGAGGTAAATAACAAACCTTTTCATCACGAAGTCCAGACACATCCCGGGGTGTGCGGGAGCAGCTGCGGCTCCGCGCCACGGATGTGGGGGTTTCAGACTCATCACGTTTACGTTTCCTTGTGGTGCTACGGGACCTTCTCACATAATGTGCCTGAAAGTCAAAGCATCACTTTAGTCATTAAAACCAGAAACAATCAGCTCAGACATGCTCCACTCCTAATCAGAGGAAAAATAGGACATGTACTGCTGTGATAAATTATATTGGTTATTTCATAGCAGCGTAAAGATATTGTCAACTGTTGGTCAGTGACTCCCTGTCCTCAGTAACACTCAAATTTCAATGAATATTAACTTTTTTCCTCCACAATTACTAACTACAGTTTTCTGGGTTTTGTGAGTAGACTGATAAGTAATCCATAAAAAGACACAAATTAATGGATAGCAATACTGAAGTAATTTTGCAACAGCAAAAAAGCAATGAAGAAACCTACCCTGATTAGTGTCCTGTGTACAGGGCAAAGCCCTAAGAATTTCAGACATGAAGACTTATCATGCTATAGCATAAGTATTAAACTCCTTCTCACTGAGATCATTCCTACATCAAATGGATGTCAGCTCTGAGAACAGTAAGTGCTTGCTTCAGACAGTGTTGACATTCCTTGTTTCCTAACTCCTTGTTTAGCTAAAGAATTTGAGGTCTCAAGATCTAGAGAGCCATAATACTGCTGGATTTGCTGCACAAAATGGATTTTTTTTTTAATTTCAGTTAAAATGAAATGTCTCCTGAAGGCAAATCTATGTTTGAAGTACTTTAGCTTTAGTTACTTATCTAAAGATGCCAGCTGCATTACTGCCCAGAGAATGAGTGAAAGGTAAAAAGATAACAATGACAGGTCAGGCTTACTATTTCTGGCAGTCTCATCCAACAAAGCAGACTTGAAAATTAAGAAGTATGTTTAACCAAAACCATTCTTGAATCCTACATACATTCCAAGAAAGCAGTGCACATATATATGTGATTCTTGCTAAATGTCAGTTTAGTTTTTCAGCTTACCCAACCTGTTTTGATCACATTACTCAAAAAATTCCAGTACCAACTGCCTCATCTGAGGTTCCTAGTTTGTCCTTACCAGATCCCCCCCTCTCTTGTGCCAGCTGTAATACGCATTTAAATTTAAATCTCTTTTTGATAAAGATTGTGTTTAATTAGCAAAAACTTACATCATCTTTATTAGTCATGTCAAGTCCAAGATCAGTCATTTCTTTCTCTAGCACCTTCCTCTGGACCTGCAAAAAGACAGTTATGAAAACGTATTTCTTTCAGAAAAGAATGGTTCCACCTTATCTTTTGTCTCAATATACAAGCCCATTCTATTCACTATATATTTTTTCCTTTGTCACATCCCACAAGCAGATAATTGAAGTCCTACCTTCACATTTCATTTTTTTGCAACTTAATTCTCTTCACCCATAAATCCTGCTTCACAGACTGCAAGGGCCCAGAATTTTCTAAATACCTTATAAATAGTTTGCCTTTTTTGAAAGGCAAAGAGAGGTATTTCGGTCAGAAATGTTTCCTTTTCTCCCAAAAGGCACACACTTTGGAGAAAGTAAGAGATACTGGGAACAACATCAGCTAGATTCATTTTCTCAAAATGTCTGGTTATGAGCTTAGTAATTTGCAATCGTCCTGGACTGGTCACAAGAGATTCTGCTCTCAGAAAGAGTGATACCCGGCTTCCAAAAAGAAACATCATCTTCTCAAGCACTGGGAGGGCCTCAGAAAAAATTTTACGTGATTGTGATTTTAAGTAATTATCTAATTCTTCTAACTATTTGAATTTAAAACAGCCAACCAACAAGAACAACAATAAAAATATACAAACACCCCAATTCAACAAACTGAACTGTGTTGTTCAAAAACTTTTTTTGCGATATATGTAGAATTTTACAAAAGAAACACTTATGTGACACAAAAGTAAAAGGGCTACTATCCCTCATGTGGTATGGCCTCCACAGCTAAGTAGTTTCCAGGGAGGACAGAGGGAAGCAAGCAGCAAGTGAGAGGGCCAAGCATGGAAAAAAAGCCATCATTTCCACTAACTGGTACTGTTCCAGGTTTTCATGACGTTATTACACAGCAGCAAGATTTTGTTACAGAACATGTTCTATACTCACCTTTTTAGCTGTTCTAGGCATCCTTGGACCATGAACATCTTTTTCCTTTGACTGCAGGATTTTCAGTTTCTTCTTTTCTCGGATCTTCTTTGCCAATCGTCGGATTTCCATCATTTCTTCATCTTCACTCTCTGGCTCGCTGTCATATTCTCCAGCAGCTTCTCTCAGCTCTTCCTCTTTCTCCAGTTCTTCCAGTTTCTTAGATTTTGAAAAGGTGAAATGGAAATCAGATCCTTACAATCCTTAACACTACATTTCTCCATGGCCCAAGGCCATGACACGCAGGTCCTTCCAAGAAGGGACAACATTACCTGATAATGAATGACCCCTCCAGCCACAATTAATGCAGCCGTGAACCTCTGGGCACATTACTGTGCACACTTTCTCCATCACATCACCTTAGAGTTTGGCTGCATTTGTCTGACTGCCCTGAAGCTGCCCAGTGCATGAGAGCAGCTTTACTATCCTGTGAACTCTGCCAGCTGTACCATTTCTGGAAACACTCTGAAAAACCCTTCTCTTTTGACATTCAGCAGAGACTGGAACACCAGTTCAGAGGAACCCAACTGCACAACTGGCAGGCTCCCTGGGCTGCACTCACTACTCCTCCTTAACAGCCAGCAAGAAATCCAAGCAGTGCTTGTTATTAAATCAAAACGTTATAAATTGAGAATTCAGTCCATTTCCTTTAACATCATACTCCAGTAGACATAAATTTGATTGATGGCCTTCATATTATTAATAAGACATAAATTTTGATAGCTACATTTCTTCTGGCTGCAGTCAAAGAATGAAGAAATACAACTTCTCATGCAAACCTCATATTTTAGGATGGAAAAGATAAGATCACCATCATTCTGACAAGGTAAAGCAATTTTCCATGCTGAAATTCTGTCCTTGATCATTCAAAAAATAGTATCTTCTCTCATGGCAAATGCAGACAAAAAGGAACATGTTCTTATGATATATTGTTTTTAATCTGCAAATAGTAACTTACACTAAACAAATGGAGATAAAGAGGCAAGAAAAGTGTAAAACAACTAATGGAAAACTCACTTTCATTATTTCTGGATCAATGTAGTCAAGTATATTATGACCTTCCCATATCTCTGGTATCTTATCATACTTCTCAGATGCATTCATTAAGTCCCAGTATTCTTAAAAACACAAGACAAGTTAATAAAGAGACAAAATTAATTTCAAAGAATGTTTAGTGACAGAAAATAACCCTCAGAACACAACTGGGGAAAAAAAAAAGCACCATATCCCCTAAGGGGCAAGAATTTGGCAGCATCTCTGACATATTCACAAATACTTCTGATCTCCATCCCACCACCAAATACTGTTCAATAATAGCATGATCCACTGCCAAGCCATAATAGGCAACAAATACCCAGCTGAAACACAATCAGGCAGTCTCTCTCATACTGATACTTTCTTAACAGAGACAGCATCAAAAATTAATGACAATGGAAGGGAAATGAGAATGGAAGGGAAAAATCACTTGAATCATCAGACCAGTCATTTTATGTCTGTGAGTCTAAAATGGGGAACGACTGAGTGACACTATGAAACAAGAAACAGTCACGGAAGATCAACAGTTCTGGAACAGAAGGATAATATGCAGTAAAATGAAGGCATGGGTATTTAACTGAAAGGAGTCAGGTTTAGGTATTTCCCCTTTAAGACTGAAATAGCCAAACTTTACTGCTTAATAATAATACCAATTCTTATGTAATACTTACTCTGAAGATCCAAAATATAATCATCTCCCATTTCCAGTTCAATATCTCTCTCCTGCAAAGACAGACATGGCTTTATATACCACCTAATCTAGAATCTAGAGGCTAATATAGCAAATCTAAAAATCCATCTGCCAACTTCCTAATTAAGAGATGCCACTTACCAACTTCCTCTTGGGAGTGTCCACTTCCATGCGTTTCTTACGTGCTACTACTCCCTCGGGTATAAAAGGCAGCCGCTCCTGGAATTAATCCACCCCAATAAAAAAAGGGAAAAGAACTTTGAATCATTTTTTTAAATACCGCTACAAATCACTGGCTGCATTGTAATGTATTTCTGAAGAATATAAAACCCCAAGGTGACTCTCCCCCTGGAAAGGAACTTAAAGATAATAAATATGAACATTTCACCACATGAATCTGTTCGCATATTGAGAGATTTCCTATCCTACCTAAGAGTACTGGGAAAAACATTAAATAGTGTAAACATGTAGCCTACCTTGTTATCTCTTTTGGTTGGCATGGCCAAGTGTAATCTATTCAATACTTCATTCACTTTATTTCCTTTCATTTTAGTATCAACACGATGGGCCAGCAGTCTGTCACAGGCCTGAAAGTGCACATGGCAACATTAGGAATGAAGCCTTCCAGATACAACAAATGACACCACAAGCTTTCAATCCCAAATATCCAGCTTCACATCTATTTTTTTAGCAATGATCTGACAATAAGAGAAAGCAAGAGGACTCAGAAAACCCTCTTTTTTTTTTTAATTATTATTTGTATTAAACATTGTTTTCCATTTTCACCCAAGTCCACTGGAGCTCAACCAGCTATGAAGGAAAACATTTTTAAAGTTTATCACTATAATGCTGCTCACTATTAATTTAACTGAGATTAAATTAATACAAGTGAGGCAAATGTTAGCTGTTCATTTGGAATGAAACTGAGAGAAAAGAGACCTACCTCTGTTTTAACTTGAATTACACCTTCTTCAGTTAGAGTACTTGTCTCTATTACAGAAAATCCTTCTGCTTCAAAAGCTTCAAAAATTTTCTAAAATACAAAAATTTTCCCAAATAATGACATTCTGTGCATTTCTTAACATACTAATGCATTAAGAACAGAAATCTTAATCCAGTATTAATACATGCACCAAACATGTTGCTATTTTATTAGGTCTCTAAAAGGGTGACAGAAAGTTTACAACTACAGCTCTATTTAATCTCTTTCTTATTTTATAAGCAAATAACTACTTTCTAAAAAGCACCTACAGACGACCCACAAGGGCAGAAAAAAACAGTGAAACACAAATCCTATGTCTGCTATAACCTGTTAATACAAAAGAATTAGCCCTGCAGGACCTTCTACTGTGACTGTTTAAGCAACATCTCTCAGTCTAGTGCTGACTGTCTCCAAACTCTCACTGAAATGATAACTGAACAAGGCTGTTGTCTAACTTCCAACCACAGCACTAATTGAAAGTTCTCACAGTGTCAGAGATTCCTGAGACAACTAAGGACCTGCTGTTTGGTATTTATGATATTCAAGCAAGGATCTGCATTAGACAGGAGTAAAGAAAAATGGGGTCAAGACCTGGAAAGCTGCTTTCCATTGCACTATTAAAACAGTTTGATAAAGAAATGATCATATAAAAGTTTTGGCCCAGTAGAAATGATAACCACCCACAACACTTGAACACGGTATTTTTGTAAATGTCAGAAGACAGGGAGAAAGGTGGGAGAAGTATCCTAACCTGACTCTCTTCAGGAAGTTCTGCAATCCTCTTCACATCACATTTGTTTGCAACAATTATAAGCGGCTGATAAAAATGAGAAAAAAAAAATTGTAACTCAAGTTACCATACTATAAAACCCTGGGGTTCATTAATAATATGAACCAAACTCACCTTGTTAGCAAACAATGGCTTAATGTTCCTGAAGAGCTCCACCTGCTCCTCCAGGCTGTGCCCACACTGCTCAGACACATCCATCACGTACAGCACAGCAGCCCGCAGGTGTGCCAGGGCAGTGATGGCCTGCATCTCAATGGTGTTCCTGTCCTCCAGGGGATGATCCAAAATACCAGGAGTATCTACTACCTAAAATCAGCATCATTAAGTCAGGTGTTATTACAGGATAACTGACTGACTATTTTAGAACTTGTGCTGGATTTTCCATCAGTATTGTCTTTTTTAAGACAGCAATGTTTTTTCCTTTCAGTCACAAATGACTAAACTCGGCCAAGCTGAGAACGTGAAAATGGAGAAATGGGAGAACAAGGTTTCAGCATAACAACACTGCAAGTACTGAAGAGGCAGGGAAAGCACTGCCCCAGCCTGGCCCAGAATTAGACAGTGACAAAAAGTGAGCAGTCTTTAGTCAATAATTCCATTTCCCTTCTTCCCTCAAATTGAAAACACACCCATACGTGTACATTTTTATAACAGATTGTGACTACTGCCCTCATTTGGCACACTGTACCTTGCACAGCAGCTCTCAGACACAGCACATCTCACCAAGACACAAAAACACAACTCCCATTACAAGATGGCAGGTCAGATTATAAACAATTCATTCTTTCAAGGAAATGCAAAATAGTAACAGTTCTTACCTGCCAACGCAGATACCTATAATCCATATGTCCCACAAAGAGAGATTTCGTGGTAAAGGCATAAGGCTGCACTTCTACATCTGCTCTTGTCACCTTAAAACAAGATTTAGTCACACACATTTATTTAAAATTTCCTGAAGTTCCAAGTAGTATATCATAATTATAAAGCACTTCCTTTGCTACAGAAAAAAAAAAACTAAAAAAGGACTAAAAAATGGTTATTCTACTTCTTTGCAAGCATTTTTTCTATCAGAAAATATGCTTATGGGATACACACTATTTTGGAAAAGATAGGGATTTTTAAGGGTGAAATCTATCATAATTTTCCATTTATCCCTTCAGGAATTTCATTCAACCTCTACTCAGACACTTGAATTTGCTACCGCTCAGGTCAGACACTACCACAGTGACACCAAATTCTTTAAATGCTACCTTATTTTAAATAAATGGCACCTCAGTATTATTTTTGAGAAAACCAATCACATACCTTATTTATAAAGCTGGATTTCCCAACATTCGGGTAGCCACACAACAGAAGAGTTCGTGTATTGGGGTCAATGGTTGGCAAACGAGACAAATGTTGTCGCACTAAAATGTTAAAAGATGTTTTTAAATATCTATGGTAATTTAAGTTTTACTGAACTGGAATAAAAATACATATGCTGAGTTGTTTAAATACAAATTAATAACTTTCCTGATATTATGATATGATCATTTATGAAAACGCAGAGTAGTCTGCAGGCTACACAAGTATCTATGTACAATAAAAATAAAATTTCAGAAATATTTAAAAAATTAAGAGTTATAATATTATATATTATAGCTAGAATGATCACAGCAAATCAGGCAACATAACCTGAAGGATTAGTAGGTCTGAAGTAAGGGATTATGTCTGCAAAATGTTTAGCACTATTTTTTTAAGATATGTTAGTGAAAAGAATGGTAAATAAAAGCATGGCTGTGACTTTTAGGCAAAGAAAAAAGTTTTATAACTTTTTTGGTTAGCAATACCATAAAATTTAAAGAATATCCAAAGAGAAAACTATTTTCTTAAAAAATAAATTCTTAAGTATTTGGGGATTTTGAAACTGTTTCTGTGTTTCCTGTGTCTATATTCTGCACTAAACACATTCTTTTAACTTCGATTAAGCATAATAAACTTTATATCCAACTCACACGTCTTTTTTGTAGCCTATATGTAAGACAAACCTTGTTCCAAGTATTCCAGGCTTTGTTTCTGCCTTTTGATGATGGTGCACATCCGTCCCAGGGCTGCACGTTTGAGCTGTTTGCAGCGGTAAAGAGAGTCCCCGTATTTCATCAGCCGCACGTAGTCCTTGGCAACACTGGGGACAAGAAGTAGAAATTTAGCCAACGACCAACCACGCAGGTACAAAGTCAGAGAAACCACTGTCTCTTACTTGTCAATCAGATTCTTGGCAATATTAATCTGTCCCAAAGCCAGCTTGTAGTGATCTTTGTCATACAGAACGTTCATCAAATCTGCATAAAAGGGATGAATATCCTAAAACAAAAGCAAAATATTAAATTAAGCCTTGTATTTTCCTTCTTTAAGATGACTACTTCTTGGACACTATATAAGTTCTTTTTTTTTTTTCTCTCCAGTACAGCAACACAAACGACACTAAAAGCAAACCAGTTTTCATTACTATATTATGTAAGAAAAATAATCTGCTTGGTCACTAAATGCATAAATCTTCATCACTTTGAATTTCTTGTGAAACAAATCTTGCACTTACTCATAGGGAATTTCCATTCAATCTTCTGCTTTGAAAATACTTCATATTACAACTTGAAGGCTTTTTTTAAGTAAGAAATTGCAAGAAGCTTACAGACATAGTCTCTAAAAGGAAATTCATACTATACTGGAAACACAGCAACACTATTCATTCCTCATTTTTTTGGAGTGCTACATTAAATTCTGTGCACGACTAGATAAAAAGGTTTAATACCCAAATAAATCCTTTAGCTTTCCAAGGAATCAGCATCTCTGGTTCAAACCCTTTAAACAAAGTATTTCAGCTGCTTATGTATTTACTTGCAGAATTTTCAGCATGTGATGTTAAAAAAAAATCCAGAAGATATTTCTGGGAATTCTGCAGTAATACTCACTGGGTATGAAAACATAAAGAAAAAATATGGTTGCAGGCCAACAATTTAAGCATAAGCAGAAAACTGCCTATAAAAAAAGTCCCACTGGACACGTGGATCCAGTTGCAGTTGTTGGGAAGTTAATAGTATGTGCACCTTGTCAGAGCATGTTTGCAACAATGTTCATGTTGTCAAAGTAACTTCTGAACACCTGAAGATGGGAAGCAAATATTAGGGTATTTCTTACTTCCTGCACCTATTTTTTAAGAAAGACTAACCATAAGCACAATTTACATATGCATACACAAAAAAGAAATAAGCAGACACAACATATTTAAAAAACCCCACATACTTTCTCTTCATTCAACAGCAGTTTCTGGCAAACATATTTGACCAGCTCAAAGCCTGTAAAACTTTTAATGACCATCCATGGGCATAGACTTCTCTTCTCAGTAGGAACACAGTATTTTTGCAGAACAAACTTGCCTGCAACTCCTCCCAGTAAAACCTACTGGGAACCAGTCAAAATCATCTACGTGGTGAATCAACAAGATGCTGCTCAGGCCAAAATAAATTCAAATAAAAGCAATACAATGCTAAAGTATTCCTAATGCTGCACAAGCACAGTTACTTTATGATGAAGCAACAAAACACTTACATCTAACTTGGGGAAATCTGTTAAGATCTGTGTGAGCCTGTCGTGGTAATTTTGTTGAGTATATTTGACTTTTCGCATATAAAAATGCCGAATCCGATGGATTTGATAATGTTTATGAATCACAGTGGGCGTCTTCCGCTGGGTCTTTGACAACGTCAAATCTATGAAGTCCTGCAATTAAGGAAAGGTGATTAATCACACGAATTGCCGGGTTCTTGTAAAGCCATCGATTTTATTCTGGTGGAGGAGCGCACTGACCAGCTGAGCACGCCCACGGTTTGACAGGTGTGTTTCAGGGCAGGTTCCCACCTTGCGACAAGCAATTTCTACATTCCCTGTCGGGTTCCCCTTTCAATCAACCGCGGGCTGCCCCCCGTCCACGCCAAGCCCCTTGCTTAAACCAGTGCTTGAGCCCCTCGATCCAGCAGAGGGGTGTATTCTGAAAGAACACGCTGCGGCGAGGCTCGGTGTGACACAGGTTTGGAAAACAGGAGGGATTTTCGTGAGGGCCACCCCGACACCGCGCGGGGCTGAGGAGAAGCGCTGCCCCGGGATCCCCGCTCAGGATCTCATCTGACAGAACCCCCCCCGCTGTACTGGTACGGGCCGCCGCCGGGCCCAGCAGCGCCAAGCCCAGGGCGAGTCCAATGGCTCCCCGCGGGAGGGAGGGGGAGGCGAAGGCCCGAGGCACGCCGGCACCGCGGCTGGGCGGGGAGGGCAGCCGCGGCGCTCGGGAGTCGCCGGGCGGGACGGGTGGTGCGAAGGGGCCGGGGAAGGGCTGGGGAAGGGGAGGGTACAGGAGGGGAGCGCGGCCGTACCTTGGCAGACGGGACCACCGTGATCTTCTTGAAGTTGTACAGCGCCATTGCGGCCGCCGCTGCCGCGCCACGCGCCGGAAAGGGAGCGCGGACGGGGCTCTCGCGAGAGGAGGGAAGGGAAGGGAGGGGAGCGAGGAAGGAAGGGGAGGGAGAGGGGAGGTGCTCGGGGGAAAGGAGGGGCTTTCCCCGAGAAACACCTGACCGAGAGGAGGGTTCGGGAATGGCTCCCGGGTGTGGTTTAGGGCAGGTGTGGCTCGTGCCCCGTAGGGCCGAGAAGGCCAAGTACACCTTCATCCAGCTCAGTGATGTGTAAAGGTTGATTCCCTTTAGGACCGCAAATGAGCGGAGAATAAGGAAAGAACCCCCAAAACCTTATCAGGACCGAGGGTCCCCCAGCTCATCTCCTCCCCAGGTTGTCACAGTTCCGTGTCCCCCAAGTGCCACCCACCACACGGGTCAGCAGGAGCAGCTCTGGGTCACCCAGGGTCACTGCCTGCAGCTGTGGGACTCGTCGTGGGATGCCTGGAAAAGCATTTTGGGATTGTGCAAGAGTCACAGACTCAGGTTGGAAAAACCCTCTTGAGATCATCAAGTCCAACCTATGACTGAACACCACCATGTCAGATAGACATGGCATTGCACATCCAGTCTTTTCTTAAATGCCTTCAGGGCCGGTGACTCCACCACCTCCCTGGGCAGCCCATTCCAATGTCTGAGCACCCTTTCTGTAGAGAAATTCTTTCTAATGTCCAATCTAAACCTCCTCTGTCACAGGTTGAGGCTTTGTCCTCTTGTCTTGTTGCTGGTTGCCTGGGAGAAGTGACCAACCCCCACCTGGCTACAACCTCCTTTCAGGGAGCTGCAGTGAGCAATAATGTCTCACCTGAGCCTCCTTTCTCCAGGCTAAACAACCCTGGACTTGTGCTCCAGACCCTTCACCAGCTTCCTTGCCCATGTCTGGACACACTCCAGCACCTCAGTGTCTTCTTGAAGAATATATCTTAAAGAATGTCTTGAAGGACATACAGGATGTTAAGAGAAAGGACCAAAGCTGGGAGGAGGGAGGGATTAAGATGGAGCAGGGAGGAAAAACTATGGGAAAATGGAGAGAAAAGGGGATAAAATAGGCCAGTAGCACTTTGTGGTCTGACCATGGCTTGCACACCCTGTTGCCACAGTTACTCTTACTAAACTCTGTTTCTGACCATTTTCCTGGTTGAAGGGACTCTCCATTCTGCTCATATGAGTATGAAGCCAAGTGCTTGCCACAGGAAAAGAAGCAAAGATCCACAGTGACCATGTTTCTGTGGTGCCAGGAACTGGAGGGACTGAGGTACATGCATGCTACATGTCAGTGTACATATATATATGTACATACATATATCATACATATGTACACACTCAACAGGCTGAGAAAGTTGGGGCTGTTCAGCCTGGAGAAGGGAAGGTTGCATGAAAACCTCACAGCAACCTTGCAGTCTCTAAAGAGGGTCTAAATGAAACCAGAGAGGGACTCTTCATCACAAACTGCAGTGACAGGACAAGGAGTAAGTGGTACAAACTGGAAAAAAGGGAAATTTAGGTTAGATATACAGAAGAAATTCTTCACTCTGAGGGTGGTGGAGACACTGGAACAGGTTGCCCAGAGAAGCTGTGGCTGCCCCATCCCTGGTAGTCTTCAAAACCAGGTCAGGATGGGGCTTGGAGCAATGTGGTCTAGTGGGAGGCCTCCCTGTCCATGGCAGGGGGCTTGGAATGAGATGATCTTTAAGGTCCTTTCCAAGCCAAATCACTCTGTATGTGTGTGTATGTGCAGTTGGGAGACCATGGGCTCCAGGGTCCAGCTACTGGCTGATCTAAGTGCCAAGGGTCTGTGTGGGTGGGCACAGGCACATCTGTACTGTGTGTGTATCCCCACTGGGGTGTGCACTCAGTCCTTCCAACTGGGCCTGGGGCCATGGGGCTGCAGCAGCCTCACCTCCATCAGGCTACTGGATTCCTAACCCCAAACACACACACTTTTACTTCTCTCTTTATTTATTTACTTTTTTCTTTCTTTCTTTCTTTCTTTTACATAGTAACTTTCAGTGACTTGTCTTATACTAAATTGTAAATCCTTCCAGATAAAAGCCAAACATGACGGAATTCTGTAGCAGTTTATGAACTTGACTATACCCTGTGCTCTGGGTTTTTTTGTGTATCTTCAGCAACCATGAGATCCAGAGACCTAAAAAACCTGAATGTAGGTACCTCCTGCAGTCTGCATGTCTATCCTGCTTTTCTACTTGACACTATTAGAAAGCTGACATGCACATCAGTTTAAAATAAGTTAGAAATTACTTGATACACTTTGGGAGGCAAATTAGATTAAAAATTAGGAATTACCTTGGCTTCCATGCTGGTTTTTTTTTCCTCTTTCTACATAAAGCATGACATTTTCCTCTTGAGAGAATTTAGTCATGTATTAAATCTGTCACTGCACATTTTTCTACAGTACTAGAAATTTAAATGCATAACTCCTTCTGCATTTCCTTTATTTCACCACGCTCCCAATTTTGCTGAAATGCTCCAAACAGCTGTCCAATGCAGTGGAAATTTGTAAGGTATTTGAAAAGTAAGAATTCATTTAATCAGCAAGCCAGTAGCTAATCCTTTCCAGCAATTAATTTCAGTAATGACTGTGTGAGCACTATTCAATAATAAACATACTGTCAGAGCCATCCCTGTTTCCACAGTCTCTTGGTGGGGCTGCAGCTGCCCTGTTATGAAGGGACGTGCAAACTTCATAAAAGTTTTGATGTGACCACTTCAGTCTGCCTTCTTGAAGTGTTCTTGAGCAGTGAGATTTGACTTCACACTTCATTTATATCATGTTTTGCCTGCAAAAACATTGTTTTATAGAGTAGAAGGAGCTTTTCTTTAAGTGTATCCCCACATCTCCCCAGTTTCTGGAAAGATCCTTCCAGGAGCTGGCCTGGGGCACTGCCCAATAGCTGGGACCAGCATCCTCAGCCCCAGAAGCATCTGTCACTTTAGATGTGAACCTTTGAGGCCCAACTATCCAGGAGCAGGCCCTGGGGCCTGGGCTCTCACACTGCCTGTACCTTACTACTTTCTTAATAAGTTTTCAAGAGAACTAGTTCCAAAACAAAATTTGGGTACTGTCCTGGGTATTGTGTCCTCTGGAGACTTATTCTAGGAGTCAGGAGAAGTAAGGCCATGTCAAGTTCCATTTCTTTTGGTTTGGGCACTTCATTATCCCAGCTGGCTTTCTGCACTCAGACATCCTCATTCATATTTGTGATAAACTTCAGGCACGTCACACTTTTTCTCCATTTAACATTTAAAACACCACTCCAGTAGACTATAATTCATATAATTTTGAAATTAAATGACACAAAATTATTCTTGTACCTTACACAAGAGCAACTAATGACACCAAGAGGTTCAGGTTGGACATCAGGAAGAATTTCTTCACTGAAAGGGTGAAGAATGGACTGCCCAGGGAGATGGTGGAAACAGTGTTTCTGGAGGTGTACAAGAAGCAACTGGATATGGCACTTAGTGCTAAGGTCTAGTTGATAAGGTGGTGATCAGTCAAAGGTTGGACTCAGTGATCTTGGAGGTCTTTACCAACCTTTGTGATTCTATGTTTTTATGATTCTATGTGCCGTGCCAATCGTCCAGAGGGGAATTTGGAAAAATGTGCACCAGAATGGAGGTGGCCCAGGGAGCCATCCAAGCATTCCTCTGTAAGAAATGCTTCTGCAGGACACATGCAAGAATTTGTATTAAGCCTAGATATAGCATTGGCTCAATAACCGTAGTTTCTCTAAAGTTTTAGCTGAAAATTCCCAAACTAGCCTCAGATTTGGGGTATCAGTTCTAAATCATAGAATGGTTTGGGTTGGAATGGACCTTAAAGATCATCTAGTTCCAATCCCCTTTCCACAGGCAGGGACACCTGCCCCTAGACCAGGTTGCTCAGAGCCCCATCTGGCCTGGCCTTGAACATTTCCAGGGATGAGGCATCCACAGCTTCTCTGAGCAGCCTGTTCCAGGGCCTCACCACCTTCACAGTGAAGAATTTCTTTCATATATCTGACCTAAATTTCCCCCCTTTCAATTTGAACCCATTACTCTTTTTCCTATCACTATAGTTCCTGGTGAGGAGTCCCTGGCTTCTCGTAGGTCCCCTGCAGATATGGGAAGGTGCTATGAGGTCTCCACAAAAAATCTGAATCTGATTTGTGCAAGAGTTGATGGTGTTTGACATACTTAGTAAACTGTGTATTTTAGTTAGACAAAATAGTTGCCACCAGTCCCACAAAATGAAAAGACCTGCTCATGTTGGATTCTTCTATCTGTAAGGACATTCATTCTGTATAATCTCATCCAAATTCATCTAAAGTCTAAATCAAGATTGTCTGCCATTGTAACAATCTGCTGTTGTAAAGCTGCTTTCACTGGAAGTCCTTATGTGCTCATGTTTTTAAGCTGATTTATGAAGCAAACGCTGCACACAAGGAACCTTGCCCAGGAGAAAAGCTCAGCCTCTGGTTTCCATAACAGAAAATGCTTTTGAGGGGAGTGATTTGATAACCTGTTGGTCTGGCAGCAATATTCAATGCATCTCACCTTTTGATTTCAGCAGCTTAAGTCCAACTAACCAGCTGGTCAGAAAACAGTATTTCTGAAAGTAATTTTTCTTCAGTTTGGTTTCTTGGGTTTGAAAAGCTGCTCCATGTCAGTAGCCACGTTGCAGAAAAATAGTCAGTCCTATTCTGGTCATCACAATGAAGAGACACGGTCCAGAACAGACCTGGCAGCTTCCCTAATCTCTTGCTCTATAGGTTGGATAGAAAAGGCCAGGACCAAGGGACACTGGTAGATGGCAGGCACAGAAACTACTGCTTCTTCTCTAGAAAATCCTCCAGGCTTCAGCAGACAACATCGATCTCTGAACTGCCAACCCAGCAGCATCACATTAAATACAGGAAATAAAGCTATAAACAGGCAGTAGTGCTTACACTTATCTACAGTATCTGAAATATCAAGAGCATGATTTAATTTGGAAATGGTGCCACTTCATATCAGCACACAAGAGGTGCAGAACACACAAAGACGAAGTTCCAAAATTGAATTATTAAGTATCAGACTTGCTAAATTTTCATTACAAAGGGCATGCATGGTGATAGATCAAAGAACTGCGGGGAGTGACAATACTGCTCTGGAGGAGTAATGCCTTCTAATATGTCTCAGTAACACAGCTGAGACACGCTTAGGAACACACTCAGGAATGCAATATGTGCATGGTAATAGTTTTAGTTACTGTGTAACTCCAGGAAAGCTTTGAAGTTGCTTAAGGAAGTACAATAAAGGCACACTGTGTTCTTTCCCAGCTGCTCTTCTGTGTGGTTGTTGGGGAAGGAGACATCTGTACCAAAATGGAGATCATAGAATCATAGAATCAGCTGGGTTGGAAAGTCCTTCTGTTCCATGATTTGCCATCACAGCATTATAGAAATTGGTGATGGCAAGTGGAGAATTTGTTCTGTGTCTGGCAGCAGTCCCTGCTGGAGCCCCTCCAATAAGGGGGTGGCCTTACTGAAGGAGCCCCTCATCAGGATAAGTAGGGGCACATCCGTGCTGCTGGGTCAGGTCAGAGGCACGTGGGCAGGAAAGGCTCATGAACTGCCTTCTCCTGTGTCCTGTCCTCTGCAGGCATTCAGCCAAGAACACAGGCTGGGAGAGTCCCCTAAAAGCCTTAAAGAGCCAAGTGGAGCTTCTGGAGCATCTTGCCTCACCCTCCCTTCCCCAGGGAGTCCCCAGGAGTCAAACTGAAAGAGAGGTGAGCCTAGCAGATAGTTACTGACATTTGCCACACTGTACATTCCTGATATTAAAAAAAAATCCCCTGGAACATTCTGAAGTCTGGTGATTATTCTGGTCAGGAAAGAGTTGCTTTGTTAATCTTTCTGAATATGGACACAGTCTTAGAGCTGGCAGACTTTTGTCATGCTTTAAGGAATAGGTAATTCTTCTGCAAAAATAGTGCCTCATGTCAGCCCTGTCAATGCTCTAGCCCCGACACAGTGGCACCAGTAGGTCACAATTTCAAAAGGAGCCGCATCCAGGCTTCCTTTACTGGAAGAAGGTGCTCACCACATGAGGTACAATGCAGCATGCCCTGGGCAGCTCTCCAAGACACCTGAAGGGCATGGTAGACTATTGCATAGCTCGTTGGTCCAAGAGAGGTTTTTTTTGTGTTCCATTAGCTCACTTTCTTATTTTTAATTATCGCCCTAATTTTAAATTACTTTACATCCTAGGTTGCTGACCCATTCATGACTCACTGTAGCTCCACGGAAAATGGAGCATTGGCAGAGACCGCACTGAGACTGCTCGTGATCAGAGGCTCTTGACAGAGAGGCCCAAGGTGTGGATTCATGGGCACTAATGTTTAAACTGCACTCACAGAGGGCTGATCACTGCTGTGAGCCTTCCCTGGATAGTGGCAGGAGGAATCAGCCTAGGAACATTTCCATAAGAGAGGGAGAGAAGGAAAAGAAGACAAAAGGGAATAAAAAGGAACAAACAATAACAGCAGTGTTGGGAAGTAACACAGAATTGTACCATATTAAGATTTTATTTAATTATGATTTTTATTTTTTTTGTTTAAGACTTAAAAGTCTTTGAGATCCAGAAGTGTAAATATCAGAAGGATTCAAGATTACTGACTGGAAAGCCCTTCAAGGGCAGAAGCAGGATGTGCTCACAATAGATATTCATGTCCTACTTTTTTCAAACTTCACATGCTTGGAAATGATTTCAAGTGTTCCTAGATGTTTGCACTTGACAACATCTGCAGGTGTCATTTTTGCTGGCACATATAATTGCAGGCACATTTTATTGTACTTAGATGCCTATTTTGTTTTATCTGGCAAATGAGCAGCTTGACATCTAAATGCACCTGCAATCAGCTATGACATAAACTCCATCTACAGATGTATTTTTGACATAAAATTGGAAATTAAATTGATGTCCTTTCCAAAAGTAGTGCCTTCATCCTCACATTGCTACACTGAAGATGGCAGGTTTCAGGTTTTATAATAATACTAAATCTTTGTCAGTGTGTAGTTAAAATGTATTAGCAATGATGTTTTAAAAATATCACCCTGATATTGCAAAATGCATTGAAACAGTGAAGGAGCTGCACGATAAAACAATATTTGATGAAGATGGCAGCTGGGAAAGCTCTGGTATGGTGCGGGCTCAGCAGATGGGGCTTTAGAGTCCCAGAGTAGTCATGCTGCCAAAAGCAACACTGTGCAGTTCTCCAGGTAGTTTCAGAGAAGATTTATGGCATTCTGCAGGATCTTTTGGTTGCAGTGTAAGGCACAGTAGTAATATTTTTCCCAAGTACTGGATTTTGAGCTACTGATATTGCTACAATTTGCCCGAACAACTCACTCTTTACGGACCTAAATTCTGTGGGTGGCCCCAGGATCTCGTGTGCCTGGAACCTCATTTGTCTGGGTAGCAACTGCTGGTTATCCAAGCACTGGAACAGTCAGTTGTGTTCCCTGGTGCAGATCCCACCAAAGGATCTGCCAGCACCACTGTGTTTTGGCCCTGCAAGTCACTCTACTACGTCAGGCCACCAGTGGTCTGATGATCAACTTCAGCTGACCTAAAGAGCATGAAAAGGCTGGTTGAGGGCTGGTTTTTTGGCCAGCTAGAAATAGTTCTGCAGTTCCCTATCCTTGCAGCCACAAAGGTATGAGAAAAGATGGAACATTTCTCCTGAGATAAAACAAAGACTCTCTTGGATGAGCTTGGACTCTCTTGGACTCTCTTGGATGAGCTTACCCTCTTCTGAACACAAGGCCACCAAACAAGTCTACATTCCACAATTTTAATTTTTGTATTCTTTTTACTTTCTGGTCACTAACCTCCCCCTCTCACAGCCCTTCAGCTGCCAGTCTCTCCACCCATCACAAACCCTTTCTTTTCACATCTTTCAGTCCTGCCTATACAGATCCATACGTCATTCACACCAGTATTGTCCTTGTCAATCACATGAATGCTGACTGGCATTCTTTCTGAAGAAAAACTAAAAATACCTGCTAATTACATGGCTGTATAACCTCTCATTGTTTTAAGAATTAATTTCTTTTTAATTTTTTTAAACCTTTCATTGATTCTTGCTCAATGAGAATGTTCTCACAGAATTTTTTCTTAGCCATTAAATCAGCAAAACTCCCTGAGACATAAATTTGATTTGGTACTGAGCATTTTGGGTTTTCCTTTGCTGCCACTTCTCCTGTATTAGCATGTGGCATACAAACACACTGTACTGTGAAAAGATGCCATTTGTATCACAGTGGGATGAAGGAAAGAAAAAACCCCTCCTTACCACTTTCTGACTGGATTTTTATAAGGTCACCTTGTCACTGTGCTGATAGAGAACCTTTCAGCAGCACTTTAATGTCTTCACAGGTTCTTTAAATAATAGTGGGCTAAATCCAGGAGTTTGATAGCAAACTACAATGGTGACTGATTTAATGTGTATAATTTACTATATAATCTCATACCTGCTATGAATCATTGCTACTAAGGTAGTGTCAGAAACACAGGAGTTGTGAACTTAAAGGGACCTGCGTATTTTTCCTGGGTGGATTTACTACCACATCATCTGTGAAGAATTACTAAGACTGCCCTTTATCTTATTGTCCCTATACATGCATATATACATACATACACACATGTATACATGTATATATGTAATATATACATATGGAGGGTATATGTATGTGTACACTTTCCTTCATAAATATTTAATATGTTTGATATGTTTTATAATAAATAACATATAAAAATATACATAGTTTTATAATGACAAAACAGTCCTTGTCTTTAGAATTTATTTCTCACATTTTTTGGGAATTATCATTTAACACATGGTCTACTGGACTATTATTGATAGTTGAAATTTGTGTGGTACAAGATAAGAAGTTAAAGCCACAAAGAAATATCAGAAAAAGGAGGTTATGAACAATTGATCTATAATACTTGATAATACATAGAATACTTATATAGCACTTTTCATTTTACCATCTTTTAAAAAAAACTAATTTATTAATCTTTGCAATATTCCTACACAGTAAATGCTCCAATAATTCTCAAACAATAGCACATATCCAGACAGCTGGACAGGAGATACAACAGAGGGCTCTAGAGACAAGGTGATTGTGGATGGAGCTGCAGGGGATGCATAGCAGTGCTGCTGTTTGCCTGTGCTCTGACCCAGAGCATGAGCTCCCATAGAGGACAGTGTTCAAACAGAACAGTAATTAGTGTTCAACTACTCCTGTTTTCAGTGTATTAACACTAAGGATTGGGAAGAATCCTGTGCATGTGATGTGCAGAGAAGTGCTCCTGCAACATCCAGTCAGTGGCATTTTGTTGGAAATGAGACAACTGATGTGCAAGTTACTGATACAGAGGACTCTCCTCTGGAGTCTGTAGTTGAGTGCTGTGCTACCCATCCCAGACCTGCTGCTCTGTGAGCAAGGTTACACAGCCTGGGTTATCATCTGCTCCCAGTTCATTTCCTGCAAGCTCTCTCCTCAGACCATCTCCAGTGGTTTTCCACATGCCTTGCCCTCCATACTCCAAGCACAAGGTCCTTCTCCCCCTGTCATTCCCCAGCTTCAGCTGCGTGAGAGGCAGAAGGTGCTGTTGCTCCTTCTGAGCTCCATGGGTGCTGGTGTGCAGGCAGCTGGCAGGCCAAGCTCAATGGGGAGGTGTTGAGCTTTTGGTGCACGAGCAGAACTTCCCTCCTTCTCTCACTGGCTGCTTTTTGTTACTTGTAGAAAATTGGTTTCTGTAGGAGTAGAGCCCTCTGGCGAGTTCACTTTAAGCTCATCAACAGATCTCATTCATTTTAGGGTCTGGAAGAGACAGACAGGCAGCAGTATGGTTGCAAAGACCTACTGTCTTTTTGAAATTGGGCTAAAAAGTGGGAATATGGGTTCAGCTTCACTGCCTCTCTCTGCCTCAGAGGCCACTTTGTACTCCTCAGCAGCAGAAGGACCATCCCACCAGCTGCAAACATTGCACGCTCGAGCCAGGTACACCCACCACACCAGGAAAGGTGCAGTAGGTGGATTTGTGACAGTCAGAGGAAAGGCATCTTCAAACACTCAAGGTGACAAGAAGGAACTTGAGGCCTCATCTACACTGTCCTTCAAGAGCAGTCTCGAGCCCTCATGTGAAGCCACTTTCTCTGACCTACTCCATGTATTCTCAGGATATGGGGTTACAATTAGGGCAAAACCCGTCAAGATACACAAAAGGTAAAAGGTGGGCTTTGGAGTGGGCATGTAGCCAAATTACCTGCGTACATCCAGGCTTTGGAGCACCACAGTGGGTTCAGCTGCTTTCTGGGCAGCTGCTTTCTGCTCCAGTACAGTGCTTTTTCAGACCTCCCAAAGAGACAGCCAGGCTATAATGATATAAGTTAACCTCTAATGTGAGCAAAAATATGTGCCAGATAACCAAGAGTTAGTTGACATCTTCCTTAACCATAACAGTTAGCAGGTGACCCAAAAGCTAGTGGGATCATAATTAATAAGGTCAGCTCCCATGAGTGATGAGGTGATCAAGAAAACTAAGGCTCACCTGAACAGCAGGCACCGTAAAAAATTTAAAGGCAAGGTCATATATCTATAAAGCAAAAATGTAGGTCAGAGTTATAGATTGGTACCTAGAAAAGAATGATTTAGAAAATAATTGTGAAGGTCTGATGAGTCACTAAGAGCACATAGGCTCCCAGTGTGTTGCAAGAGTCAAACAGCAAACTGTGAGGTATAAACAAAGTAATTTCCACTGAAAGCAACAGTACTGATTGAAGGATTGGCTCCTCACTTCTCATTTCCATTTCTTAAAACAATGTAGGCAAGTGTGAAAAAAGTTCAGGAAAAGTCTTTAATAGTTATTTGAGACCTGGATAATTTTTTCCAATGAGAAACTGAAGGAACTCAACCTCAACAAAGAGGAAATCTTATAAATACCTGTACAAAGAGACAATTGGCAGTAGAAAACTCTAAGTTAATAGGGAAAAGGCTAGAAGCTGATAGTGTCAAATTCACACTAAAAGTAGAGCTCATTAGGGATGTGTAATTAGAGATTTCTAGGTGGGGAATTCTCTCCAAATGTAACATATAATGAGTAACTTTTCATGAGACATGGTTTATCTCGGGAAGAAGCTGCAAGCCCAAGGAAGTTCTTACCTGATGAAACTGTATGGTCTGTGCTAATGCAGGACACCAGAGCAGATCATTGCAGTGCCTTGCTGGGGCATTTCCATCTCATGCAGTGTCAACTTGCCAGATTTTCTGAACTGCACATATACCATTTCACATCCAGTCTTACTCCAAAGAGGAATAAGTTGTCTCCTGGGCAGGAAAACTCAGACATAGACTAGAAAGCATAAAAATCCCATCCTTGGAGTTGACCTTTCCTATCTACTATATGCCATCTAAAGCAAGCCTCATTGTGTCCCATACATCTCCCTAATCCCATACACACTATGGCATTATCTACATGCTTCACATTCAGAGTTACACTGCAAAATGCCACATCTGGCTGACTGGGAAGCAGCTGTGCCTGTGGTCAACATCTACAAAGATCATGCTTGCACCCACAGCTTCTTTGGCAAGAAGATTTGCCAGCAGCAATATGATGAAATAGCAGACATATAAAGCACAGACAGCTTTTTGCAACTGAGCAGTGCTGATTTGCATTAAAGATGTTGGAAGCTGTATGGAAAGACAGACATGGCAAGTTCAGAAATCAGTCCTTGGCTGCAGCCAGAAATGCCAGCTTTTGTGACAAAGTGCACATAGTGCTTGGGAGACCATGTTGGCACCTCACATGGTCTGCAACCTTTTGCAGAGTGCTGCAGGCCAGCGCCTGACAAATGACAGACATCTGCCATTTCAGATTCTTCATTTAAAAAGGCAGCTGGAGAGAGAAAGACAGAGAGGGAGAGGAAGATAGGCAAGCCCTATCTTCCTCCTCCCCACCATCCTTCAAAGCAGACTTGGAGAGATCAGCTAAGAGCACATGCCCAGCTCATGGGGCGGAAGCATCCTCTTGATGAGGTTGGGAGAGGACTGTTTTGCATGTGTAAAAATGTGCTTTGGGCCATCCATCATCAATGATGTGGGTGCAATCCCTAGGTACGTTCCCTGGCACTGTTAAGTGCACTGGCACAGGTATACCCAACGTGTGTCACTCACAGGCCTCGGGAACCCAACGACATGACCACAGCCAGGTCCACACATGTTCCAGCACATGGCCCTCTGTCAATATGGGCACAGCCAAGGGATTTCTCCTGTCAGCCCAGGTCCTGGGTAAGTGCACAGGTGGAAACCAGGACACCAGCTTTAATTCCCCAAATACTAAAGGCTTTGGATTTGGTTACCTGGGAAATGCCCTGCTATGTGCAAGTGGAAGTACTGTGCAAGGAAGGCATTGCTGATGAACTGAGCTGTCCAATGGACTTGGACAGGAGGGTTCACTACCCTGTATCCAACTCCTCAGAGTTACCAGAGCCAGATGTAACTGGATGCTTCAGTGTTTCTTCCTTTCCCCCTCAAACCAGGGAGTGGGCAGGGTAGGACCCCTCTTTGTGTCAGCCAGCATGGAAAAATCCACTTGGGAAAATCAGGCTCTCTCGCTAACCTGGAGAAGTTCATTTATTTGCCTGCACTCTTCCCTACCCTGCAGGGAAGCTGCTGGGCAGGAGATGGTTTCCGTGCTTGCCAGTACTGAGCTCAGCTTGGCTGGGCCCTCTGCTGCTGCAGGGTGCAAGTAAACACAGCTCAGAGCTGAGCTCCCCAGAGCTGGTGGCTGTACCCAGGGTTAGGTGCCTGCTGGTGTGTCTGGGGACATAAATACAGTAACACTACCTGAGGAAATTGCAGGCCATAAACCCCCCTCGAGTTCGTGATGGATCAGACTGTGTTCCCGAGGTCTGAAGGGATCTGATATGTCACATCAGCAGCGGTCCCCATGGCAGCCAGTCCTGGTCCTGTCCCCAAGGGATGAGGGAGCCTGTTGTGTAACAATACATAGAATGGGCTCTGGAGAGGTGCTGTAGCAAACTGTATGCAATTTAATTTTCTTTCAAATAAAGGCACTTTAGAATTGCGCAAGTGCAGAGGAAACGTCTGATGTTAATTCTTTCTTTGTATCATCAGAATTGAAAAAGGAAATTAAGCTTTGCTAGCAAATAACTGAAATACAGTGAAGATTATTATATGTCAAATTACAACTTGCAGTAATCCTTCATCTCCACATTATGAATTCATAAAAGCAACTGAAGTATGCTTTTAATTATTAACTACCACATAATGGAGTAGGCAATACTATATACTAGAGGTTTTGGGGGTTATTTTTTTCTATATGGGAGATCTCAATTCAAATTCTTGCTACAAATTAAAGCAAATTCTCAAATTTTGGTCTCACCTTTTTCTATTCAGACAGTAAAAGCCCAATTAAAATGAGTTACTCCAGGAACGACTATGGCAGTGCTGATGTTGTCAATTTTCAAATGCAGATCAACAGATCCATGTGAAGGGGTCTTGCACAATGCATGCATATGAATGTCAGCAACACCACATCTCTCATCCAGAAAAAAATAAAAGGAATTCTTATGACATCATTCATCTTCCCTGTCAAGTGACCCACAATGCCTAAATAAATGGATATTTCATAACACGTATTTGTGACTAGCAATCAGAAACAGCTGGAGTGACAAGCACAATATTTTCCAGTCAACAACACTGGATTCTAGTGCCTTTTTATTTTAAATTCTTTACTGGTTGAATACATCCCCTGCTTAGTTACCTCTAACTGAGATGGATACTGGATGGGTATAACTATCAGTTAAGCTAAGGTGCATATTATGACACACTGGATTAGTCTAAAGGAATCTGGGAGTGAATGGAAATTATGCTTTCATGCTCCAAGGACCTCCTGCATCACAGGGAGTACCTACACCATCTTATCCCAGCTTATCCCAGCTTGGCTGTGGTCCTGGAGTGTGGAGCAACTCCCTGAGCACACACTGTGAGCAGGCACAGTCCTCCACCCCCTAGAGCCAGTCCCTTGCCCCACACAGTGAAAGGCTGGGTAAACCCTGCATCAGGTGTGAGTGGTGTATCTGGTCATTTCTATAGTGGAGAAGACAGAAATATTCATTTTCCTGACTGGTTTTTTGTAGGTAAAATCCAGTTTGACTGTTTTGGATCAGTGGTGCTGTGGTGCTCAGTGTCTTTTGAGACGTTACAGCAGTGGAAAGGTAGAGATTGACTCTGTGTCAAGTAAAAAATGGGGAATGGAGCAAGAGTAACCCACCTTGCCCTCACACCACCAGCAACTTCAACTGCTGGGATTAACCATCTGGAGGCAGAGGACCAATATCTAACAAGTACATCTCCTTTAAAAAAGGAGCTGTAATCAGTCCGTATCCTTTTTTGTGAGCCCAAGTTTAGGAAGCCAGCCAGGGTACTTCAGCCTCAGCACTGAAAACCAGCAGCCCACAGAACTGCCTCTGCAGGGAACACAAGTCTGGCTCTTCTGCTGGGAAACCACAGGGTGAAAATGCAACTCAGTGTAAGAACTGAGAAGGAAATGCAGCCAAAGGGCAGTAAGCAAAAATAGTTACTTGACACTTTAGGTCTCATGTTTTACACTGAAAGACAAGTTTCTGGACTGTAGGTGTGTGCAGACAGAATGAGATCAGATGTAATGGACCTTGAATGGAATTCTCTAAGTACACACAGCCTGTGCCAGAAGACTGTCTTCAGTAGAAACAAAATGGTGACAGAACAACCTATGCTCATAACTAGATGATCTTCAGAAATATCATACTAGTGTCCTCACAGGAATGTCACAGATTCTAGAGGTTAACCAGCACCACTTGCTTTGCTTTTTGCACACTAGGAATATATTTTAGGAGGACATTGCCTTAAGCTGCCCTACCCCTTAGCCCTTACAAAACCAGCACGGTTACATGCTAAGTTCTCAAGATTTAGGTAAAACATAAATCAAAAGTAACTCACAGAGTTAAGGTGAAATACCAGTTCTACGGAATTCAAGGGCTGTGTCCACTACTAGAATCACTGAACCATAGAATTTAAGAATATGCTGAGTAGGAAGGGACCCATCAGGATCATCGAGTCCAACTCCTGGCTCTGCTCAGGACACCCCAAGAATCACACCATGTGCCTGAGAGTATGGTCCAAATGCTTCTTGAACTCTGTCAGTCTTGGTGCAGTGACCAGTCTGTATATCCACATATGTGATTAGGGGCTCCTGAAGTCTCTGGTAATAATAAATAAACAAATATACTGATTTCAGCTGACTTCAGCAGAGGAAGTTTACTTGACCTATATACATTCATGCATTCACAAATATATTGACATATATGAGACATCAATACAATTTTTCTAGGAGTTGCCCTGAACAAAAAATATTTTCAATGACAAAGCTAGTCCCTATATGTAAACTCTGCTTCTGTGGTAAAGGGGAATTAAATATCTGTTTTAAAGTCTGGCATTAGAGATGGAAGAGGGACAGGGAAGAGCTACTTTGTCACCCTCAGGCACCCAAGGGAAGTTCTCACTGCATGTGTATTAGAGCTTTGTCAGGTACAGTGTAAGTGGTCCACAGAAAACTCTCCCATGCATACCCAATGTTCCTTCACAGTCCTACTGCTCTCACTGAAAGAAAACCTTCCTGGAAATCACCTTGTTACTTTCCTCTGCTTTGTCCTACCTCTGACACACCTCACAGTAGAAACTTCATCATGTCATTCATTTTTGCCAATACACTCCTAAGAGTACAGTACCAGCCAAGGGTACTGTGGTTCACAGGGATCTCTGGCTATGGGTCTGTCCCTTTCAGAGAACAGATGCCCAGCTAGCTCCAGGTGCTTCCCTTTTCTTCCCTTTGTGGAGACCAGGACTTGGTTTGGGAAAGAAATGGAGTTTACTGGCTGGGCTTAGCACAGCTGTGAATTATCTCTGCTGTTTCTGAGGAAGGTGTCTGAGTACACTAAATTCTGTATTAAATTTCCAGAGAACTGACACATCTCAAGGGCACAAGTGTGAATCCCTCCAGTAATTTTCACTGTAGTTTATCAAAGAAGAGTCTTCCTTAATGAATTTTTGCTTGTGAACTTATTCTACTCTGATATAGTTAGTGAATTATTATCCCTCTTAATGCTAATTTTTGAAGTTAAGTTTTGAGATATTGGAGATTATGCCCAGGATCAATTGTCTGAAAGGTGCTATGGTATTACAGTGTATTACAATTTCTTTATTTCTATTTCCTTGTATGTACTTGTATTTTATATGATTTCTGAAGCATTTTATATGATTTCTGAAGCATTAAGATGTCTTGTATAGTTTTGAACCTGCCTAAAGGTTCACTCTAGTGCATAGGCAAGCCATTGGGGTTTCTTTATACAGGAAATGTATTTGTTAGCCAAAGAGCTGAAATCTTACCCCATGCTTTAGAAGTTAGCTAGATGGGAAAGAGAAGCCTCCCTATACTCAACCTGAGCTCCACAGAAGACCTCCTTCCATATGGTATTAGCATGCTGCAAAGGGCATCACAGTAGGACCTAAGTCCATGTACCATTGAAGACCTGGGTTTATGGACTTCTCTCCCATCTGTGTGTGCTGAAATCCACTCAGCACATTGTTAGCTGAAACCAGAAACATGTGCTAGTTCTTCCAGTATAAGGAATGTTTTTTCTGTCCCCCTCAAAGGGACTGGTAGGGTCTGCAGCTCCCATCAGGGCAGAGGTTAATGGAGCAATTTGCTTCCTTTGAAATAGAGTGCTGTCAAAATAGAATAGAAAGGCCTACTGCTAGGAGAAGAGAAAAAGTGGCACTGGCTCAGGAGAACTATCTGCTGGGAAGGGCAAAGGAAAAGGAAGGCACCTTTCATGGCACCTTTGCTTGGCAGAAAGGCAGGAGCCAGTGGCCAGGTACCCCTTTGTCCTTTTTCTACATTACATGCTGCCTTGTTCAATGCTGCAGCCAGCAGAAAACCTACAGTACAGCACCACTTGTCTTAGCAGAGAAAAACTCATCCAGCCCAGCAGCCAGAAGCAATTTCTGTAGGAAATACAGATTGATGCTTTTCTGGTAGAAAACATGCAAAGAAAGGATGCAGGGTGCAGGGCTTATAAGCAAAAGCTACTGTCCTCTATAGCACCATCCACTGCTGCCAAGCTCAGAGAGGAGCAGAGTATGAAAAGTCTTCAGAGAGGTGAGATCCTTAGTAAAAAGAGAGTTTCTGCTCTTCAGCCCAGAATGAATCAGCTGGGAGGTGCTTCTCACAGATAGAAGACACGAGGTTCTCCTGCCAGCAGTAAGACCTTTCCTGTCTCAGAGGATACTGGGTTCACCAGGATGAGAGCTCACTGTGAAAGGAAACGACTTCCCTAGAGAAGAGCTTGGGTTGTAGGTTTTCACTTTCCCACCTGGGAAGAGAGAAGGGCACTCCATTTTTCCTGAGGTGGTGGAAACCAGAGATCAGAGCAATCACAATTCTTTTTCTTTTAAATTAAACATTGTTTTACTGTTAGAGAGAGTGAGAGGCTCATCCACTTTGCTGCAGAGAGGGGAGGATCTCTGAGCAGGCTGATTGGTGGAGGTTGGTTTGATCTTGCTGGGTACCCAGACTTTTTGTTAACTGCCTTGATCTTTTTTCGATGGAAGAGGGTGTTTCTCCTGACACTGCTCTACAGCCTCTCGTCTCTACTTCTGTTTGCTCTGCATTCCCCCCCATTGTGAACCCTGCATGAAGGATGAACTGAGAACTTGCCCAGCCAGACCAGCCTAACAAGGAATAGCTGTTATGGTTTTACTCAGAGAGAAGCTGTGCTGACTTCAGCAGGTTAATGGTGCAATGGTGCTCACGTGTGCCACTGCTGGCAGCCTGTCCCACTGTGGACAGCCTGAGTCACACGCCATGGATTCTGGCACAATAGCTGAATATCTTCACTCTAAGAACAGTCTGATGAAGTTGATAAGAGTATTTAATCTTTCCAGTTTAGTACAAAATTCAGCTTACTTTGCCTTGGCTCCTAATTTGTCTTGCAGGATGACACTAAGGGTAGATACTGAAGGTGTACTTCCCCAGAGGAGCACCATGGCTGAGCTCAGCTGCAGTGCAAGCGTGTGCAGCTCCAGTGACTCATGCTGATAATTACGGTGCACGTCACATCAGCTGCTGCATCTGCGTGTGCCTCCAAGGAATGTCACCTTTTGCACAGCTCAGCAGTGGGGCTTCACCCTGCACCTCTGCAGGAACAGCCGTCAGAGGGGAGCTGTTAAAGCTCATGAGGTTGGTCAGCAGGGAAGACTGAAAAAGAGAGGCCATGAGCTTCCCTCTGCCAGGCAATATGAAGTGGTATTTCTTCCCATCAACGATTTGAGCAGCTGGATTCCCACAGTGGCTCTGAGAGTCGGCGCCTGCAAAATACTGCAGACAGGCAAGTCTGTCTCAGTTTACACTCTTGTTTCTTTCACTCAGTGGCTAGACACAACTGTGACAGAGAAGGAAATGATCTTCAGCATGAACCAAAAGTTAGAATGAGGAATAATTACCCCTTGGCAGACAGGAGCACCACTCTAAAGCTGATCTCCCTCCACCGACACTGTTAAATCACCACCTCACTTCCTCTCAGCTGTCCTTACTCTGAGGCATTCAGGGTTATGGCTGGAATTTCACCAAGCTGAAATGTCCCACCAGTTTGAGGAGTTTTATATTTAAAAGTTGTTCCTTCTGTCTCAGTTTGGCACCCAGCAGTGATAAATTCAGAGATCTTTCTGGGAAGGCAGCCAGTGCTGTCGAAGCCCAAGAAAAATCAATCTTCAACAAAGAAATAAATTAAACTCTGTCACTTTCTATCAATATTTCCCTCTGACTCCACATAACAATTATATGAAAATGAACCATTTGCTTTAAATATGGAAAAGAAGGGAACTACACACAGATAATATTTTGGAAACAATGAGATCTTTTACAGCACAGAGCTATTCCCAACATAGTATATAATCTCCTCATAATGGGCATTGCAGGAACAAACACAAAGTCAGTCCTGAAGAAATACAGTACTATCACCTTCAAAGTCTTTACACCTATAGAAATAATCCTCTCACTTTTTCCATGCTGCATTTCATACAAATTTCATGTTGACTTTATAGCCTAGATAAAGTCAAAATATAGCACAGGCCACTTATCTAGGACAGCAGCACCAGTGGGGCATTGCTTAGTGAGCTGGCACAGCTGCGCGCTGCAAACAGTGAGGGTTCTTGCTCTGTGAGAACAGACTCAGCCAGGTGTCCATGGGCAACTGCTACACATAAAGACACTACCTCTGGCTTGGGAAGTCCCTGAGCTGCAGATTGCTGTGGGCTGGGCCAGAGTATATTCAATTCAGGGAGGTAAAACTACACATTATCTTGTTCTCACAAGCTTTTCTGAGGATCTACTGTAAGTAGCAGAAGAAGCAGAGCACAAGGCTAGACAGAGCTTTAGTCTGACCCAGGCTGCCCATGCTCATGTTTCTCACAGAGATACTGCACTTGAAGAGGTGTTCAATCCTGTAACCCCCAGGGGAAGCTATGTTTTACAGATGCACCCAACTCCTGAAGGCATCGTACTGGCTGTTCATATTTGTATATTTAAATTATACTTACTCCATTAAAATATATATCCAAATTATTTCAAACCTTCTTCCTTTTTATGCATTTTGGACTATTATGTTTCATCCCTCACACGAACTCCAAACTGAGAAAAATATGTTGTTCCTCAGGAGACAATGTGATCACATCTATACATTTTTTCTGTGTTTTCTCTGCTTCTCCTGGACCTCTTTCTCATTCTTGATGGAAGAGGGTAGCCTTGTCTGGGGTTTTTGTTGTTGTTGTTGCTTGGGTTTTTTACTTGTTGAAAACTGTGGTGTCCTCTGGCTTCCTGCTTCTCTTCCTTTTTGTGACACTGTGCTCCTTAGCTCTGTCTGTCCATAGAGATGATACAGTGCTGGGGACCAAAGGTGCCCATGGATGGATGCTTATTGAGGCTTAACAGAAGAGGGGTGGATCTGAAGCCCAAATGTTATATGTGAGCTGTATATAAGACCTACTTCCACAGCATCTACCTTGGAGCTACAAATGAACATGCAGATGAAATGGGAAGCACAGATCCGCTTGTTTAACCATAAACCAAATAACTCATCCTATTCCTGGAACAACTACAAGTGCACCCCTGGCCTTTTATATTATGTCTCCCTAACAACCAGATATTCCTTTTACATAGTTCAGTTACTGAACACTTCAGCTGTCAGGAAAGAAAGGAAAGAAAGAGGGAACTGGTAGTGGTCTCAAATCTTACACCTGTAACAGGCTTGTGTGAATTGCTTCCTCACAGAACATCTGATAAAACACAGGCTGAGGTAATCCTCATCCCCTTTCGGTATGTTGTGGCACCAGTCAACATTTTCAATATGATGGATTTCCATAACACTAGTCAGCCTTACATCCAGGGCTGTTCCCTGTTGCGTTACATAGTCTGGGAGCGAGTGCAGAGCCAGGAATGTCTCTCCTGTTCCTCTCAGCCTCCTGTTTACTGTATTATCATGGCTAATTGGGAAGTCTGGATAGAAAAATAAATAATTTCTCACTGTCCAAAAATAGGTCAAGAAAACCACTGGGAGTGCATAAGAGAGATCCAGCTTTAAAGTACCAACTAAAAGTGATGAGGCTCCAGATTCATGCGGTTGTAGTTCTTGATGCAAGTGATGGTGACAGTAATTATAACCACAGTCCTTCAAACGCAGCCAGGTCTCCAGGCTAGCCTGCCAGCATGCTCAGTCACTGGGCCTGTTTCCGTGCAGAATATTTATTCAAATTTTAGCATGAAAATGCAGAGTGTCCTCTGACATGCCTACACCTCCCACACTGAGGGCAGCCTCCCCAGGTGGGGGGGATGCTTGCTCCTCCATACTGCAGAGGGCAGTCGTGCTGTTCAAAGAATGAACGCTAGGTGGGTTTACTTAGGGAACACAGACCGGCTCAATTCATAATCCAGCTGCTTTCCTTTATTATTGGACAGTATGTGTTACCCCCTCCATCACTGAGCTTTTCTACTGTGTTGTTCCACTTTCCCTTCTGGAGCTGAATGAGCAGGGCTGCGTCCAGCAGCACACACCAGGTGTGGCCCCTTAGCAAGGGTATCACTGCAGCCCCCCATCCTCCTGCGATGCTGAGGGTCATCGCTAGTATCCACAGCCGTGCATGCTGAGCTTGGTGGGATCAGCCACCAGGAGGAGCCAGTGTGATTTATTTCCAGACTAATTAAGGCATGAGCTCGCAGGTCACATAATTAGCTTGAAGGGGGTGGAGCAGGGGGAGATGCTGTCTAATTTCTGCCTCCTTTTCCCCTGGAGCACCTTGCAGACTGGTTTTGTTCTAGCATTCACTGAGGGTTTCACGTTAAAGAACTGCATTCTCGGAGGGCAGCCCTTCCCAGCTTCCCAAACGAGGGTGCATCAGTGCCTGGGTACTGACTGTGCTCCGGGCGTTCAGAAGGGTTCGTCACACACAGTGATGACGATGCACAGCACGCTCAGAGCTAGCGCTGGGTGATGAATCAAAGCCACCTAAATGAAGGTGTCTCAACCTTTTCCTTTTTGTACTCAAAGAAAAATCGCGTGCCTAAATCCAGGGCTTGGCTTAACCTCATTTCCTTCATACACTTCCAAATAAAATGAATATGAAATTCTAGTGTATAAGAACAGGATACTGTTATTTTTAATAATTTGAATATTCTGGAGGTGATTCCTGTCATTTTAGGGGCTACCAGAAACGTCCTGAGCAGAAGCGTATGAACAGCAGGGGCTTACCTATGTGCAGGTTTAGTCTCTGTGCCTCCTTTAAACAGTTGGTTGAAGAGGGAAAAATGTGTAACACTAATGAAGACAAGTTCCCTGCTTCATGCTACTCGTTGTCAGCTAGAGAGTAAGTTTTCTTGGCTGTGGGAGCAGCGTTACAGCAGGGCTGGCTCTGGTCCCCCAGCAGCACTTCTGGTGTTTGCTCTGAGTCCTGCGTTGATGCACTGCTTCTCTCTTAGCACACATGGGGCATTCACCACACATCTCAGTTTTGGAGAATAATCAGATTTTTAGCAGTTTAATTGTTTTCAGGTTTTGAGCTCATGCTGGAAAACAACTGTGAGTAAGAGCTTGGTGCAGGCTGAATTGCACACAGGCTGGTGGGGTGGCCACAGCTCTGGCCATGTGTGACCTCTGGGCACCAAGGAGCAGCCAGAGCTTCCTCATCCAGAGCCTCCAACGCTTTCTGAAACGACATGACTTTGGTATGTGCTTTACAGAGTGAGAGGTTGTGTTTATTTTTATGTATTTGACTCTGGGAAACTTTTTGGATATTTTTCTTTCTCAAAATGTGTTTTATGACACTGTGGAGTCAGCTGCAATGATTCAAATGCTGAAGAACAAGAGAATGTATGACTCCATGGGATTATTTTTAGATGCTGAGTTACATTAATTTTTTTAAAAAACAAATATGCCACTTGAGGTTTAAGGAGGCCTGAACTTCAGACAGCTTAAGGCTGGGATACTGTATGGAAATGCTGCTGTTGGGAAGCTCTTCCATATGTTTGCTATTGACTACTTTCAGGAAGAACACCGAAAAGCCACTAGGATCTATTTATATGCCTTTGCGTGTCAAGAAAACCACACTATAGGGACCCTCTTGACTGACTAGAGAGTCTGGTCCTCTAAAGCCTATTTTTATTCTGCTCCAATTCTCTTTAATGAGAGTTTTGCATTTGGAAATCACACAGGACCTACATTCAAAACTGAAGTGACCAGCCAAAGATCCCAAACAAGACGGCTTCTGAGACGGTAGCTGGGAAGCAGGTGGAAACTACACCTGGAATGGTCATACCCTGGCTCACCATGGACGGTGGAGGGCTTGCAGAGCAGAGGCATCTCTGACCACAAGCCTGCGTAAATCTAGCACTGACTCTTTTACTGTTTTCCTTGGTCTTGATTTGTGAGGATGTGGAAAAAGTTTTGTGATTAAATGCAAAGAGAAGACAGATTTTGCAGAAATTGCACATCTGGTCCTTGGCCATGAAAAGCTGGTGCGGTGCCTCAGCTCCCTAGGAGGAAGCAGAGCAGGGAGGGGGGGGCAGGGGGAACAGCCCCAGCCCTGGACATTGGACACTTCCCTGAGGATGGGGTCAGACATCAGCCAGGCCAGACCATCAGCCCTAACACCTGCAGGACCTCACTGCTGCTGTGGCACAGGCTGGCATGCCCCATCTTTTCATAGCTGCTAGGATTTTATTAATCAAGTCATTGCATCTGTTCTATTTCACAGTGACAACTGACACATGCGCATATATATATATAAAATTATTTGTATAAATGCAATCAGAAGCCTTCTGAATTACAGCAAAGGAGAGCTGAGTAGTTATCAATATTGTATCCTTAAGAAATACTGCTCTGGGAACATGTAGGTAAACATCTGGGGTCATTCTGCACAGTGCAAGGTTTGTCCCAAAAGCATCACCGAAGAGGTAGAGAAACGTGGTGCCTGGAGCTTCATCCTGGCCTGACAAAGGAGAACTAGTGGTGCTGTCTTTGAAGGAAAGAATGAGACTTCCTCAACTCTCAGCTGAGAGAAACCTTTGCCCTGCCCTAATCATGCTGTCTTAATCATATTGCCCTCTTCACCTTCTCCAATGCTGCAGAGGTTTTAGTGAACTAAAGTGGAGTCAAGTGAATTATAAATGAAATGTTTAGCTTGCTCAGGTTTAAAATATGTTAGTGCTTATTATTTGAAAGCTTTATGCAGGAGAAATCATTAAATGAAAGACAGCGTGGTTTTGGTCTATTGTGCTGAGTTGCAAAAGTAGGTTTGTCCCTCTGCAAGCAGTATGTCACTCGCTCAGGGTCACTTCCCTGTATTAAAGACACCCTTATGGTGCACCAACACTATAAGAGAGAAATCCTCCTGGCTTTATAGTGAAGGGAAAAAGGAGTTTATTGGATTGAGTCATCTTTACAAGCCCTGCTGATGGCCCTGGTAGGAATCTCCCCAGAGGAGCAGGACGGTGCACTCTGAAGTATAAAGTGACGCCGTTTGCTCCAACGCCACGAATACTCCTGTGTGAGTGTGGCTACACTGCACGTACTCACAATTTAAGAAGTCCCTGTTTCAGGCCAGTTCTGACACATATTCCTTTGGGAATGCAGAGTGCTCCAGCACAGCTGGCAGCTGGATGCCAGTTTTGGATATTCCTTGCAAATATTCTGGGCATGCTGGTGGCCCTTGGCCCAAAGCAGCCTATTGTGTGCAGCTGTAAGGAGTCAGTGCTGGGCTTCACACACTGTCCCAGCAGATGTTTCTGTAAGCTGCATCCTCCTACATGAACACATTGATGTCTGAGTCCTAAGCTGGGCTTGGCCATGCAAAGGCCTAGTGGTTGGCCTAGTTGTAATTTACTAAGAACCACTCTCTATTTCCTTTTAGAACATAACCTAAAAAAAAAAAAAAGGCCCTTATTTGCATAATATTTTATTTCTGACCCAACAGGTTTTGGCGATGGAGTATGACAGAGTGGTCTGCCTGGAGCAGGATCTTCCTGATCCTGGCACAGAGTGAGAATGTTCCCCACTTTCAGAGGGGACACGCTGTAGATCTGCTGTGTCTTTGACTGAGGCACCTTCTTGTACGCTGGTCCATCACTCAGATTCCCTCAGACTTCTCATATTTATGGATATTGTTGCCATTTATCTACCTTTGCAGATGTCGGCTATCAAATATTGAAGGTTGACAAGACAGATGGAAAAGGGTGAGGCAAATCGAAGGCTTTCAGGAGTTAGTACAGAAGCCTGGTCTGCCTGGTCTCAACATCCACTGCCTTTGAGAAAGTGGTACACAGCTTTGAGAGCTCTGCTGCAGAAGTTCTGACATTCTCAAAAATAGAATAAAGATGGTAGAATAATTAAAATACAATAATTTTAAATAGTTCTTTTCAACAAATTAACATTCTTTGATGGATGGAAGATAGTTATCTTAGGTAATTACCCTGTTCTTCAAGTGACAGACTGATGCTGACCTTTATACTGCAAATGAATTATGCAAATTGGTATTTTCATTAAACATTAAATAACTCCCTTGGGAGGAAAAAATGTTACTTACTGTTCATTGGCTATTAAAGTCTAATGATATGATTTACCACAACTTTGTTTGCTACCTCCAAGGGCTCCAGAGGAGAAGGGATTAAGTAATGCTTTGGATTTTGAGGCTTAGACATGTGTAGACAGGTCAAATGAAGTAAAAAAATAAAAGCAAAACAAATTCCAGTTAGTTCATCCTGTGCTCAAAGGGTATGTTTTCTCTAGCAGAACATCAGTACGACAGTAAATGCCTCCAGTCCCATACTTTCTAGTCCCCTGTGCCCCTCAGAAACACCAGGTGGCCTTCCCACTGCCATAGCTTACTTCTCATCAACAGTCCTTACTTCACACTAAATTATCAGCGTGCCTCAAACTTAAAACCTGGCTAGTTGTCCTGCTTTCAGTCTTTCACATGGGCCACACATGCTCCCCCAAAGCCAGCCTTGTGCCACTCAGGCTGACTCAGGCTCAGGGACAGCAAAATGTGGGTAAGCAAAGCCTACAGGAAAATCAAGTTCACCTGACGGACAGAAGCAATGGGATCACTGGAGAGCACGCTTCCAGCACAGTGGAAGTGACGAAATTTTACTGCATTATGTCAAAACTCATTAGGAATAAGGCCAGTAATACAGGGTTTAGGAATAAGAATTACTCCATTTAATGATTCCTCCTGTATGAAATGTAGAAAGTGAAGCACTTTGCCAGTGGTACAGTAGAAAGGCTTGGTCCTGGAGCGTTGCTACTCCCACAGATTTCTACAGTTTAAGTGTCTTTTTGGAAACTTCTGCCATTGCATTAAAAGAGATCTCAGCAGGAATGCACCTTATTAAAGATAACTCAACATCCATTCCAAGAAAAGCAACAGTATGCAGGCTTCTGGGAAACAGTAAGGGAGGTATAACTGCATCCTGCAAGAGCTGATTTATTCCTCTCAGCACCAATCTTGGGATGTGTGGGACCATACTGCAGTGCTTCATGTCAAAAATCGAAATATTGCTGCCTTATTATTTGATGCTTTGTGCTGAAGATTAACTAGAAATGTTTCTGTTAATACAGTCATGGTGTCATCCAAAATGAGAGAATCAGGGTGCCTGTGTATATATGGAATGCACATTAACACTGGAGAGTTAATTTAACTTGCTTTTCAACATGTTAAAAGTATCAACACTCTAAACGTGGATGTCAATGCAACAGCTTTAGAAAGCATATTCAACTGAGTCACTTTTGATTTTGAAACAGCAAAGTTTCCTGGTTCATTAAACTATAGTTAATATGTCCTTTATAAATAAATAAACAAACACACCACACATTATTTTAATTACTTAACACCCCTCTAGTGGGCTGTAGAAAAATGTAACTTTTTAAAATTTTGTGACAGTGACTACAACCCACCAATAACAAAGCTTATTTTAAATGTATCAAACTGCTAATCCAGTGTTGCTGTTGTGTGGAGCCCTTCAGAAGGCTGAGAAAAGCAGGTGGGAGCTGCACCCATATCTGCTGAATTGAAGGGAGAAACACTGAAGCCTTGGTCATGAAAAAGAGTGTTTATATCACAGTGGAATCCAATCTGCTCAATTTAGGGAAGCTCTTGTCAACTCTACATCTCTGAAAAATCATTAGCCTTCTAAATTAATCTAAACTATCACTTGTTTTCCTTTTAGAGCAAATGGAGAGAGATAATTGCTTGATGGTGATTAGGGAAGTGTGTTAGGAGAAGAGGGAAATTTGGTGTGCTGGTCTTTATTTCCAGGGCAGGTTCCCCCAGGTCTTACTCCATCGCACGCATTGAATCAGAGGCAAGACAATCACAGAAAAGGTCACCATTACCTTGACATTCAAGTGCCTGTTTGAAGACAGAAACTAGAGGGGAAGACACCATTTTCATTGGGTAATCTGTTCTAATCTCATTTGCATGTTTTATTAGAAAAGTATTCATTGCTAAAAAAGCTTTAAGTCTTAACTTTTCTTCTGTGTTATTCTTGTCTCTGTTATATTAAACTGCTCTTAGTTCACAGTGTTTTGTTCCTCTGATAATGCTTATATGCTGCAATCAAACCAACTGTCAAAGCAGGGATAAACTGAACAGATCCCTGCAAATCTCAGTATATTGAAGTAGCCTTTAAGACAGGAGCAAATGATGCATGGGAAACTCACGTTTGTGTCACCAAAAGAAAAAAAACCAAAACCCACAAAATGTAAAACTGAGCTTTCTCCACATTTTAAGGTTTATTCAGAATTAAGAAGTTGGTTTTATTACTATTATTATTATTACTACTATTATTGTTGTTTTCTTACTCTTGTGGTTAAACATATAGTCTGTCGGTTTCATGATTGATTCTATCACCCAGACCCGCAATAGCTCATTCCAGAATAGACATTATTTAGTAGCAGTAAAGTTGTAGGAAAATATAAAAAGGGTATTTTCCAAATAAATGTTAGTTCATTATATTTTCTTGTAATGAAATTGTATTTTAAAGAAAAGTAGGATTGCTTTTTCCTAAATAACCTCTTTAACTTCTGTCTTTAAGCAAAACTATGGTAATCCCTTATTGTTATTATGTGTCCAAAATTCTTAAAAGAGACAGAAGGTTTCCATCAGTACTTGGTACTTTGTCACAATACAGAGTTTGTGTAAACTTAAATATGCAGAGGGGACCTTGGCAGTGGCTGCTGGGTTCTGATAACAGCAGCCAAGTTTCAGGTAGTTCATTAGCCAGGGAAATGGGCCAGCCCATGGAATCAGCTGCTGTGCCTACGATACTCCCTCCATCTCCAGTGTGTACTGCACATCTCTATCCTTCCCTTTCATGTTGTGGGAAGCTCTTTTTGGAACTTTTGCTCCAAGATCAGGGCAATCGGTTGTTCAGATTCCAAACAGAGAATTAGCTTTAAATTTAAGTAGTTTTGACTTAAATTTCTGCAGTTCAAATATCTTTCTGGAAACTTTCTGACATTGCATTAGAAGAAATTTCAATAGGAATATATTTTATTTAAGATATTCCACTGTCTGTACTGAGTAAAGCAATGTTACTCAGGCTTCTGAGAAGCACCACAACGAGGAAGCCACAGCAATTGCACTCAAGTAACAACAGATTAAAGTAATTTTAACTTTAACAGACCACTATACTGTCCCTATGTTGCACTGCTATGCTTGGCCTTCTTAGATACTTTTCAGCATTGCAGGTCCCTTTTGTCTGTGCTGACACATCAGTGGAAATGGGATACAGGCTGTGTCACTACAGTTACTGCTGTCGTGGGAACTGCTAAAGAGTGGCTCTTCCCCATAAAGCCAGAAGGCCCAGTACCTACGCCCAGCCCCAGTTTGAGTGACAGTAGAAAAGATGAGGCAAAACCCGAACAACGTGTAAATGAGCTACCATGAACATAAGCCTGACCTGTGGCCCTGGTTAGGCAACTGCAGTTGTGGAACAAATGTAATCTGACAGCAGGGCTTTATCCCAGATCATCATTTGTGCAGTGGAGCGCTTGGGTACTTTTTTGACCTGATGCTGGGATTCTGTAAGCTCAAAGTGCCAGCCACAGCCTCGCAGAGAATGATTATTTAAGGTGAACAAGCCACTGAGGATATCCTGACACCTGCTCTGCTGCAGATGAAAAAGCAAAATCGCTTCTGCTTACCCCAGGAGACAACCAGGGCTTGATTCAGTTGCCTAAACACAAGTGTGTCCTGCCATTGGAGGTATCTCTGGACAGATAAGATAGATACAGGTCCTCAAGTGAAGGGCAGGTCAGATACATCAGGCAAGGATGTGGATTATGTGCACCTGCTTGGTTGGTGAATGGTCAAACAACCAATTCAGCTGCATCACACTCCTTCAGTTGTGCTGGTTAGGGGGAAGATGCAGTTGTCATTAGCACAATATGTGAAGCCATTTGAGATTCTCTAGAGTAACTTCCTTGAGTTACTGATTCAGGTGAGTGTACGTCTTCTATGGACTCTGGAAATGTTGATTGGAAGAGACCTTGAGAGGTCACCCGGTCCAGTCTGAACATCCCGAGCCACAATTCACGGCCACTGTCTCTTGTAACATGAGCTGATGTTAGTGAAGTGAAGAGAGGAAGAGCAATAATTCTCCTACAACACCACTTCTCCCTGGAGCAATGGCACAGCGGCACAGCCTTTAGCAGATAGACTGTGAAATGCTACCTAACTCTTTCAGAGCAGAGCACACAGACATTATATATTGTCTAAACTTTTTTTGATGTGGTAAAAACACATTTAGCTTAGGCATAACACATACAACTATTTAAGTTATGTTTAAACACTGCACCTACAGTAACCATAAACCTCACAAACTGCTTTCCTCCGTTCAGCTTTGCCAGGAAGATTAAGGATTTATTCTGTGATATTTTCTTCCCATACCTCTTACTACTCCCTGGAAACCAATGACATGAACTCTCCACACTGCTGGATATCCCCATGTCACATAAACTGTCATAATGGATAACAGTCAGTGCTGCACAGGCCTAGGAACATAAAAATGGCCACAGAGATCAGGTCGAGATCCATCTGGTGTAGTATTTCACCTCTGATATGTGGCCAAACGTGGATGCCTAGGGAAAAATTCGCAGAATATAGAAAAATAATAAATAACAGTATTTTCTCAGACTAAACACTCTGTCTGCTATCACTGGTGCCCAGGAACTTCTTGAGCCAGAGGAGATAATCTTGGAATTAATACCAGCCCATTATTCTCTATGGACAGTTTGCACTTAAATCCATGCACATCTAGTCCCTGCCAAACTACTCCAAGTAATCTCTTGATCGTTCTAGACGAACATTGAACCAGGGAGCATACACAGATGTTATGGTTCAAAGCTCTAGGAAAAATGCAACCAGTGGCATGTTCTTTGAACCCTGTTTCATATCTACTCAATGTACATTCACAGATATTGAGGCCAGAATGAATCTGTAGATCTGACTTCCACTACAAAAGATAACTGTATCCAATTATTGTCCCCATCATTTGGAGTGTGGAGTCAGCTTGCAGATTAAAACCCTTTAACACAAGTTTTTACACCTGAGCTGAGCATCTAAATTTGTGCTATAGTCACTGCCAATGTAGCTACTGCACATTGCCAGGAGTCTGGGAGCTCTTTGATATAGAGACCTACATCTGCTGAGTTGAGTAACTCTCACGTGGATGACACTGCCAGGAACAGGAACTTGGAAAACTAGCCCACCTTTCGGGGTCTTGACCTGCAAGACGAACTCCTTATGACTGATACAATCAGCTCCCAGAATGACATCTGAAACTGCCTGAAGTTCATGTGCTTTTATGACTGGGTATTATATCAGCCTGAAGTTTCAAACTCTACAGTTATTAACTTTTGAACGACTGCTTTCCAAAGGGTTAATGAGTCATATCACTAGCTGATAGAAATGCCAATTAACAGGGATCAGCTGTAGAATAATTAGATGCAGAATGTGAGCATTAGGTATGCACAGAAGTTACAAAACCCAAGAGAATAGTGTAAAATTGCAGTTTCTAGGGAGCTGAATCTCTAGGAACCCTTAGTCAAATTTCACAAATCTGGATTTCTTTCCTCTACTTACACAACAGATAACAGTTTTCAATATAATTCAGATTAGTTTATATATTTTTATTTAAACCCTTAGTAAGGTGTTCAATTTTATTGTATCACAGAATCACTCAGCAGAAAATTATTTGATGAATACATCTGGAAAATGCATGTATTTTAGTGGCTGATAACATCTGCAATCACCTAGCAACATATCTGTGACAGTGACCTGGCAAATTGTTGAATGACAATTTTAACTGCTTAATCACTGAGCTGAATAGGTTTTTCTCATTTCAGTCGGATTCAGTATTAGAGAAAAAAAGGAATTAGGTATATAAATGCATGGAGATTGAATATCATTATATTAGAAAAGGTGTTGTCATTTCAGGAAAGTATTCTTGTGATTCCAAGGAAGCAACCATGAGCAGTTTTTCCCACCTTCCTTTGCCTTAGTTGCTTAAACTATGTCGAATATATAGATTATCTGACTTTAAGTCTATTAAGGACACAAGAAATCTATTAAAACACAGACTTTAGTTTTGCATGTATTTTCTGTGCCTTAGAGAACAGTATTTATTGCTTGTATATTAGCTAAATATTATTAACATCAAGCATATTTGCATGTCACATGATCTATTAATAGATAACTATTAATATACCTCGATACAGTGTGGCTCTTTTTGCATGCCTTTATGCTGCATCTCTTCAACCTCTCCACATCATATATAAATTAAGTGATGCACTAATCCTGGAAGCAGGCACATGGAAAACTCACAAGTAATCGTACCTTCCACGAATTAGCTATAGCAGGTCTGTGCCTTTCACCTCAAACACAGGGAAACTACCTTTCTGTTACACACAACCTGATTTTCAGCTTTTTTTGGCCTGTGGGTTTGTTTCTTCACAGCCTTGCTACAGTGAGCTCAGCAGCAGCAGAGATAAAACTTCCATAAGCACATTGTTTCTCTGACCTGCTGACAATACACAACATCTAATGCACAGTTTCAGTTCAGCTCATAGGCAGCTGTATCACTGAACACATATGTCCATCAGCTTACTAGGTAGGATAGGACTCAGCTCTCCCCAGACCAGACACCAGTGGTGGTCAGACACCACGTGCTTTGAGGTCTACTGCCTCAGAGTAACTTCCATTGACGAGAGAGGATTAAAATTCCATTGACTGGAGTGAGTTTAGGCACCTGTGCAGTCTTTAGCAAAGGCAAAAGAATAATGAATATTGAATAATGCATGAAAAATTAATTCATGTCCCTCCCTCAGTCTCTTTTAAGTTTTATGCAACACACAAAAGGCAAATGTCCCTTCCAGGTCAATGTCTTAGGGGATTAGTAAACCACAAGCTCCAAGATGGCTCAATGCCCATTTCAACCCACTGCAATTTGTGCATGAACATTCCTTCCTTGTTAGAAAAATAATTCATCCTTGAAAAATTATGTATGAACACGTAGAGACTGCGAGGTGAAAAACTAACCCTAAAATCTAGCTCACTACTTTCTGGCAGTGAAAATAAAGCAGAGGTGAGCAGTTAGATGTTCTAGAAATGATTGTGACAAAATTGGATGGACTCTCCCAGAACACCTCAATGAGGATTTGGAGTAAAAAAAGTCTGCTTGAGAATAGCAGGTAATTCCATTGGTTAAAATTCTCCTCTAGCAATATAATTGATTCAGTGCCTGTATTTTCTAGACTTAGAAAGACAGATTCACTCTTGTACTGCGTGTAGAAAGGTATAAGTGGGGATAAGTATACTGAATCTGTGCACAGGAGTCAGGGCCTTACTAAGGCACTGGGTACGCATTAGGTGGGAGATCACAGCACTCAATAAACAGGCAGCATGACATCCCCATACACAATTCGGGTATATCCCAATTAATTGCTGTTATTCTACATTTCATTTCATACCATCTCCTATAAACCTGCATTCATGAGTGGAAATGCATTCATGAGGAAAAGGCTTGTCCTGAAACTAGTCACTACTTAATACCCCTATCATTTCTCTTTACAACCATGCTGTTGCTGTAATGCCCATAAAACGACCTGACAATGGTTAGGCAGCTGGTGTCATCTGATTGATCCTCATTACACTAATTATAAGTGTCTTACTAATGTTTTCCACTTCTTTACCATCAGCTGGGCCACAGTCTCCTTTTGTCTCTGGAAGTTCTTCAGGGTAAGAACTAACTTCTGGGAAAAATATCCTGTCTCGCACAACAGGACCTTGACCTTTGACTGAAATCCCTGGACACTGCATTGTTGAGAACACAAACAGCCTGGGTATGCCTGGACAAAGCCTTCTGGTAAGAGAGAATATAGAAAAGAGATCCTTCCTATGTGTCTGAAAGCAGCGATGGTAAGAACAAACCCTAAAGGATATACGAGCATGCAAGACTTGTGCTGCTGCTGTTCCTTGACATTTGAGGCTGAATTTATCAAAAAGACAGGAAATCTTTACCCAATAAAGTTAAAATTCACCTAGAAGAGAAGCTTATTGTCCTTCTACAAAATGAAGAAATTGATGAGGAGGGTATTCCAGACCACTCCTCTTCAATTTTAGTGTTTTCTATCCTCATATCTTGACCTTTTCAGCAACTTCACCTACTTCCCCCTCACCATGCCACCCTTTCCTCCTCCAGCACTGCCTATATACATGATATACAAATTCAGGTATATATTTGCCACAGCAGCTTTTGCTCATCCACGTACAGAAACCGCCACAAGGATTCTTCGGCATCCTCTTGCAACCAGAACAACTCTAAGGTTTCCAGCATTCCATCTCCTGTGGGAGGCCTGGGCTGCAGCTCTTCAGGAGAGCCATCTCCCAGTATGATTCACAGAAGGATGCTGTGGTGTGCTGCCACAAGCACCAGCTTGCCCAAGTGCCGTGCGGCAGGAGCACAACCTGCATGTGGCTCAGCAGCTCTGCAGAAGTGACAGGTGACGTCCTGCAGGGCCGTGACTCTGAAAGGACACGGCACCAAACAACACCACGGCCATTAGGCACTAATAGTACCTGTAGCACTGGTAGTACTACCTGTAATACCAGTCACATGTCCTACTGGCAGTGGCCGAGTGTGGCCCTGCTCTGAGCCACCTGGATGGCACGGTCCCTCCCTGCTGCACTCCTCTGTGGGAACACGCAAACTGGCTTTCCCTCCAACCCTTCCTGCTTCCTTACCAGCAGCATTCCTCACTTCCTTTAACACACAAGAGGAATCAGAGGAGCCAAAAATGGTCCTGGGTCAGGATGACTGATGGGTTCGAGTCCCCACACAAGGAAGTGGAGAGGGCCAGAAGGTGAGCAGTTCCTCCCGTCCCACATGACATCCTGTCGTATGGCTTCCCACGATGAAGTCTCCAAGGAATAAACTGTGTCCCAGCAAGAGGAAATTAGCTGATGAGTGGAGAATTTGGTGAGGAAAAAGAGAGCTTTCCATCTATGCCCCCAGCTCCAAAGGCTTACTAGCACTTACCACAATCAGTGTTTCCATAATTACAGATGCACGATCGTAGAGCTGCAACAGCAGCAACTGTGCAGTGTAATCACGTTCAACCGAAAAGCAGGATGAGCACAGGCATAGTGACAATGGAACAATGTCCCAGCTCTTCAGAGCATGAACAGATCTAGTGCATGACCACACAAAATACATGTGCCACAAATGTGCTCCTGGTTCCATTCTGCAGAGGATTTTATGCACCTGTCTAGGTGAACTGGAGAAAAACCCGAGAGAAAAAAAGCACAGAACTAAACGTTACCAAACTCTGAGAGGTCCAGATGAATTTGCCCAGTCCAGGAAAACCCAAATCTGGTCTTTTGTGAATTTTGGATCTGGAGATCAAGTCAGAGCTGTACTTCATGGCTTGGTCCCATCTTTAATATACAGAGAAAAAATATGTCAGCCCTTATAGCGATTCTTTTTTGTCTTGCATGACTGCCTTCCTGATTTCAGGACTTCAGTGATGACTAAAGACATGGTTGTTACTGACTTGACCTCTCCCAGCGGAGGCATCTTCTTACCTACGTGTTTCTTTGGGAGGCAATTATTTTCTTCCTGCTTCTGAGGTTTGCAATTTTGGAGCTGGTGCTTTCTTTCAAGCTCCCACAACCCTCTCAGAACCTCTCCAGGTAAAAGCAAATGTTATCTCAAAGGGGTACTGAGGCTTTTATTACATCCTGACTTCACTTCTTTAATTCGTTATTTGCTGATGTGCCTGCCATTTCCCTGAGGCATTTGCAGCTCACGCTGAACTTCACTGTTGAAACCTGGATTTCTGAGCATTTTGCTTCTTTCCTGAGAGAAGTTCTTTGATTTCATCCTGGTAAAGTGGCAGTTTCAGGCTGAAATTAATTTTCTACTTATCAGCTTTCAGAGGTCCTTTCCACTTCTCATCATTTTATTTTCCTATTACTTCACTTGCTGTGTCTCATCTGGTGCTGATGGCAGCCTTCTCCCTTTGACTTGCTTTTTATCTCCTTCTGTCAGAGTCAGTTTTACTGGTGAACCTCTAGAAAACTGCCAAAGCCCTGCACCATGTGCAGGTCTCACAGTGACTGAGTGCCCTCACCTGCCAGCTCAAGTACAGGGGAATGACCAGGACTGGTTCCAGCCTCCTCTTCAGTTCTTCTGACAGGTTCCTCTTGCCTTTTCCCTCCTTTCTCTTTGTACATGATGAACATCTGTACAAAAACCAAGCACGTGGCTCACTTGCCACATGGCTGGTGAGATAGACAAACTCAGCTTCAGTTGTCTCCAAAGACACAGATATGTACAACACATTGTGAAAATATAAATGCTAAGTCCAAAGTAGGGATTCTCTACCAATAGCTGGAGAGCCTAAGAAGCCTTATTGGAGGAGATAATACTTACCTAAGGATAGCTGTGTTGTTGCACACTGAGATTTGCTACAAGCCAATGAGCAAAGTTTAGAAATCCATTTAAGACTGTAGGTTTCTGTGTAAGCTACATGCATAAGGTGAAACACTGCCTTGTACAGGTCCTCTCAACGGGAAAAGAGCACTTATTTTGACTTCTCTAGGGGAATAGTCAGGTGGCACAAAGCTTGTGTTGCTTGCCTCAGCCCCTCAGTCATGCTGAGAGGGCGGATACCTTTGGTGATGACTCTTGGGTCTCCCAGCCAGTGACCAAGGCTGTTCTAAAACACCTTCTACTCTGCTACTATGAGAGGATGGTGATGGAAAATCAGCCGTGCCCTACTTTTTCTGCATACTGAATTCACTTCAGCAGTGCTTACGGATGATTTATCTTCTGGAAGGCATTCAAACAGTCCAGATATGTCTGCTCTCGCACGTCTCCACCTGAGAAGCAGAGTAACTCAGCTGGCTTGGAGCCAGACCCACACTACCCCTGTTGAACAACTCGGGGTGAGATTGCCAGTGCAACCCAGAGAGGTGTCCGCAGACTGGGCACATGTTCCAGAGTGCTGAGCAGGGTACAAAACATACACAGAGACAGTGGAAGGGAGCAGGAAATCCTGGGATGCCATTCCTTAAGCAGGCATATCCACACCACTCTTCAAAGAGGCCTGAAGGGTTTCCAGCCGCTGCCGAGAAATGGGGCCCAGGGTAGTCAGACCTGCCATCTGCTCCAATATGCTAGAATGCTATATATGAGCATTTGGAAACCACAACAGTTTGCTTCTGACTCTACAGGCATCTGCTTCCCAAGCACGGATTGAAACCAGCCAGGCCATTGGTTGTGCCTCCCCAGCGCAGACACATTCGGCACTTTGGTCATGCTGGGTTGTGCCACTGTGGACACCCACGCCCTCCCTCAGGACTGCACCAGCATCTACCTCTGCCTGGTTTGGTGTGCCTCCACCTCCTGATAAACTTTGCCCGCCTCTCCCTCTCCTTGCAGAATCCCAGACACTCAATTTTGTTATTCCTGTTTAGTCCTTGTTGCCAGCAATGCTGCTTTCTGCCTTTTCCCATTCTTGCTCCACAAATAAAGGGGTAGCCTGACTATGGAGAGTGCACAGACCTAAAGAACAGTGAGGATCAAGGCACACCACAGGCATCTGCCCTGGCACGCCCTGACAGCCAAGCAGAGAAAGTATGCGAGACAACCATGCTGCACCAGGGGGTTGGCAGGATTCCTCAGCTGCATTCCCAGATTTTGTAACATTTGGTTGGTTTGGGGAAGACAGTGGAAGTCTGATTTGAAAAGCTGGATGGATTTCACAGGAAAACTCTTTTAAAATTAGCTCTTTAACTGTGCTTTCACATTTCAATGGCTGCTGTATTGGCAGCAGCTGGAGTTAGCACCTAACTCCTGGCTTGGTTTGAGTAAACCAAACCCTTACTGATCAGTCTTCTTCCAGTCTTCACATGGAAGCAAAATACAAAGAATGGTAGAAGGTATATACAAAAGCTTCAGGGGCTTTGCCTTGCTGACAGCAACGAGAGATTACACTTTTATTAATATTTTCAATTTTTAGCACTTAGGCATAACCTTTTAAAAATTTATAGGTCAGATCTGGTTCTCACTTAAAGTCAGGAACAGCTTTTCTACTAGTTTTGATAGAATTCAAGTTCAGTGCATTATCAGTGGTGTATCAATCTCTTCCAAATTGTACTAGCATTAGCATTGCTAATAATTTTACTGTGAATATCATGATCTATAAGAGGATTTTTACATTCCACTTATTACCAGAATATAACACTTTTAAATGATACATGACACTTTCTAGCTGATGCATGTACAGCTAAGATCTCAAAAGTGTGAACCATCAGTATTTCAACGCAGAATATAAATTTTAATGCAGAATATAACAAGCCAAGGGTAATGTTTCTATATTTGACTCCTTAACCCAATTTTGGCTTATTTTGGGGCTAAAAGGTACTATTTTTCAAGCTTGTATTTGGCAAAACAGCTGATCTTATTGTCATCAATTGTAATAATTATTCCAACACCAGGAACTCATCATTCATTAGCTCAGACTCCTGTAGCTGATTTTGACTTTTATTTCACAGATCACTGATATAAATAGCCCTGATGACATATCAATAGTATCTTAAATTTTAGGCAGGTCTGCCATTCTCCCCAGAAAACAGGAGGTTCAAGAAGTCCAGCAATCTTGACCCAGCTTCTCTTTTCCTTCTGCTGCTAAAGATCACTTGTATAGCAGACATCTGTGCTGGTACCTACAGCACCAGGTCATCCTTGTGTGCTCTGAGCCAGACAAGACCCTGGAGGGGTCTGACCCAGGCTCATATACCACAGAGCAGGTTACTAATCCCTACTACCAACACTGAAAGGAGAAATCAAACACGAAATGCAGCCTGGGAAGGAAGCCCCTTGTAACGCTGCAGTTTTTACACCTACTTATGTACCATCTGTTGGCCTACAAGTACAGACTAGCATTTAATTGGAATGGACCTGGAAAAGCATTGTGAAGGAACAGTAAAGCAGTGGTGGAGAACACAGGCATCATTTTTTTGCAGTGTGATGCAACAGACACTTGATATCTTGCTGCATTTCTTCATTCATTCATTGTAAGGGGAATTTTTCAGCTGCCTTTTCCTTCCTGTCTGCAGTGTGAACCACAGCACCGTTCCACAGCCATCGAACGAAAGCTAGGCAGATCTCACCATGGATACCCATTTAAATAGAGAAGTCACAGGACAGTTGCTATTTATGTGCCTGAATGGAAGTCTATTGTGTTATTTTTTTTGCTCCAGTGAAGCAGAACAAACCCTTCTTTTTCTTTGTTTATATGAGGTGAAAAAACATACTGGTACTGACTTTCAGATAAAACCTCTTAGTTGTAGTCAGTTCCTGCTCTCTTTAAGAACATCTGGGAATACAGAGACAGTCCATCTGTCCTGTTCCTACACTTAGGCAAAATACCTGTGATGTTAAATACCCTTCTCATTTTCTCTGTCTGATTACACCTCATGCTATAGTCCCTAGTGCTCAAGGACTGTTTCTTTTCTCCATTTGCCCATATCTAGAAACTTTCAGGTACTACCCAAATACCAAGTTTTGATATATACAAGATACACACATGGAAATGAAATTTCTTTTACTTGAGGTATTAGGTCAAACTGCAGAAGACCTCAACCTTATCTCAGAGGGCCAGTGTCATCTTTGAGACATAACCTCACTCTGCACTCTGGCTTTCTGTCTGTATTTTTAATTTGTTTTGCCACAGTGTCCTTGTCAGAGACCAGGGGCTCCTTGTGTTTCTGTTGTATAAACATACCAGCAAACAGTAGTTCTTGCTGCAGTACATTCAAATACTCAGAAGGAAACTCTTCCCGAGGAAAAAAAAAGTAAAATTACGGTGAAGGAAAAAAGAAAAAGGAGATGTGTAAAGTGTTTTCAGTAACATCTGAGATGTTACTGAGATGTAAGGCCAGTGGTTCTCCACATGAGCTAACTCTGCACCAGCCTCTCAGCACACCTGGTGCACTGGCATCGTCAGACACTCTGGGTCTGAGCCAGCTCAGGGGTCCCAGCAATGTGCAGGGGCTTTACTCAGCTCCACGGAGGGGGCACAGCTTGCTCAGAGTATATCAGAACCCTACATTCTCACATGCAGCTTCAGCACCATTTTAAGGCCTCTGGTTTTAAAAAACACGTTAAAGCACTTTCACAATGTTAGCATCAATCAATTTTTTATATATTACCTTAAAGGACACTAAGCTAAGTCTTGTCTTGGGGCACATCTTAAAGGACAATAGCATTCCCCTTGCAGATTAAGAGACCTGGGAGGTGTCCACATGTTAACTGGATGTCCAGCCTTTTGTCACAGTCAGTGGAGCCCAGAGATCTGCCCACCTCACCCTAAACAACATCTCTTGGCACACAAACCAGCTGGCTAAATTTAGATGTCTAGTGCCAGCTTTGCCTGTGGTATCCAAGACATTTACACAGAATTGCCAAATATTAAACATGACCTTTCTCCCTCCCAAGTGGCAGCTGGAAGTTGGGGCCTACTACAGGACATCTCAAATGACTCTAGACAGATATATGTGGGCAACTGAAGCAGCCAGCAGGATAAGACTCCAGGTTTCCTGCCTATGATGTTTGGATCTATCTCATGCATAGACATTCAATTCTCCCTGAATGTCACATAAGAAGAGGACTGTGTCAATTTTTTTCCTTCCCAAAGGGAAGTTTGGCTCCAAGCTCCAAATCAGCTTCTCCCCAGTGCATTTTTTCCTCCCAGAGGACATCAGGGGGCTCACCCAGCTCTTCATGACTTTCCATACCTCCAAGCAGCATCCAGCCTGCCTTTAGCCAATGCACTGACATGGTTTTGTGTACTGTTAGAATTAATTCAACTACAGTGTAAGCCGTGGAAAGGAATGGTGTTTATCCAGGATACAGCACCTCTCAGACTTTCTCATTATTTACATAGTGTTTATATTGCTCAGTGGTGCCAATCAGGGTAAGTATTTACTGCTGCAGGGTATTTACTGCTCCATGTCTGCATATAGCTGCTGCCCTGAAGAGCTCACAATTTAATTATAAAACAAAAGGCCTGGAGTTTAAAAGAAGAGAGAAAATTGATGAGCAAAAGAGGTAACAGTCACAAAGTCAGGAGAAGCAAAATATTTTTTATCCCACTCTGTTTATTTTTTAAATTATATGCTTTTCAATTAAAAAAAAACAAACAACCAACTAACCAAACTCAACATGCTTAATTTCTCTTTCCACTCTTCCTGTTTCTCAAGGCAATTTATATTTTTCAGTAGAAAGATTGCACTTTACGTAATTTTACATTTCCATTTAATCCTATTTAAGATTCTTTCTCATATTTGTAACTTCCATCTACTTACATACCATTGGTTCAGGTGTCTCTCACAAGCTCAGTGCTGTATTATCAGCAGGGACACACAAGGGCTTTCTTTCCCTGGTGGTCTATGATGCAAGGCAGGTCACATTCATCCGGTTTGCTCTCATTCCTCTTGGTTTATTTGCCTATCTGTGATCCAGCCTCCAGGCTGGACTCTCTGGATTTCCTGGAAACATCAGTCCTGCTGTAAGTCTTGGGACATTACCCACCATTATCTCACCTCTATTATTCCAATGAATTCCAGCTCACCTCTATCTGCCACCCAACTCACTTCACAGAATCCACGGACACGCTTCCTGAGATACAGGATCACTTCTACCATCAATTTTAAAAGAAAATTTGTGTTACCTCTGCAGGATACCCCCCCCTTGTTGCTCCATTTGATGAAAATCAGAAACATCTGACTGCGAGTTATTACCCATATTATAGCAGACACCAGAATGTGCTGCTGCTGTGCAACGTGCAGGAGAAAAGGCACTAGAAGTGCAAAAGGCATCAGAGTCAGCACTAAGCTTTTTTTTAAAAATCATTGTGTATTGAAAATCAGGGCTTAGACGTACACTACACACATTTGCACTGTTATCTCCTATTCAGATTCCACAGCTGTACTATCAGAGCTCTCCTCGCTCCAGACACAGAAGAGGCACAGAAGGTTGGAGAGAAACACTCTTCTTCTGTGCTAGAAAGCTGGTTGTTAAGAAAACATCTCTTAGATGCGTAGGTCGTGTTGCATTTGTCTTATCTGGGCTCATCTTTTCCCTACCAGGGATTGGCCTGTACCAGGCAGGGATGCAGGGCACTTTCTGACACATGTATTTGTCCAGTAAACATTGAACCACCCCACACTTCACAGAAGCTTCCAGATACACTCCCAGCCCTGCAGCCCTAGCTCAGAACTGACCTTACTGTATTGAGGAGAGAAGAACCAGTACAAATGTGTATTTTTCAGTACTGGGTAGTTCTCATGGTGATTTTATCCATCTATAGTAATATCAGAAGGATGATATGAGCTGACCATGTCAGTAACAACAATCATGGCTGCTTGCCACCAGGAGAGAAAACTATGTTATTTTTCCTGACACACTGAATTTTCCATGTTGCATTTAGCTTAGTAAACAGTCAGCTGGAGCTTCCTATTCAGACTTCCCATAGTATAAACTGCTTTTTCTTTTCCTTCTAAAACAGCTTTCTATTTCCTCTCTTACATTCAAGGGGAAGTTAGAACTGAGATTGCACAAAAACTCTGCATAAACGATACTGGTTTTATGTGTATCTTGAGGTGCACAGGGATTTCCACAGTGACCCAAGTATAAGTTTAGATTTCTATCATACATGTCAGTAGCTCAGGAGACATCTCTAGTCACAATTCATGTGGGTTTCTTCTCCTTTTAGAGGTCATTCCACTCCCAAAGTCTGGCAGACATGATCCACTCAGGGGTGGCCACAGCTCTCCGTCTGGGACACCCAGATAGCTGTACTTTCATTTGTCCTTGTTTCATGGCCAGAAACAGCTGTTAGGGCAGCCTGGGCACTCTGTGGCTTCAGCCACCAAGTGCTTGGCCCTGCTCAACCTGATGATGATTTAAAAACCTGCATTTCTCACTGTGGTGTGAAAACCATCCCTCTTACTGGACTATCTCTGCTGGATGAAAACCAGAAATGAATCCTTGTGACACAGAGAAGGGCTCTGCAAGAAACAAGAGGAATCATAAGGCTGTATTGAATAGATCATCTCGACAATGTCTAGGATTCAGCAGCATGAAGTCATTTTTTTACAGGCCTCAGTCTTCTCTGACTGAGCAGAAGAGATGCAAAGAACAATCAGACATGACTTTACAGAATATCAGCAGCTAATGGTCTTATGGGAACCTTACTTCTTTCTCTGAGAGCCTGCCTATTTTGCAGAGCACAAGACACATCAAAGAACCCAATTAGAGTGGGTATATGTTATATTGTATCTATAAATTACAGAAGACCGGGCAGCAGAGGTTTCTTTAAGACAGAAGAGCCCCAGGTAACTATGATGTGTGGCAATACCCAAGTATTTACAAGCACAGCCAGCCAAGTGCAGGACACAAAGCCACTGTGACCTTCCAACAGAGGGGATAAGGGTAGGGATCTTAAAAAGAAGCTCAGAGACAACCAGCTCTGCTCTGTCCCTTTTTTTGACCCTTTCCTTAGAATTATAAGAAACTTGGAGTTGGTTTATCAGAGAGGAAGCAGAGGCTAGTGGGAATCTCTGGACCCTTCCAAAAAATCCGTCTTGAAATATAAGTGCAAGTACAGGTAAAATTCACAGTAAACAACTTTTTAACCCAGCTCACTATTATGCTTTATGCAATATATTCCTTCTATAAGGAGAAGTATTTGATATTCATCGCTTTGCAATTCATTCATTAGGGGCCTGAAATTTTCACATTATTTTCCAACATAATAGAGAATGAGAGAATTAAAATTGTATCCAAACACACACACAAACAAATAGAAACAGAAAATCCTTTTATAACCTATGAGGACAAAAGCAGGCACAGTTAAATATGCTCATGTTTGAAATGGTAAGGTTGGGGAATAAAGATACATGTATTTATGACCCCTACAGAATCTCAATGTGGTGTTCAAGAGGACAGAACTACAAAATTATCATCATTTTTCAGAGCAGACACAACTTTTGCACAGGACCAGTTACAACTGAGCTCAAACACCTTTGTGCCTTGGTTTGCCACCTGTTGATAAATACACTCATACTTCACACATGGTGGTCATAATGGTATTTAAGGACTGTCGTGAAGTGTTCAGAAAAAATAGTGATAGAATCACGGAAATAAGTACAAAGGTAGAAAATTGCCAACATCCTTACTGCTAAGAAAATTTGAATTGATTCCAGATCCCTTCAGAAGATTCTAAGCCACAAAATGCATGTAAATTATACGATTTCTCATTAAGGTTTAATTAGCTTTTAAAAATGGGTTCAAGCTAAAGAAAGAAATACATCACAGAGGAAAAATAAATATATTGAAGACAGTATATTGCTCAAACCTGGAATGTGCAAGGTCTGGTTACAAGTCCTGGCTCTGCTGTAGACCTGCTACATACAGACAGAGTCAGGCCTCTCTACTGGTCAGTTTGATGATAGTGCAAAGTCCATGAAACTGAATGGTAATTTTCAGATTTGTGATTTTGCTCAATTAACAGTAATTATTACTGTTAAATCATCTCCTGAAAGTTTGTAATCAGCTGCTGTTAACAACAGTTTTAATATTTATGGTACCATTTACAGCTTAGACTTTTTTTACAGTCTGCTAATGAAACCCAGGGTTTAACAACAGCTGGCACTTACACTACAGCCTTATTTTAAAATGGTTTTTATGTCTTAAAGAAATCAGAGTAACCTGCTGAAGGGACAAGGCTGGAGGAGAAAATCTGTTAAGTGAGGGTTTGTTTGAACTATTTCTACAGCAGCACTTTACAAGGCTTGACACCTGATCCAAGCAGCTGATACAAGAAAGACACAAAGTGCACATGTTCACCTTGTCACTCACATGTGTGGGTACTCAGCACTGCTGCCTGGGCACCGAAATACCACTGCAGTCCAACTGGATTTTGGCACTGGATATAATTTAGAAATTGTCTCACCATAGCCTCGCCACTGTGTTATAAATGGTTCTTCAACTACAAAATAAACAGATCCAAATTGTCACCTCAGTTTTTATCAAGACTGCCACTCGTCAAATCCATGCAATACAGACTGACTACAGGATCCTATTAAAGTTTCATGACAGGAATAGCCCATTGCGTACAATCCCTTGTACACAACGTACAATCTCACCTTTCAAAATCTCTCTCTTTCTGCAAAGGTGGGTAATAGCTTCAGGAACTGTAAAATATTACGTGGCTCGTAAGGTCTCACAAATTACAACGCACCGAGTGGTTTGTGGGTTTTGGCAGGTGTTCCAGGTCAGCAATTACTAAATACTGGTGATTTATGAAGCCTTATCCCATAGATCTGCAAGCTTAAATATTTTATGAGAGTGTGTTTTAAAGGAAGTGAAAAAGAAAATAAAAAACCCAAACAAACCAAACAAAAACCCCACCCCCAAAAAAGAGGTAGCCCAAAACTTCCTTACAAAGCAGAAATCCAGTCCTGTGTTAGTGGAAATTTTTATCACATCACCCAAGTGCTTCACAAACTTTAACAAATTAATCCTTTACGCTCTTGTGAGCAAGGAAATATCCTTTGTATTATACTTTGAGGAAATCATAAAGACTGTAAAGCCCAAGTATTCAAATACATCTAGTCATTTTTGAGGGTTTGAGTTTCGGACTGCTCAATTCTATGTTTAGCTTCCAGGAATCCTGCATTATTTGCAGCTCCTCTTCATATGGACTTACCTTCTGAAGTACACCGACTACCTCTTTTTTTTTTCTTTTCCTGAACTATAAATCCTAATTAAAAACCGTACAGTATCACAGAATCAAAGAATCACCAAGGTTGGAAGAGACCTTCAAGATCATCTAGTCCAGCTGTCAACCCAGCACCACAATTGTCATCCTTAAACCATGTTCCCAAGTGCCACATCCAGGCACCTCTTGAATACTGCCAGAGATGGTGACTCCACCACCTCCCTGGGCAACTTATCCCAATGCCTGACCACTCTTTCAGTGAAAACTTTTTTTATAATATCTAATCTGAACTTCCCCTAGCACAACAAAAGGCCATTTCCTCTCATCCTTTCCCTTGAGACATGGCAGAAGAGACTGACCTCCACCTGGCTACAACCCTCTTTCAGGTAGTTGTAGAGAGTGGTAAGGTCCCCCCTGAGCCTCCTCTTCTCCAGGCTAAAATATAAAACATAATTTTAAGAATGTATCACTAATACATCGAGAAGTAACGTACATGGTCCCTTCTACATCTGTTCAACCACAGATCAAGAAAAAATAATTAGTTAGTCTACTCTTCCTTGATTTTTCTGAACTAACGATCCGACTGTTCACGGACATTGCTCCTTCAGAGATGCATTCTCTCTTCAGACAGCTGAGTCTGATATAGAAGAACCGGCAGTAGTTTCTATTACCACACAGCATCCACTGTTGATTTGTAATATTTTACTCCTATCTGGGCACACATTCCTCAGCTACCAGGGTAACAAGGTATCAAACTTCTTTGATCTCAGCAGTGTGCCACTAAAAAATGGAAGCATTAAGAGATTATGTTCTACATCCCCCACACTGAGAATTAGAAGTGGCCCAGGCAAGTAGAAAACTCTTATTGCTTTCCAGAAAAAGTTGACTGTTACTCAACTATACTAAATTTTAAGGGAATAAAAATCATAAACCCAACACACATATATTGACATGTTTATCAATATATAACACATTTATAACAGTGGGCTTTTAAAAAATCTAGTGTCAGAGTACTTTTATTCTTTAATAACATAGTTGAGCTGCTTTAGGAAAAAAACCAAGATAAATAGAACAAACTATACATCAAAAAAACTCCTACCTACGATGAGGCTGTGCCCATGTTCTGGTCTTGACAGGAATCACCATTTTCTCTCTCACATTTCCTCATGATGAGCTCAGCCATCATAAATCCTGAGTCAGCAGAAGGAATGATACAATGCAATCTCTTTATCAGTCTGATGGGTTTGGTTTCCTGCCCAAGTCTTGCATGGGGATACGGCCTGGGGGAAATGGGAAGACTGTATGCCTAAAGGGATAAGGATCAGGAATTTTGAGGTCTCTCTAGAACAAGGATATAACGGGCTGATGACAATTTTGAGAGCTCAAAACAGCACTCCCTGTTTTGAGAGCTTAAAATTAGACGTTTTCTATTTTCCTTTTCTTGACAAGAGCTGCAATCTGCTGAAAAATGGTCTGGTATTAAAGAACAAAATCATATTGAACTCCTTGATAAAGTAAATTAAAAAAAAATAATTAAAAAGAGCAATTGTTTCACTGTTTCAGACTTTTAAGCAATCAATAGTTTATGTATCAGCTCCATGGTGGCCACCTAATGGATCAGTCACACTTCCTGCACTACCCGAGGAATTGTCTGTCCTTCTGAACACCCAGAGCTGGTTTATTCCTTTTCCTATCAGGCTCTACCCTATCCATCTTCCTTGGCTCAGGGTTTATTCCTCATAACAATTCTGTGAAATTGAAACAACCTAGCAAGGAAAACACCCCGTGGTTTGCCCAGGAGTGAACACTGAGGCACAACTTCCCTCAGACGAACGGCAAAGCTTCGTGTCCGATAAGGACTGAGCTCCTTCCAGGCACTGTGATGTTCTTTATTGCCTCCACCAGCCAGGGACTTTTACCAATACAATAACATCAAAAACAGTTCCAAAGGGTACTTGGGTGTCCTTAGGTCTTCTAAGTTAATTGCTGATACTGTCTCTGTGGGAATCTCTAGCAGATAGCTGGAAGGCAGGCACATGACTTATCAATTAGGATTAAAAATAGGATCCAGAGGGCCCTGTCTGGATTAGCTTCAGAGATCCATATAGGCAGCAATGCATGGTACAGGTAATTATTGACAACTGACTGCAAGGTGATGTAGTTTTGCCACTCCTGAAGTTGAAGATGAGTTGAGGACTGGGAGCAGTCCTGGAAGATGATAGATGATCCTTACCAGACCTTTTTTTTTTTTTTAAGTCCTGAGAAGAAACCACAAGTTTTCCATTTGCCTAATTAACTGTAGTTAGAAACAAATGATGATCTGTACTAAATAACTAGGACTGTTTAACAAGACTCATTTGTTCTTTGGTCAAACAAAAGAATTCCTGAATCTTGTGGAATTCACTGCAGTTTTATATAACTGAAGATATACTCTATTCCCCAGCTTGGTAAACTGAGGCTGAAAAGTCAGGGGAGTCAGAAGAGTTCCACAGAGACTTTACCTGTGGCAAAAGTCCCTCATCTACCACAATGTCCTGTGCTTACCCCTGTCTTAGTTTGCATTCCCTTTCCTTTCTGTGCATATTATTCAATCCAACCTGGCATTCTCCAGCCTAAGAGTAAGCCCCTTCAAACAAAATGCATTTTACTTCCTAGCAGAGTTTCTTTGCTTGTCACGCTGCAGGAGCAGCAGAGAGGAACCCACTGTCAGAGGAAAGCAGTGTCTGGATACTGCTTAACAACCCTGTCTTTCTCATAAATCCTTTGTCTGTCAGGATTGTTCCTCAGCCCTTTGCTTCCTCTATCTTCTCTTCCTCTGCACGATGAACAGTGTGAGGGTGGTGAGGCACAGGTTGCCCAGAGCAGCTGCGGCTGCCCCATCCCTGGAAGTGTTCAAGGCCAGGCAGGACAGGGCTTGGAGCAACCTCGTCTACTGCAAAGTATCCCTGCCCAGGGCAGGGGGTTGGAACTGGATAATCTTTAGGGTCCCTCCCAAACCGAGCCATTCTGTGATTCTATGAGACAACGCTCTGCAGGCTTTCATAACCCACACGGAACAGAAGGCTCTTTCATTAAAGACTCTTCTCCTAAAACCCTCCTATTTGCACATATCCTTTCCTTTTGAAGCCACAACTGCTCAGCCTTATTCTTCAGGAGCTTCTGTACCCGGATCTGGAATACCCTGTGGAAGGGTCTGTAACCCCGGACAGGCACCTGCTGCGGCAGCGCTCGGAGGGGACACCGAGACCCCGTCTCTGAGAGCGCCGGCCGTGCCCCACAGCCCAGCGCTGCCCTAGGCCGGGGGCGGCGGGACGGTGCCCCCGGACACACACACTCGGTACCACCAGGACGGGAGGTGCCGCCGCCCCCACACCAAAGGCC